>NC_041388.1:657653827-657741676 GCF_002162155.2 Triticum dicoccoides | reverse complement strand
GTACCCGATACATTCCGAAACACTTCTGGTGTCTGAATAATATCTTCCTATATATCAACCTTTACCTCTCGACCATTTTGAGACTCCTCGTCATGTCTATGATGTCATTCGGGACTCCGAACAATCTTCGGTCACCAAAACACATAACTATTAATACAAATAGTCATCGAACTTTAAGTGTGCGGACCCTACGGGTTCGAGAACTATGTAGACATGATCGAGACACCTCTTCAGTCAATAACCAATAGCGGAACCAGTATGCTCATATTGGTTCCCACATATTCTACGAAGATCTTTATCGGTCAAACCGCAATGACAACATACGTCATTCCCTTTGTCATCGGTATGTTACTTGCCCGAGATTTGATCGTCGGTATCTCCATACCTAGTTCAATCTCGTTATCGGCAAGTCTATTTACTCGTTCCGCAATGCATCATCCCGCAACTAACTCATTAGTCACATTGCTTGTAAGGCTTATTATGATGTGCATTACCGAGAGGGCCCAGAGATACCTCTCCGATACTCGGAGTGACAAATCCTAATCTCGATCTGCCAACCCCACAATAACCTTGGGAGATACATGTAGAGAATCTTTATAATCACCCAGTTACGTTGTGATGTTTGATAGCACACAAGGTATTCCTCTGGTATTCGGGAGTGGCATAATCTCATAGTCAAAGGAATATGTATAAGTCATGAAGAAAGCAATAGCAATAAAACTTAACGATCATTATGCTAACCTAACAGATGGGTGAGAATGATGTGATGCCATTTATCAAATGACAACACATGTATATGGTTAGAAAACTTAACCATATTTGATTAATGAGCTAGTCTAGTAAAGGCATACTGGGGACACTGTGTTTTGTCTATGTATCCATACATGTAGCAAGTTTGCGGTTAATACAATTCTAGCATAAATAATAAAAGTTTATCATGATATAAGGAAATATAAATAAAAACTTTATTATTGCCTCTAGGGCATATTTCCTTCAGTCTCCCACTTGCACTAGAGTCAATAATCTAGATTACATTGTAATGATTCTAACACCCATGGAGTCTTGGTGCGGATCATGTTTTGCTCGTGGAAGAGGCTTAGTCAACGGGTCTGCCACATTCAGACCCATATGTATTTTGAAAATCACTATGTCTCCCTCCTTGACTTGATCACAGATGGAGTTGAAGCGTCTCTTGATGTGTTTGGTTCTTTTGTGAAATCTAGATTCCTTCGCTAAGGCAATTGCTCCAGTATTGTCACAAAAGATTTTCATTGGACCCAATGCACTAGGTATTAAACCTAGATCAGATATGAACTCCATCATCCAGACTCCTTCATTCACTGCTTCCGAAGCAGCTATGTACTCCGCTTCACATGTAGATCCCGCCATGACACTTTGCTTGGAACTGCACCAACAGACAGCTCCAATATTCAATATAAATACGTATCTGGTTTGTGACTTAGAGTCATCCGGATCAGCATCAAATCTAGCATCGATCTAACCATTTACGATGAGCTCTTTGTCACCTCCATAAACGAGAAACATATCCTTAGTCCTTTTCAGGTATTCCAGGATGTTCTTGACCGCTGTCCAGTGATCCACTCCTGGATTACTTTGGTACCTCCCTGCTAGACTTATAGCAAGGCACACATCAGGTCTGGCACACAACATTGAATACATGATAGAACCTATGGCTGAGGCATAGGGAATGACTTTCATTTTCTCTCTATCTTCTGCAGTGGTCGGGCATTGAGTCTAACTTAACTTCACACCTTGTAACACAGGGAAGAACCCTTTCTTTGACTGATCCATTTTGAACTTCTTCAAAACTTTATCAAGGTATGTGCTTTGTGAAAGTCCAATTAAGCGACTTGATCTATCTCTATAGATCTTGATGCCCAATATATAAGCAGCTTCACTAAGGTCTTTCATTGAAAAACTTTTATTCAAGTATCCTTTTATGCTATTCAGAAATTCTATATCATTTACAATCAACAATATGTCATCCACATATAATATTAGAAATGCTACAGAGCTCCCACTCACTTTCTTGTAAATACAGGCTTCTCCAAAAGTCTGTATAAAACCATATGCTTTGATCACACTATCAAAGTGTATATTCCAACTCCGAGATGCTTGCACCGGTCCATAAATGGATCGCTGGAGCTTGCACACTTTGTTAGCACCTTTAGGATCGACAAAACCTTCTGGTTGCATCATATACAACTCTTCTTTGAGAAATCCATTAAGGAATGCAGTGTTGCCGTCCATTTGCTAGATTTCATAATCATAAAATGCGACAATTGCTAACATGATTCGGACAGACTTAAGTATTGCTACAGGTGAGAAAGTCCCAATGTAGTGAACTCCTTGAACTTGTCGAAAACCTTTCACAACAAGTCGAGCTTTGTAGACAGTAACATTACCATCGGTGTTAGTCTTATTCTTGAAGATCCATTTATTCTCTATGGCTTGACGATCATCGGGCAAGTCAGCCAAAGTCCATACTTTGTTCTCATACATGGATCCTATCTCAGATTTCATGGCCTCAAGCCATTTCACGGAATCTGGGCTCATCATCGCTTCCTCATAGTTCGTAGGTTCGTCATGGTCTAGTAACATGACTTCCAGAATAGGATTACCGTACCACTATGGTGCGGAACGTACTTCGGTTAACCTATGAGGTTCAGTAGCAACTTGATCTGAAGTTTCATGATCATCATCATTAGCTTCCTTACTAATTGGTGTAGGCATCACGAGAACGATTTTATGTGATGAGCTACTTTCCAATCTGAGAGAAGGAACAATTACCTCATCAAGTTCTACTTTCCTCCCACTCACTTCTTTCGAGAGAAACTCCTTCTCTAGAAAGGTTCCATTCTTAGCAACAAATATCTTGCCTTCGGATTTGTGATAGAAGGTGTACTCAACAGTTTCTTTTGGGTATCCTATGAAGACGCACTTCTCCGATTTGGGTTCGAGATTACCAGGCTGAAGCCTTTTCACATAAGCATCGCAACCCCAAACTTTAAGAAACGATAGCTTAGGTTTCTTGCGAAGCCATAGTTCATACGGTGTCGTCTCAACGGATTTAGATGGTGCCCTATTTAACGTGAATGCAGCTGTCTCTAATGCGTAACCCCAAAACGACAGTGGTTAATCAGTAAGAGACATCATAGATCGCACCATATCTAATAAAGTACGGTTACTACATTCGGACACACCATTACGCTGTGGTGTTCCAGGTGGCGCGAGTTGTGAAACTATTCCACATTGTTTTAAATGAAGACCAAACACATAACTCAAATATTCTCCTTTGCGATCAGCTCCTAGAAACTTTATTTTCTTGTTACAATGATTCTCTACTTCACTCTAAAATTCTTTGAACTTTTCAAATGTTTCAGACTTGTGTTTCATTAACTAGATATACCCATATCTGCTCAAATCATCTCTGAAGGTCAGAAAATAACGATACCCGCCGTGAGCCTCAACACTCAATGGACCGCATACATTGGTATGTATTATTTCCAATAAGTCAGTGGCTCGCTCCATTGTTCCGGGGAATGGAGTCTTAGTCATCCTGCCCATGAGGCATGGTTCGCAAGAATCAAATGATTCATAATCAAGTGATTCCAAAAGTCCATCTGCATGGAGTTTCTTCATGCGCTTTACACCAATATGATCTAAACGGCAATGCCACAAATATGTTGCACTATCATTATCAACTTTGCATCTTTTGGCATCAATATTATGAATATGTGTATCACCATGATCAAGATTCAACAAAAATAGACCACTCTTCAAGGGTGCATGACCATAAATGATATTACTGATATAAATAGAACAACCATTATTCTCTAATTTAAATGAATAACCGTCTCGCATCAAACAAGATCCAGATATAATGTTCATGCTCAACGTTGGCACCAAATAACAATTATTCAGGTCTAAAACTAATCCCAAAGGTAGATGTAGAGGTAGTGTGCCGATGGCGATCACATCGACCTTGGAACCATTCCCGATGCGCATCATCACCTCGTCCTTAGCCAATCTTCGTTTAATCCGTAGCCCCTGCTTCGAGTTGCAAATATGAGCAACAGAACTAGTATCAAATACCCAGGCACTACCACGAGCATTAGTAAGGTACACATCAATAACATGTATATCAAATATACCTTTGTTCACATTGCCATCCTTCTTATCCGCCAAATACTTGGGGCAGTTCTGCTTCTAGTGACCAGTCCCTTTGCAGTAGAAGCACTCAGTTTCAGGCTTGGGTCCATACTTGGGCTTCTTCCCAGGAGTGACAACTTGCTTGCCATTCTTCTTGAAGTTCCCCTTCTTTCCCTTGCCCTTTTTCTTGAAACTAGTGGTCTTGTTAACCATCAACACTTGATGCTCTTTCTTGATTTCTACCTCTGCTACTTTGAGCATAGCGAAGAGCTCGGGAATTGTCTTATCCATCCCTTGCATATTATAGTTCATCATGAAGCCTTTGTAGCTTGGTGGCAGTGATTAAAGAACTCTGTCAATAACACTATCATCCGGAAGATTAACTCCTAGCTGAGTCAAGTGGTTATGGTACCCAGACATTCTGAGTATGTGTTCACTGACAGAACTATTCTCCTCCATCTTGCAGCTATAGAACTTGTTGGATACTTGATATCTCTCAACTCGGGCATTTTCTTGAAATATTAACTTCAACTCCTAGAACATCTCATATGGTCCATGATGTTCAAGACGTCTTTGAAGTCCCGATTCTAAGCCATAAAGCATGGAACACTGAACTATAGAGTAGTCATCAGACCACGTCTGCCAGACGTTCAAAGCGTCTATATTAGCGGGAGGGGGCTTGTCACCTAGCAGTGCATCAAGGACATAATTCTTCTGTACAGCAATGATGATAATCCTCAAGTTACGGACCCAGTTAGTGTAGTTGCTACCATCATCTTTCAACTTAGCTTTCTCTCGGAATGCATTAAAATTCAAGGGAACGGTAGCACGGGCCATTGATCTACAACATAGATATGCAAAAACTATCAAGACTAAGTTCATGATAAATTAAGTTCAGTTAACCATATTACATAAGAACTAAATGATCACGTGAGCCAAATCAACTAAACCATGTCCGATCATCACGTGAGATGGAGTAGTTTTCAATGGTGAACATCTCTATGTTGATCATATCTACTATATGATTCACGTTCGACCTTTCGGTCTCCAGTGTTCCGAGGCCATGTCTGTACATGCTAGGCTTGTCAAGTTTAACTCGAGTATTCCGCACATGTAGAACTATCTTGCACCCATTGTATGTGAATGTAGAGCTTATCACACCCGATCATCATGTGGTGTCTTAGCACGGCGAACTGTCGCAACGGTGCATACTAAGGGAGAACACTTATACTTTGAAATTTTAGTGACGGATCATCTTATAATGCTACCGCCGTACTAAGCAAAATAAGATGCATAAAAGATAAACATCACATGCAATCAAAATGTGTGACATGATATGGCCATCATCATCTTGTGCCTTTGATCTCCATCTCCAAAGCATCGTCATGATTTCCATCATCACCGGCTTGACACCTTGATATCCATCATAGCATCGTTGTCGTCTCGCCAACTATTGCTTCTACAACTATCGCTAACGCATAGTGATAAAGTAAAGCAATTGCATGGCGAGTGCATTTTATATAATTGTGATAGCTTGGCTTATTAGGGTGATAGACTACTCATATCAATAAGGAATTCCTTCTTTTCCAGGAGCCCATTCGGACAGAACTCCAAAGTTACGCGTGCTTAGCTTGGAGTAGTTTCAGGATGAGTCACCGACCGAGAAGTTGCTCCCGAGTGCGCATGAGTGAGGACAAAGTGTGCAGAAAAGACTAGTATTGATCTATGGGGCCAGTCTAGATCCCGCCAGGAGTAACGACCATCGTCGGGTGTTTCTGGGGCGTTACAAGTTGGTATCAGAGCCGACCCTCGCAGTTACACGGATGTTTGCGGACAGGTGCGTGGTCATGTTATGCATGACGTTTGTGACCCGTCGTGGCACACGGCATGGCACATGTGCTGTACTGGAAGCACAGACGTATGTGCCAAGAGGGAACATTCCTGTGGCCCGACGGGGACATCGGTTCCTCTGAGTGGGGATGTATGTGATAGCTTGGCTTATTAGGGTGATAGACTACTCATATCAAGAAGGAATTCCTTCTTTTCCGGGAGACCATTCAGACAGAACTCCAAAGTTAAGTGTGCTTAGCTTGGAGTAGTTTCAAGGTGGGCGACCGACCGAGAAGTTGCTCCCGGGTGCACACGAGTGAGGACAAAGTGCGCAAAAAAGACTAGTATTGATCTATGGGGCCAGTCTAGATCCCGCCAGGAGTAACGACCACTGGCGGGTGTGTCCGGGGCGTTACAACAATAAAGCGACAACCATAATGCTCCTGCCAGTTGCCGCGATAACTTTTATAAAACATGATCATCTCATACAACAACGTATATCACATCATGTCTTGACCATATCACATCACAACATGCCCTGCAAAAACAAGTTAGACGTCCTCTACTTTGTTGTTGCAAGTTTTACGTGGCTGCTCCGGGCTTCTAGTAAGAACTGTTCTTACCTACGCATCAAAACCACAATGATGTTTCGTCAAGTTTGCTGTTTTCACCTTCAACAAGGACCGACCGTAGTCAAATTCGATTCAACTAAAGTTGGAGAAACAGACACCCGCCAGCCACCTTTCTACAAAACAAGTTGCATGTCTGTTGGTGGAACCGGTCTCATGAACGTGGTCATGCAAAGTTGGTCCGGGCCGCTTCATCCAACAATACCGCAGAATCAAAATAAGATGTTGGTGGTAAGCAGTATGACTATGATCGCCCATAACTCTTCGTGTTCTACTCGTGCATATCATCTACGCATAGACCTAGCTCGGATGCCACTATTGGGGAACATAGCATGCAATTTCAAAAAAATTCCTATGATCACGCAAGATCTATCTAGGAGATGCATATCAACGAGGGGGGGGGGGGAGTGTGTCCACGTACCCTCGTGGACCGAAAGCGGAAGTGTTAGTTTAATGCGGTTGATGTAGTCAAATGTCTTCTTGATTCAACCGATCAAGTACCAAACGTATGGTACCTCCGAGTTCTGCACACGTTCAGCTTGATGACATCTCTCGAACTCTTGATCCAGCAAAGTGTCGAGGGAGAGTTTCATCAGCACGACGTTGTGGTGACGGTGATGGTGAAGTTATCCGCGCAGGGCTTTACCTAAGCACTACGATAATATGACCGGAGGAGTAAACGGTGGAGGGGGGCACCGCACACGGCTTGGAACAATTAATGTGTCCTAGAGGCGCCCCCTGCCCCCATATATAAAGGAGGGAGAGGGGAGGAGGCCGGCCCTCGGGCGCCCCAAGTGGGAGGAGTCCCACTTGGGCTCCTAGTCCAATTCGGCCTCCCTTTCCTTTTATCGGAAGGGGAAAGGGGGAAGGAAAGGGAGGAGGAGAAGGAAAGGGGGTGCCGCCACCTCCCCTAGTCCAAGTCGGACTCCTTCCCTAGGGGTGGGGGTGTTGGGGAACGTAGTAATTTAAAAAAATCCTATGCACACGAAGGATCATGGTGATGCATAGCAACGAGAGGGGAGAGTGTTGTCCACACACCTTCATAGACTGCAGTGGAAGCATTAGCACACCGCGGTTGATGTAGCCGTACGTCTTCACGATCCGACCGATCCAAGTACCGAACACACGGCACCTCCGAGTTCAGCACACGTTCAGCTCGATGACGTCCCCCGAACTCCAATCCAGCAGAGTTTCACAGGAGAGTTCCGTCAGCACGACGGCGTGATGACGATGATGATGTTGCTACCGACATAGGGCTTCGCCTAAGCACCGGTATGATATGACCGAGGTGGAATATGGTGGAGGGGGGCACCGCACACGGCTGGGAGAGATCAACAGATCAACTTTTGTTTCTAGAGGTGCCCCCTTGCCCCCGTATATAAAGGAGTGGAGGAGGGGAGGGCCAGCCCTGTCTAGGGCACGCCATGGGGAGTCCTACTCCCACCGGGAGTAGGATTCCTGCTTTTCAACTTGGAGTAGGAGAGGGAAGGAAGAGGAAGGAGGGAGGAAGGAAAGGGGGGCCGGCCCCCTCCCAATTCGGATTGGGCTTGGGGGGCGCCACCTCCCTTGCTCCTTTCCCCTTATTTCCACTAAATCCCAATAAGGCCCATATACCTCCCGGGGGGTTCCGATAACCTCCCGGTGCTCCGGTATATTCCCGATCTCACTCGGAACCATTCCTGTATCCAAATATAGTCGTCCAATATATCGATCTTTATGTCTCGACCATTTCGAGACTCCTCGTCATGTCCGTGATCATATCCGGGACTCCGAACTACCTTCGGTACATCAAAACACAAAAACTCATAATACGATCGTCACCGAACTTTAAGCGTGCGGACCCTACGGGTTCGAGAACTATGTAGACATGACCGATACACATCTCTGGTTAATAAGCAATAGCGGAACCTGGATGCTCATATTGGCTCCCACATATTCTACGAAGATCTTTATCAGTCAAACCGCATAACAACATACGTTGTTCCCTTTTTCATCGGTATGTTACTTGCCCGAGATTCGATCGTCGGTATCTCAATACCTAGTTTAATCTCGTTACCGGCAAGTCTCTTTACTTGTTCTGTAATACATCATTCCGCAACTAACTCATTAGTTACAACGCTTGCAAGGCTTATAGTGATGTGTATTACTGAGTGGGCCCAGAGATACCTCTCCGACAATCGGAGTGACATATCCTAATCTCGAAATACGCCAACCCAACAAATACCTTTGGAGACACCTGTAGATCACCTTTATAATCACCCATTTACGTTGTGACGTTTGGTAACACACAAAGTGTTCCTCCGGTAAACAGGAGTTGCATAATCTCATACTCATTGGAACATGTATAAGTCATGAAGAAAGCAATAGCAACATACTAAATGATCAAGTGCTAAGCTAATAGAATGGGTCAATTCAATCACATCATTCTCCTAATGATGTGTTCCCATTGATCAAATGGCAACTCATGTCTATGGTTAGGAAACTTAACCATCTTGATTAATGAGCTAGTCAAGTAGAGGCATACTTGTCGTGGAATTGTCACGACAGATGTCCTAGTGAAAGGACTTAGTCGTGGAGCCATCACAACTAGGAATCTTAAAGGGGTTAATCGGGACAAAGGACACGAGAGGTTTATACTAGTTCGTCCCCTTGCAGTGAAGGTAAAGCCTAGTCCAGTTGATGTGGTATTGCTAGGTTTCGATAACCAAGGAGCGAATACTCTAGCTTGGCTCTCAATTTGTTGTTTCTTGCCCGAAGCCACCGCCGAGTCATCCCCTTATATACACGGCTTGACGCCCTGCGGCCTACAGAGTCCCGACCGGCTCATACAACGTGTCCGGCTCGGTGACATCTCTTACATGCCTTACTTTACAAGTCTTATTCATATATGGCGGTTTATACTTACGGGCCTTAAGCCGCCTCTAGGCTTGGGCCTATTATAAGCCTTATCGTAAACCATCACCCTGTATACTCTTCGGGCTTCACTTAAGTAACCCGCCATTGTGGTTGACCCGGGCCTCCTAGGTGGGTCATATCTGGTAGTCATATCCCCAACATTAGGCCCAGGTTGATTTGAACTTTGTTCATGTCAATCTTCAACACTTGGAAGAAATCCATCTTCCACTGCTTGTAAAAGCTTTATAAACCACCATGACGTCACCTTCAGAAGATTTGGAAACTCCCCATGACGTCATCTTAACGGATCCTTATCTTAAATGCCTTCCGAACATCGAGGCGTCCAATTAGCTGGATAATCATCATTTTAGCCTTCCTCGTTTTCACGCCTGCCTATTCACCTATCTCCTTACAAATAGACACGGTTGGTCTTCCTCATTCTTCTTCTTCCTTCTCTCGCAACCCCTCTGTCGCTCGAGCTCCACCACTGCCGCAGCGCTCACCGTCGTCCTCAACCTTGGCCACTGCATTAACCTGAGCTTGTCCCGAGAACGGCGGCGACCCTCCGTAGTAGAACTGCGTCCGTAAGTTTTTGCCTTTCCGCACCTTAGATCCACATTAGGGTTTGCAAGTTCTTCTGTGTTCTTTGCTATTCATCACAGATTCTTCATAGTTTCTCTACCGCATCCCCTTTTGATATAAAAGAAGTTTGGAACTCATGCGGTAGCTATTTTGCATCCATTTCAAATGCTAGTAGATCCCCTTTTCTTGTACAAAGGCCTCCTTAGAACTGATGAATTCCTCTGTACTGGTTTTTTAGTTCTAGGTTTATTTTCCTTTTTTGAACAATCTTGATCCAAAATAGTAGCAACAGCTTGTGAAACTTGTTTATCTCAGTACTTAGCCATTTTTTTGTCGCTGGCACCCTTTGAATACCTTTAGTCATGGCGGCTTATCATGCCGGCTCATTTTTTCTTCATATATCATTAGCCCTTTCTTAAGCCGCCATCACGCCATCTGTATTGCAGACATTAACCTGTGATTCCACCATTTAACTTAAGCTGGCAAATTACTTCCTTTTTAGCTTGTCCTCTCACCATGCCACCAAAGACGACGACAGTTTGCAACTGGGTCCCTTCCACAGTCACTGACGCCACTCTGAAGGATTTTGTTACCATTGGGTATTTGCCGGAGAAGAGACTTATGTCTTATCGCGCCCCTGACCCGGCCGAAGAAAAAGCTCAGCCCAAGGATGGTGAAGTCATCATCTTTACTGATCATATGAACCGGGGTTTTTCACCACCCGGCTCAAAATTCTTGAGAGATGTTCTGCATTTTTTCAAGCTTCATCCACAAGATCTTGGACCCAACTCCATATCAAACATCTGCAATTTTCAAGTTCTCTACGAGGTTTATCTTCAAGAAGAACCTACCGTTGAACTCTTTAGAGAGTATTTCTATCTAAACTGCCAGAATGAATACACCAACGGCCCCAGCTTGGAACTTGGCGGAATTTCGATTCAGCGCAGACGGGATGTTGTCTTTCCCTTAGTAGTCTTACCAAGCCATCCCAAGGATTGGAACCAAACTTGGTTTTATTGCAAATACACGTCGCCAGATGATGAGAAACCAATGCCGGGTTATCGCACGAAGCGTCTTGACACTAAGTTTTCACTCCCTGACAAGCTTACTGCCGCTGAACGTAAGAAGCTCATCCCAACCATCAAAAGGGTTCAAGCCTTGTTGGGAAATGGCTTAACTGGAGTTGACTTGATCCGTTGTTGGATCGCATGGTGGGTCATCCCTCTGAGCCGCCGCTCTGACTTGATGTATAACTATGCTGGAGGACCAGATGACCCTCTACAACTGACTGAAGAGGTCATTGTTGAAATGTCAACCACCCTTGTAAACAGTAAGTACGAGGACTGCAGTAAGGTTGGATTGAATCCTTTCTGCAAACTTAACCCGGCACCAGAGGTAAATCCCCTTGACCCCCTTTTTCCTTCAGTATTTAAGTACTTGCATGACTTTTAACCTGTTATTTGCCTACAGGCCAAATCTGACTTTTGGAAGGCCAAATATGATCATGAAGCTGCCAAGAAGGCTAGAGCCGCCACCATAGCCGCCAAGAAGAAAACCCGAAAATCTAAGAAGAAAAGAACTGCTTCTGATATGTTCAAGCTAGATGATTTTTTTGAGTTGGAGGTAGCCCTTGACTCTCTTGGCGTGCTTTTTAAGAACCTTATTGACACTGACTATTGCCAGGATGACACGGGGGCCAGCCATGTAGTAGAAGAAGAGGTAATTATTTCCTCCGACTCAGAACCTTTGCCAAGACAGAAACCTCGACTGGTAACCCGGAAAGTAAGGTTTTCACACCCTTTTGCTTATTTGGATCCTCATTTTCTTTTGAAAAAACAGCAACATCAGAGCCGCCGACAGACCCGGACCAGTGACGACAATGAACTGCCATCCGGCTTAATAAAAACTCCTCGGAAACGCCAGAATGAGGTTTCTTTCACCTTTGACTTTTGCTTTTGTCAATGAATCTACTTCCTTGCTCTTTTAAATTGTGATTTCACTTTTGTAGGAGGTCTCTTGTTCTTCTGGTGATTCCTCACAAACCCAACTTCTGGCTTTCAAGAATGCCCCTGGGTAAAGATAATTATCCTTCTTCTGGGTCTTTATGTCTGTATCATTATACTGACGCATCAAATTCTTCTTAGCGGTCAAGCAAAACCGAAGAAAGCCAGGGTGATTAAGCCGACTGAAAACCTGGACGCCGCTGAAACAGCATTGCCAACTCCTACCCCGGGAGAACCTGAAGCACCAGAAGACCCTGCTGTCAATGTTCGAACAGATCCTCCTAAGCCGTCCGTCGATGAAACTGTTCTCAACCCATCTACTGTTGAGCCATCAAGCTCAGCTAACCCGCCGGCGACTTACGACAGTGATGTTTTAATCAATGGTAGTAGATTTGTTGAACCGGACAATCCAACGATACTGGCCAGACACTCTGCCAGGCAAGAGGCTTTGGAAAAGCAAAAAGTTCGCTTTGACATGTCTCACTATGCTCACCTGAGCATTATTGATGTGCCATATGGCTACCTTAGTCACGTGCATTCTAGCCGCGACTCTGAAATTGAGATGGTCAAACACCTGCAATTAAAATATGAGGTATGATCTCCAGCTTTCATTAACTTATATGCTCTGCTAGCGCCCGAAGTCTCCTGATTATGATAAACTTGAATGATCTGTAGACTTGTGATATATGTTGACGTTCTGACCTAGATTTTTCCAAGTCCGGTTTAAAATGTTTAACCGGAGTTATCTGATTAGCATAATTTCTCCTGTAGTCCCCAAGGGCCGGCTTAATTCATCATGAATGAGCCGGTACTTAACTTCATAGCTGTTTTGAATCAGTCCAAACTAATATTGTTATCCGGCTCAAGAGGAAAAGCTTTCTGAATATCATGCATTAGCCCCCAAGTGCCAAGCGTTGTTACTTGTAAAACACTTGGGACTTTAATCATAGAAAAGTCATTTTTGCATTTAAAATTTGTGTTGGCAGACATTAGCCCCCAAGTGCCGAGTGGTAATGCGTTGCAAAGCACTTGGGACTTTAATCATTATGACCTTTATTGGAATAAATTTTAACACACCTGTGCATGTCTGTAGACCGCCATAACTGACTTGGATTCTCAACTGACTAATGCGAAAACCCGGTTGGCGGCTCAAACTCCAGTTGAGCCTATCTGAAGCAGAGAACCTGAAGACCAGTTTTGATGTAGAGAAAAAATCCCAGGCCGATGAAAAAACCTTGCTGATACAGCATGCTGAGACAGCCGAGGCGGCTCTCAAGGAGGTTACCATGGAACTCACCGTTTAAAGAACCGTGTGTCTCAGATGGTCTCTGCAATCTTCGGTGAGTCATTGTATTATTTACTTAAACTCTATTTGGCCATAGATATAAGCCGCCTGCGTAACCTTTTAGAATACTCATAGGTCCACGGAGCAGCAATCTGAGCCAAGACACCTTGATAAAACTCAAGGCAGTTTACACCCTGGTGGAGCAACTGTACACTGGAGCTCAACGGGCGCTTGCCATTATTTCCCCAGCCAACCAAGGACCAAACCTCTTGAGTGATGTCTTGAAGAAGTTATCTATCTTACCCGCCAGATTCCAAGAAGTCAAGCGGTCTTGCGCAAGAGCCGGAGCTCTGACTGCTCTAAGCCGCTCCAAAGCCTGGGTGCCGGAGCTAGACCCGGCGGATGTAGCCAAGGGGTACCCCAGCTTTAAGGAAGATGGGACTCCGTTTGATCAAGAAGATTTTGCTGCTTGTGTGAGGGTAATTTGTCCTCATGATACCATCCTTGGAGATGAGACCAATGTTGATAAGTATCAGCCGGGTTTTGAAGCTAAAAATAAAAAGATGGTGACTCCTTCATATAAAGTGACAGATCTAATCCCGCTGGTTCTCCAACACACCTTTGCCCCATAAATTGACCCGTCTGGTCTAATTGATGATGAAGCTGAGTTCGTTGCTCTTCATGGCTTCGATTGGTCCAAGCCCAGTTTCCAAATAGTGGAGGAAGATGAACTGGCGAGGGAGGAGTCGTAACCATCCAAATAATTTGGCTAAGATTTAATGAACCGACCTTAGCTTAATCATCTACTTAGGAGAAAAAAACAGTTTTAACCTTTTGGGTTCCCAACGCCTTGTAATAGGCTAGCTTAAAACTACATGTTCTGCCTATGCCATCGTGCATATCATACTGCGTACGACATTTTTATCCGCCATGTCAATATATGCTTTATATCCTTTATCATATCTATAGCGTTTAAATCTGTTCCTGTATGTAAAAGATGAGAAACTGTCATGGCGGTTTGTTGCTGGACGGGTCAAAAACACCCAATACATAACTATGAAATTACCATAACAGAATAATCAAGGCTAGATGTAAAGATAAATAAGGCTGGAAAGCTTTTGATTAAAGAAAAACACAGATAAGTCTGTTTATGAATTTTAAATGACAATATCATACATGTGTTCTTTGAATCTGGACTGCCGGCTTATGTGACCCGGACAGTAAGGGTGACAACCATATCTTTTTAGAAGTCAATACTTCCATATGCACGATGACTGTTATACATTGGCAACTAATTGTCAAAGAACCAAGCCAGTTTAAATTGAAACCATACTTACAGTTAGATTCTACACAACAAAAATCAGTAAAATAAAAGAGTATCCTTCAAACAATGTAGATCAAGCATCAAGAAAAATTTGGAGGCTTCTGATTTGAATACAATCAGTAAACCGGACCAAAGGGGTTAAGCTAGGATTTGAATACGGTTATGTAGCCCCCAGTGGCTTTGGCGTTGCGCGATCAAGAGGGTACCGACAGCTATGTTCTCTTTGGTTTGAATACGACCTGTGTTTTAACAGGAAGCCCCCAAATGACCTGGAGAGGTTTTTAACAACCCTGATTCGAATACGATCCAAGTTGGACCCAAAAGGGGTTAAGCTATGATTCAGATACGATCAAGAAGCCCCCTAGTGAGTTTGGCTTTGCGCCGATCAACAGGGTAACGACAACTATGTTCTCTTTGGTTCGAATACGACCTATGTTTGAACAGGAAGCCCCCTAGTGACCATGAGGTTTTAACGGCTAGATTCGAATACTATCATGAGCCGGACCAAGAGGGTTAAGCTAGATTCAAATACGATCAGCCTCCAATTGGTCGTCTTATACTTAAGATAACAAAGACATGTGATCATTAAGGAAAAAAGGATAGAGGTCCTGCTTTATTACTTATCATAATATATACAACGTCAAAGTATGTACATTATGAGAGCCGGTGGCTCAAGTGTAGTAAGGCCGAAGATGAGCAATATTCCACCGCTGGCGGGTCTCCTCCTCCAACTTACGTGAGTCTTTGTGCTCTCGAACATCGATAAGGTAGTATGACCCGTTATTCAAGTTCTTGCTGACCACAAAGGGTCCTTACCAAGGTGGGGATAGCTTGTGCGCATCAGACTGATCCTGGATGAGCCGGAGCACCAAATCACCTTCTTGAAAGGTTCTTGACTTAACCCGGCAACTATGATAACGACGCAGGTCCTGTTAGTAAATCGCTGAGCGGGATGCTACTAAGTCATGCTCTTCATCTAATAGGTCAAGTGCATCCTGATGGGCTTTTCCGTTATCAGCTTCAACGTAAGCCGCTACTCGGGGCGAGTCATGACGAATGTCACTAGGCAGGACTGTCTCTGCTCCATAAACCATGAAGAAAGGCGTATAACCCGTAGACCTGCTAGGGGTAGTATTGATGCTCCATATCATAGAGGGTAACTCTTCCACCCAACAACCCGGCGTCTATTGTAAAGGGACCATAAGCCGGGGTTTTAGACCTTTCAGGATTTCCTGATTGGCTCTTTCAGCTTGACCATTGGATTGGGGGGGGGGGTGAGCTACTGATGAAACATCAAGCCGGATATGTTCCCATTGACAGAATTCTTCCATAGCTCCTTGGGACAGGTTGGTGCCATTGTCAGTAATAATATTGTGTGGAAAACCAAAACGAAAGATCACTTTCTTCATGAATTGAACCGCCGTGGCCGCATCACACTTACTGACCGGCTCTACCTCAACCCACTTTGTGAACTTTTCCAGTGCCACCAAAAGGTGCATCTTGTTATCTTTGGATCTTTTGAAAGGTCCAACCATGTCAAGCCCCCAGACTTCAAACGACCAAGTAATTGGAATCATCCGCAACTCCTGAGCCGGCATGTGCGCCCGTCATGCGAATTTTTGACACCCATCGCACCTACTGACCAGATCCTCCGCATGGGCGTGAGCCCTTAGCCAGTAAAAACCATGACGGAAAGCTTTGGCCACAAGAGATTTTGAACCGGCATGATGGCCACAATCTCCTTCATGGATCTCACGAAGAATTTCTTGACCTTCTTCAGGAGAGACACAATGTTGAAACACTCCGGTGACACTGCGATGATACAACTCACCATTGGAAATTGTCATTGACTTAGACTCCCGGGTTATCTGTCTAGCCAAGGTCTCATCCTCCGGCAACTTGCCCCAGGTCATATAAGCCAAATACGGCACTGTCCAATCTAGAATGACATGAAGAGCCGCCACCAATTGTGCTTCCGGGTCTGGAACAACCAAGTCTTCCTCTGTAGGCAACTTGACAGAAGGGTTATGCAGAACATCTAAAAAAGTGTTAGGCGGTACCGGCTTACGCTGAGATACCAACCGGCTTAAAGCATCGGCTGCTTCATTCTTTCTGCGGTCAATGTGCTCCACCTGATAACCCTTGAAGTGTCCAGCAACAGCGTCAACCTCACGGCGATAAGCCGCCATGAGAGGATCCTTGGAATCCCACTTGCCTGATACTTGCTGAGCCACCAAATCTGAGTCGCCAAGGCACCGTACCCAGCTTAAACTCATTTCTTTAGCCATTCGAAGACCATGGAGTAAGGCGTCGTACTCAGCTGCGTTGTTAGTACAAGGAAACATCAACCGCAACACATAACAAAATTTGTCACCTCGAGAAGAAGTTAAAACAACTCCAGCCCCCGAGCCTTCCAATTGTCTGGACCCATCAAAATGAATCGTCCAATATGTGTTGTCTGGCTTCTCTTCAGGTATCTGCAACTCCGTCCAATCTTTGATGAAGTGCACCAGTTCTTGAGATTTGATGGTAGTATGTGGCACATACTTTAAACCATGAGACCTGTCGTGGATTTGTCACGGCAGATGTCCTTTTGAAAGGACTTAGTCGTGGAGCCATCACAACGTGTTAGCTTTAAGGGGTTAAACCGGACAAGGGACACGTGGATTTTTATACTAGTTCGGCCCCTTCGAGAAGGTAAAAGCCTACGTCTAGTTGTGATTGGTATTGCTAGGGTTTCAAAGGCCAGGGAGCGAATCCGCTTTATCTGGCTCTCGAGTTGTTGTTGTCTCTCTCTAAACCGCTGTCGGGTCGTCCCTTTATATACATAGGTTGACGCCAGCCGGTTTACAGAGTCCCGAGCCAGATCATAAACGTATCCAGTTCGGTCTCTATCCTTCCTATCTTACAATACAAGTTACATGACTAAGTCGGTTTACATTTACAGGCTTTAACCCGCCTTTGGGCCTTGGGCCTCCATGAAGCGCCATCATCCTTGCATCTTTATGGGATTCTAATCTTCAAGGAGTCAACCCGGCTACAATAAGGCCGATTTACCTCCAGTACTAATATCCCCAACATTAGGCCCCAGATTGGTTTGAATTTGTTCATCTCAATCTTCCACACTTAGAAAAAATCTTCTCCTATCTTCACTTTTGATCTTGTAAACTGCTATGACATCATACTTCAAAATTATGATAAACTGCCCTGATGTCATCCATCCGTTGATGTCGGAGATTACCTTCATTTAATATATATTCAGTCATCGAGGCGACACCTGTCGTGGATTTGTCACGGCAGATGTCCTCGTGAAAGGACTTAGTTGTGGAGCCATCGCAACGGGTTAGCTTAAAGGGTTTAAACCGGACAAGGGGACACGAGAGTTTATACTAGTTCGGCCCCTTCGATGAAGGTAAAAGCCTATGTCTAGTTGTGATTGGTATTGCTAGGGTTTCGAAGGCCAGGGAGCGAATCCGCTTTGTCTGGCTTTCGAGTTGTTGTTGTCTGTCCCTAAACCGTGGCCGGGTCGTCCCTTTATATACATAGGTTGACGCCCGCCGGGCTACAGAGTCCCGAAGCCGGTTTATAAATGTATCCGGTTCGGCCTCTCTCTTTCTATCTTACTATACAAGTTACATGACTAGGCCGGTTTACATTTACATACTGTAACTCGCCTTTGGGCCCTCCGCAAAGCGCTAGCATCTTTACATCTTCATGGGCTTCTAATCTTCAAAGAGTCAACCCGGCTACATAAGGCCGGTTTACCTCCAGTAGTAATACCCCCAACATTAGGCCCCAGATTGGTCTGAACTTGTTCATGTCAATCTTCCACACTTTAGAAAAAATCTTCTCTCCTGTCTTCATTTTTGATCTTGTAAACCGTCGTGACGTCATACTTCAAAATTACGATAAACTGTCCTGACGTCATCCATCCGTTGATATTGGAGATTTCCTTCATTTAATATATATCCAGTTATCGAGGCGACACGTTTATTAACTTATCCATTTTTTGGACTCCTCAATTCCCGCACTTGCCATTTTTCACTTCGCCTTATAAATAGGACTGAGGGGTCATTTTCACCGTTCCCCCCGTGCCTCTTCCCATCATCTTCCTCGTGCCGCTCAGCCTCTGGAACTCTGCCACCACCGTCGACCGTCGTTTCTGCTCTGACCTCGGCTGATGCATCGCCCTGAACGCACCAGAGAACTGCGGCGCCCTTCCGCTTCCTCACTAGCTTCGGTAAGTTCTCTGCTTTTTTCACCATAGATCTGTTCTAGGGTTTCGATATTCCTCGCAGTTCTTCCGAAGTTCATTAGTTCTATTCTTCCATGTTCTTCCTTTAATAGGTGGACACTTCATGCTTGATACGTCTCTTACCGTAGCTTACCTACCATGATCATCACAAATATTTATGCTCAAAGAACTGATCTTTCTGTCAAAAATTGCTTCAGTTCTGCACCCCTTCAAAATCCAATTATTTTTACTTTTCTGTCTTATCTCTAGATCCGAAAGTTTTATACATCACTGTGAGATCTGTTTCTCCTTGCACCAATATAAGAGATTTGACATTGGATAAATAGTCTATGCCACTAGCCCTCTGATAAACCGGAAGAGCATGTTACCTTCATAATTACGCTCCGGTTTAACAGTGTCTGATCAATCCTGTGCTAGCATTACCTTCTTTTTCATTATACTAGTCTCCGGGTTGTACCATTTATTATATCAGTACGTCTCTTACTCCCTTGTCTCTTGTGTATGATCATGCATAATTTATAAACCGGACTTTCATTTTCAGTTTGTTCACTTTGCAATGGCCAAACAATTCACTGCCTGCAACTAGGCTCGTTCCCGGGTTACTGAGGCTCAACTGGATGAGATGGGTAGCATCAGCTCTCTGCCTAAGAAAACTGAGATCAAATGGCGAGCCCCAGGAACTAAGAATCCTCCAACCCCAAGACAAGGCGAAGTGGTAATCTTTGTTGACCATATAGGCCGTGGTTTCAAACTGCCAGGGTCAAAATTTTATCGAGATGTGCTTGCCAGCTTCCAACTGCATCCACAAGATATTGGTCCCAATTCAGTCTCCAACCTATGCAATTTCCAAGTCTTCTGTGAAGCCTATTTACAGGAAGAACCAACTACATAATTGTTCTGGGATTTCTTTCACTTAAACTGGTGCACAGAGTTTGTGAATGGCCCGAATACAGAGGTTGGTGGTGTCTCGATTCAAAAGCGGAAAGAAGTGGAATTTCCTCATGCCAAACACCATAGCCATCCAAAGGAATGGAACCAAACATGGTTCTATTGCAAAGACATTTCGCCTGAAGATGAGAATCCCCTCCCCGGCTTCCGAGATCATAGATTATCCAATACTCACCCAATGCCACAACGCCTGAGCTCCTCAGAAAGGGCAAAATACGCTCCTCAAATCGCCAAGCTCCTGGCCTTTATGGCAAACGGTTTAACATGTGTGGATTTTGTACGCTGTTGGATATCCTGGAGTATCTTGCCGCTAAGCCGGCGTCCCGGTTTAATGTGCGAATACACCGGTGAGGTTGACGATCCTCAACGCCACTGCAACATCCAATTATCTGAGGAAGAAGTTACTAAAGGGGTAAAGAAAATTCTGAATGAATCGGAACTGGTCTGTAGTCAAACCGGTCTGAATCCCTTCTACACCAAGAAACAAACTGCCTGCTGTAAGCATTACACTTCCTCTTCATCTCTAATATCTTTGACTTAAGGCCAGTTCTTTTCGTTGATTCTTCCAGAATCGTCCTCCTCCCCTGCTTCTCACAGAATCATTACTCCATATTTTTTTACAACCATATCTAGTTAAGGTCTAATTAGCTAGGATTGTAAAAAACATATGGACTGGTGATTCTGGGAAAAGCTAGGAAGGGAGGCGATTCTGGTAGAATCGCCCAAAAGAACTGGCCCTTATACAAGCTGTAACCCTTCTTCTTTATATGTATAGGGTGATGACCCTTTCTGGAAACGAAAATCCATAGAGAAAGCGGCAAAACCAACTGGAGATAAAGTGGCCAAACCAACCCGCCTAAAGACCAAAGCCGTAAAACGGACATCAAAGCAGAAAACGACTGACCAAATTTCTATGGAACTTGATGATGATACTGATGACCCAGAAGCTGAGGTAGAACTTGACTCACTTGGCTCTCTTTTTATGCATCTTGTTAACAATGATCTTCCTCAGGAGGCCGAAGCTAGTCAGGCTGAGGATGTAGAGGTAATTACCCTTTCCTTCGGTTCAGAATCTATGCCAACACAAAAAACTGGCCAAACAATCCGGAAAGTAAGCTTTTCTCATCCTCTTGCTCACTTGGATCCAACATTTATTTTGAAGACTCAACAGCATGAGGCTCGCCGGACAACTCGGCACAGTGGCCAACAGGTCACCTCTACCAGTTTACCTGATACTCCGGTTCGGAAGCGTCGGTCTGAGGTCTCTCCTACTTCTGACCATTCTTACCCCAAGGCAGGTTAATTCAGACAACCTCTTAATCCGTCCGATTCAAATTATCAGGTGACACCTCCTTCCTCTTCTGGTGAATCGACAGCAACTCAACTCCCCCCTTTGAAAACTGTGGCTGGGTGAGTTACGAAAAACCTTTCCTTTCAATGCGCCCTACATCTTTTGAACAGGATGTTAACCCTTTTTATTCTATTTGCAGGGCCAAAGCCAGACCCAGCAAGAAAGCTCGGGTCACCAATCCGCCAGAAGACCCTGTTGCTGAAGAAGAAGAACCAAGAGTTGAACCAGAGCAAACAGGTGAACCGGAGGGCCTCCATCCTGAAACAACTTTTGATGATTCGCCCCTTGATGGCCAACATACTGACGAACCCAGAGATGTTGAGCCTGCCGCCCCTGATGCTGAACCGGCATAACCAAACCGGGCTAATCCAATGAAAGACACTGAAATTCCATCATCATTCGCCCAAAATCCTGAAGGCCAAGGCGATGACGTTATTATTACTAGAGCAGGCCACAGTTCTCCTGGTCATCCCGTCATTTTGGCTCAGCATAGTGCCAAAGAAGAGCAAATTGCCAGGGATAAAGGTAAATGGAGCAGCGACTTATCAAACTATGCTCATCTTAACGCTGATGAGCTTCATTCCGGCTTCTTGAACCGTCTGCACTCAAACCGGGATTATGAAGCCGGTTTGGTGAATTTGATGAAAGAACGATATGAGGTAAATCCTTCTCCCTTGCACATTGATTTATAGCTGAAATACTATTCCAAGTAGCCCCCAAGAGTCGTTTTATGATTGTCAATCATAAACCGGGTCTTTGTAACACTTTAAGCATCCCATCATTAATCCTTGCCAAGGCGTGTCTTCAATCATAGATAAAACTCATGTTTGAAAAATTAGATAACATTCTGTAGCATAGCCCCCAAAGGCTGGTTTAACTTGGCAAGTTAATCCGGTTTTTATTCCACACCGCCAGTTTAGAACAAACGTACATTAGCCCCCAAGTGTCAAGGATAATGCTTGCACTGTTCTAGAGACTTGCATAGAAGGTAGTATTTGAGAGCAAATAAGCATTAGCCCCCAAGTGTGAAGTGGATAACTTGTTATATGCTTTATACTTAGTGCATATATATGTTGTTTTGTTGAAGATACCTTCAATGTTGCAGGCTGAACTGAGAAGCAAAGATGCCAAAAACTCGGACTTGCAAGAAAATGTGAAGTCGCAACAGGCTAAAGCTGCAAAAGCCAAAGAGGAGCTGACCCAGGCCCTGGCCAGAATGGAAAAATTGAAAGAATCCTTCAATCAAGATCGTGCTGCATGGGAAACCGAAAAAGCCGGTTTGACCAAAAGAGCCATAGATGCCGAGGAAGCCCTGAAACCGATGGCTGAAGAACTAGCCGGTTTGAAGGGCAAAATCAACGCTATGACCTCTGCTATCTTTGGTAAGTATCTGCTTATGTATGTTGCATCAATCAATGAATCTTAAAACTGACCACGATGTTGAAAAAAAACTCTTTGGCAGGAACTCGGATCACTCATCTTGGTGCAGATATGCGGATGAAGCTCAAAACGGCATACACATTGGTTTCGCAGCTATACTCTGGATCTTAGTGAGCCATTAGTACATCAGCGTATAACAAACCGACGCCAACGTTGATTAAGGAAACTCTTGAGAACCTGGGCATGTTACCGGCGCGTATTGCCGAGTTGAAAAGAGCCGCTGCAAGAGCCGGAGCATTAACTGCCCTTATTCGAGCCAAGGCCTGGATTCCAGATCTTGAAGCGGAGGATATCATTAAAGGGTACCCAGGCATTAAAGAAGACGGTTCAAACTTTGACAATGATGATCTTTGGCGGTTGACCAAACAGATGCGGCCAGCGGCCAGCAAATTAGCTGAAGACACCGATTTGTCCCATTTTCAACCATTTTATGATGCAGAAGGGAAAAGACAGCCGGCCGAGATCCATGAAGTCCAAGAACTTGTGCCTCCGATTCGTAAGCACACTTATGCCCCTGATATTAACCCTTCTGATCTTATCCATGAAGAAGCAGTATTCCAAGCCTTAACCGGAATCGATTGGTCAATGGCTGATTTCCAGTGGCTGGGGAGGGATGAAGAAGTGCGTACACCAACTGATCCGCAACCGTCAAACCGTCGTAATGAAGAATCCTGATCTGGTCACCGGTTTATATGGCTACTGTGAAAAACAATGGCACTGTTGAGCCGCTTTAAAGCTTCATGTAATAGGATAGCTGAAACTTTGTTTATCTGCCATGCCATCGAGCATGCTTCATAGCCTTTTGTGACAATCTGTGCCGCCCTTCAGGATATATTTTATGCATAGTCTATGGTGACTTGCCTTCCTGGGTACCAAAAACTTAAAAGTGTCTAGCGGTTTACCGCTAAACATGTCATAATATCCAAAAAGTATATAGTACTTGAGCTGAATAATCAAGTGTTTGTACAAAAAATAATGTACAGAACATACCTCATTGAGTGAGCAAATGTGTATATAGTAAAGGTGTTTAACACCAACCTGATATGTTTGATAGTCTCATATTCATAATGCTGGTCTATCTATTAAACCGGACCGGTATACCTACCGGATTTTCTTCATAACACTGGTGATTTAGCCAAACCATACCGGGTCAGTGACCACCGGTTTATAACTGATCATGAGCCAACAGCTGGTGGTTGGAAAGCAAGCCGGATCAAGGATGCCGGTTTATCAAAAAATACTTATGATTATCGACAAACAAAATTCAAATAGGAAAATATGCGAGGCTTTTTACGAGCTGCCAGGCTCCAAATCGAGGCTTTTCATGGGCTGCCAGGCCTCTGAGTTAAACCATTTAACAAAGCCTTTTAAGATGGGCCTCCAATTAACTAATCACCATTTTAACTATG
The DNA here is from genome assembly GCF_002162155.2 of Triticum dicoccoides. Taxonomy (NCBI): domain Eukaryota; kingdom Viridiplantae; phylum Streptophyta; class Magnoliopsida; order Poales; family Poaceae; genus Triticum; species Triticum dicoccoides. The sequence goes on along the minus strand of NC_041388.1, from coordinate 657,717,552 downwards.
ACAAGTTCAGGGTCTGTAAAAGATTGATTTGTCAAACGTTCGATGGGTCATGCCAGGATTACCTGGATAGGAGTGGCTTACTTGATGAAGGTAGGCTAACCCGGGGTTTTAGGTGAATACACCAGGCTTCCAAGCCGTGGCTTGATAGCCAATTACGAGGGTCCTTTCAAACTCTTTGTTGCTTTGCAAAAAAGAGCCCCCAAGTAACTTTGTGAGCGATGCTCAGCGTGTGCCTATGTTTGATTTTGTATAGTGTACAATACTCTCTTTGGCTCCACAAATTTTTCCTTGTGTGGATGAAATGCCTATCAAGAGGTGTAGCTGTGGTTCAAACATGACCAAGCCCCCTAGTGATTTTCTTTATCTTTATGCAGTTGCTAAATCCGGTTTAACAAAGACTCCGCTTTGCCCGTTAACTTGTAAAAGCACGCATATGATATAAGAAAGAACAGATACCCTGCTTATAACGGAGGCTTCGATTTGTTATATGGTATATACACTGTCATAAATATGTACAGGTGAAAAAGCCTATGGCTTCAAGTATAATAAGGCCGAAGAAGAGCTATGTTCCATGGCCGCTTTGTCTCCTCCCCCGATTGACGTGAGTCTTCATGCTCTCGAACATCAATGAGGTAGTAGGATCCGTTGTGCAGATTTTTGCTGACCACAAAGGGTCCTTCCCTAGGGGGGATAACTTATGCATATCAGTCTGATCTTGGATGAGCCGGAGCATGTCGGTGTACAAAAAGAGGGGTACACTTTTTGTACCCCTATAACTGTGCACGGGCAGTCTGGGCCACGGGCACCACCACACTGAGCAAGGCAAGGGAGGTGAGCCAAGGTAAGGCCGAAGCTCAGGAGAAGCAGAACGACGCCAAGACCAAGACCACAAAGAGCAAAGGGGACGAAGCGGACCCCCCGGCAAGGACTTGCCGGGAGGCGGTTTTAGCAAACCCGGCAAGACCCTTGCCATGGCAGCTCGCCCCACACCTACGGAGTGAGTCACCCTTGAGTCCACTGCCCCCATGGGGCAAGGATTCGGGAGACATCCCCGTGGTGGCATGCGGATCTTTGTGAAGACATTCAAGATCAGATACACCCTTTAGAAGATGATGATCCTTGGCGGGATCCCGGCCAAGGAGGACCACAAGGCCCCCCGGCAAGAGCCTTGCCGGGGATGACAGCAGGCGCCATGGCAAGACCCTTGCCGGGGCCCCGGCAAGGCCCTTGCCAAGAACACCCGTAGGGCCACCATCAGGCCCACGCTAGTCAAACCTCCACCGTCGTTCGCATGCAGCTGCCGACCCAACCAGCTGGGCAGGCACCTGCGTGGCGGCATGCGGATCTTCGTGGAGACCCACCACTGCGCCACGTCAGCTGCCTGCCTGCCTACATGGCACCGCGGGCGCCGCTGGCCAGGGCGCGTGTCAACTCGAGAGGGAGCAGCGACGGACGAGACATGGCTCTCCCCCGTCCCCGATAAAGCAAGGACACCTGGGCAAGATGCATTAAATGCGCCTTGTTGTGTAATGCAAGGGATAACCTGACATCATTGTACCCTTTCCACCTCCTGTGTGCCACTGTGGCAACCTCTTTCCTATAAAAGGAGGCCCGAGGCGACCAGGAGGAGGATTCGGCTTTTTGGAGCTCCTCACGCCCCATAGCTAGCTCAAGAACACAGATACACAATCTACCAAAGCAGGAGTAGGGTTTTACGCCAGGGGGCTCTACCACGATCGGCAACGCCCTTGCCCCGTTTTGAGTCTGCTCAACAGCTCAAGCGGCTGCGTCGAGAATGGCAGAGTAGCCTTCCGCGATCAGCAACGCCCCTAATTCTGACTCGTGTCAAGCTCGACAGTTCGAGCGGCCGCGTTCAGAACGGAAATGTGGCTCGTCCGGCAGCATGCGTACCTGGCTGGCCATGGGGATCCGTCCCCAAAACACCGCTAGGGGCTTCCACGCCGGCAAGCCTTCCCGATTGACGTAGGGCACGCATACAAAGAGGAATTGAACGGGGAAATAAAATGCATGAAAATTAAGAGTACTTCAAAGTTATATTACATCACACCATAGCTGCGGTTCTAACTAAAGATAAAATTTGTCTTGGTCGGAAACCCGCAGCGGCGAAGAAGAACGGGATGCCTAATCCCGGTGCTGGCCTTCCACCCTCTTGATTTCGTTGATGCAGTCGGTGATGGGCTTGATGCGCTCCTTGAGCACCTTGAGGTCAGCACCATCCGGCAAGCTCTTCATCGCGGCCGCGAAGTCAAGATTGGGATTCCAATACGCCATCTTGGTGAGGACCTTGGCCACGACCCTCCGGCAAAGTCGCCGGGCCTCCTCGGCCAGCGTGGCCGTCCTGTTGGAGTGAAGATAAGCCAAGGCTCCGAGGACGCCCTCGAAGAACAGGGTCAACTTGGTGTTGACGGTCCCGCTGCGCTCAGGGGCGTACCTCACGTTTGGCATCCCCATGGTGGCCAACTGCGAGGTGACCCTGCCGGCGACCTCCTCCAGACGGCTGATCCATCTGTTCTCGCCCGCCACATAATCCTGGTGGGAGGCGGCCTCGTTCGCCCGCAGCTGCTTCTCCTCCTCCAGGCTCCTGGTCAAAGTCTCCTCCCGAGCCCTGCTCTCCGACAGCATCTTCTCGAGATCCTCCAGCTTCAGCTTGAGGTCTCTGATGGAGTTTTGCGCTTTGGAAAGCTCCCCAGCCCTGCTGATGACCGCTCCTTGCGCCTCCACAAAGGCGCTATTGAGCGTGCTCTTCTCGTTGGACAGCTTGAGGGCCTGCTCCTTCAGCTTGTCCTGCGCCACCTCCAACTCCCTTACCTTGCCGGCATGGGCCAGAGCCTGGGCATCGAGTGCCTCCTTGTGCCTCTGCTCTAGCTCGCGAGTCCGCCGCGCGACAAGGGCCTCGAGCTCCTCATCCTTGCCATGGAGCGCTGCGGCAAGCTTCGCCTCACGCGCGGTGAGGTCCTCTTCCTGGGAATCCAGTGCGGCGTGATGCTGGTTCCGGACGGCCTTGGCCGCGGCAGCCTAGTTCGCCGCCTGTTCCTGGGCCTTCTCGATGTTAGCCATCTTCATGGTGAGATCGACATTGCGCTTGGCCAATTCCTCCTGAAGGGCCCTCTGCTCCTCACGAGTCTGGTGGAACCAGGTCTGCGTCTCAGCAACGCGCGCCTGGAAATCCACCTCCGCCTGGTCCACCGTTGCCATCTTGGACTTAACCTTGTCCAGACGGACACGGTAGAGCGCCTGGAGTTTTCGGAAGTTGGCCCCCATAGCGCGGAAAAGCTGCTCTTCTGGAGAACTGTCACCGCCAATGCCCGACTCGCTGACAACCTCAAGCCCGGTGGCGGCAAGCACCTCGCCGTCAAAGACTTCCCCTTCGGCGGGCGCCCGGGAACTTGACGCCCCTGCGAGGTGGACGAAAAGATCGTCGCCCACCTTCAGATACCTGCCGGGGCCCGAGGTTGAGGAAGAGGGAGGCTGATCATCAACCGCCTCTTCCTCGGCGGTGGCCTTGCCGGCTTCCCCGGCAGGCCCACCGTTGGCGCCCTCGGCAGAAGCCTCCCCGGTCGCCTTGGCAGCCCCCGCCGTGGTGTCCTCGGCAGCATCCTTGGCGGCCTCATCAGCGACGACCTCGGCAACGTCCTTGGCGGCCTCCTCAGCAATGTTCCCAGCAACAGTATCCACGTCCTCCATACCTGTTGAAGGAGGGCCTGGGCAGCAACGGGAGCAATGAAGCCAAGAAAAGAATAAGGAAAAAACAGAGACGAAGGACAGGCTACTCACCAGTGCCGGGCTGTGAAGCAGAAGTCCCCTCTCCGCCAGCATTTGGCGCCATGGCAGAGCCACCAGCGCCCAAGTTCCCCTCTTCCTCCATGGGTGTGGTCTCCGTGCCTGATGCCCTTGCCAGGGACACCCCCCGCGGCGGCGTAGTCGATGGGAGTGGTGTGTTAGGAGTAGCCCTCTGTGGCTCCTCCTACTGCCGCTCCCCTCCTGCAAACCCGGCAAGGTCAGCATCATAGCATCGAGCGCCTACCATATGTCGAGTAAGAAGAGGGTGGCGAACTTACGCTGGGGGCTGCTGTCCGGGCTGCTCAGCACCACCAGTGGTGTCTTTGAAGCTCCAGCCGGGGGCTGGCTGCTCACCGAGGTCCTCGCCCTCTTCACCCTCTGAGCCAACGTCTCTGCCTCCCTACGGAAGCAAAAATGGATCAAGACAAGCGACCCAATTCGAGGAAATGGAAATGACAGTAAGGAACGGAGAACTTACTCGTCATCCGTCTCCTCCTCTTCCACCAGTTTCCTTTTCCTCTCCGGGCTGAGAGGCCCGAGATCAAAAGGGAGCTCCACATCATCATCCGAGTCGACGCCTGCCGGAGGAGGCGAAGGAGGCGGCGGGGTTTGTGCGCACCCGGATGAGGAAGGGGCTGTTGTCTTCTTCTTCTCAGCGGCCTTCGTCAGCCTCTTGGCTGCCGTGGCCCTCGTGTGGTGCCCAAACGCCTCCAGGGTCAATTGAGGCCGCGCAGCCCTGCCGGGCTGGACCGGCTCACCGGAGCCAGCCCGCCGCGGGACTCGCCCTCTTCCCCTGGTTGGCGTCGAGCCCGCTGCCACATCCTCCTCCTCCCTCGACGACTCGTCGGCCGCGTCTTCCACGAGCGGAGATCCAGTGTCGGTGTTGCTGACCTCCCCGGAGGCCGTCGCCCATCGGGTGAGCTCCTCTTCCTCCGCCGCCGTTGCGGCCTTGTCCTCCACGCCCCCGGTGCTACCGGCCTCCATGGCAAGCTGTGCCTCCCTCGCCCTAGTGGCGATGTAGTCCAGCTCTGCCTGGGTGGTGTCCATGATAAGCCACCGCTCGGCGTTGGCATTGACGTACACCTCGATCAGGGTGTCGAAGAATTGCTGCACATCCTCATCCTTTGGCTCCTCCCAGCTCAGGATAGGGCCGTGCGCATTGCAGTCTGGCATCATGGTGATGATCTCGGACCGACGCGAATTGTTGCACAACGGGACCACCCCCGCTGGTAGCTTGAAAAATGGCCCCTTGAGGGCCTTGCCAACCTTTGCGGCAGCCCTCGCGGCCTTGCCGGTCCGCTCGACCTCGCAATCGCGACCCACATCAAGCTGGAAAAGCCGCTGGCAGAAGTGGGCATGCGCCAGCACTGTGAAGTTGTGATCGAGGCCGGGGCGGAGTCGCATAATGTCAGCCGGGTTCGTAAAGAGCCAAGCTGGCCTCCCCTTGCTGTGCAACGGGGCGATTCGGCGGCGAATGAAGTCCGCCCCGATCATCTCAAGGGTGAGTCCGTCCTGGGCGAGACGGAGAATCCTGGTGGTAGCAACGGTGAGCCTCCCATTGGCGGCGTCGACATCGCTCCAATCGCTGCCACGGACCGGCGGCACTCGGCGGACCTTGCAGAATTCCGGCGGGTTTTCATCTTCAATCCAGCACCACCGGCCATGCCATTCCTCCCACCTCTCCTTCACGGCACCTTCCGGGTACGCCCCCTTGGATCTTGGGATCCAGGTGACGCAACCGGAGACGGCTCCTCCCGGCTGGATTCGAGGGAAGAAGTAATGGTGGAAGAGCGCCGTGTTGGGCTGCACCCCGGCAAAGCCTTTGCAAAGATGCGCGAAGAAAGCCATGCACGCCACCGCATTCGGAGAAAAATCCAAGAGGCGAAAGCCGAAGGTGCGCATAACGTCGCAGAAGAAATCGGAGAAAGGGGGCATAACCCGCAAGAAAAGTAATCATCGAAGAAGGGGTACCGATTTGGGGCAGGATCAGCGCAAGCGGCAGGAATCACGCGCGTCGCCGGGTGTCCCGAATCCTCTCCCCCCATCTTCACTCCCCATAGGGGCTTGAAGGAGGCTCGGAGCTCTTGAACATCAACCGTCGAGGGGAAGAAGAAGGCGGACTTCGTCCGGTCCCCCGACAGCGCGCTCTCCGGTGGCTCCACCGTCCCGGCGCCCTTAGCCACCCCCTTGCCCTTGGCGAATTTGGGAGCCATGGCGACCAAGAAGTTCAGAGGGCTGAGGAAGTGGGATGGTGAAGCAACGACGGTGGGCGACGGCGGAAGCTTAGGAAGGAAGGAAGAGAGGAAAGAGCGGCTCTGAGATTGGAAAAAGCACGAGGAAAGAGGAGAAAGTGAGTAGCGCGCATGTGGTTATTCCTTTCTTATGGGGGAAAACAACGGGCCGCCTCCTTTCACATTAACTGTGATGTGACGCATGCCCGCGGGAAGCAACCCCACGCATGCCGCCCACGTCACACACGCCTCCCCACGCCGCGCCACGCGCGGGAAGCATGGGAAGCGCAGCGCGCGAAGAGACTTACCGCGGTAAAAACCGCCCCGCCTGCCCGCGCACCGTTTTTGGGCCTAGCCCAACGACGCAATTGCGCTTTCGTGTGGCCCAGGCCCGGGGGCTCCTGTCGGTGTACGAAAAGAGGGGTACACTTTTTGTACCCCTATAACTGTGCACGGGCAGTCTGAGCCACGGGCACCACCACACCGAGCAAGGCAAGGGAGGTGAGCCAAGGTAAGGCCAAAGCTCAAGAGAAGCAGAACGTCGCCAAGACCAAGACCACAAAGAGAAAAGGGGACGAAGCGGACCCCCCCGGCAAGATCCTTGCCGAGAGGCGGTTTTAGCAAACCTGGCAAGACCCTTGCCGTGGCAGCTCGCCCCACACCTATGGAGTGAGTCACCCTTGAGTCCACTACCCCCATGGGGCAAGGATTCGGGAGACATCCCCGTGGTTGCATGCGGATCTTTGTGAAGACATTCAAGATCAGATACACCCTTTAGAAGATGATGATCCTTGGCGGGATCCCGGCCAAGGAGGACCACAAGGCCCCCGGCAAGAGCCTTGCCGGGGATGACAGCAGGCGCCACGGCAAGACCCTTGCCGGGGCCCCGGCAAGGCCCTTGCCAAGAACACCTGTAGGGCCACCATCAGGCCCACGCCAGTCAAACCTCCACCGCCGTTCGCATGTAGCTGCCGACCCAACCAGCTGGGCAGGCACCTACGTGGCGGCATGCGGATCTTCGTGGAGACCCACCACTGCGCCACCTCAGCTGCCTGCCTGCCTACATGGCACCGCGGGCACCGCTGGCCAGGTCGTGTGTCGACTCGAGAGGGAGCGGCGACGGACGAGACAGGGCTCTCCCCTGTCGTGGTTTTGTCACGGCAGATGTCCTAGAGAAAGGACTTAGTCATGGAGCCATCGCTACGGGTTAGCTTGAAGGGGTTAAAGTGGACACAAGGACGCAAGAGAGTTTATACTAGTTCAGCCCCTTCAATGAAGGTAAAAGCCTACGTCTAGTTGTGATGGAATTGATGGGTGTTTCGATGACTAGGGAGAAAATAAGCTTCGCCTATGTCTCGAGTTGTTGTTTGTCCTTGAACCACCGCCGGGTCGTCCCCTTATATACATGGGTGACGCCCGTCGGTTTACAGAGTCCCGATACCGGCTCATAGATGTGTCTGATTTGGTCTCCATTATTCCTAACTTATAACACAAGTTACATACCGATGCCGGTTTACAGCTATAGGCCTTAAACTGATTATGGGCCTTTAGCCCTCATCTGCCCTCATGGGCTTTTATCACACTCAACTACTGATGAAGTTAACCCGGCTTGTCCTGGCCGGTTTACGCCCAGTAGTAATATCCCCAACATTAGGCCCCAAATTGATTTGAACAGGTTCATGTCAATCCTTAGCAAAAATCTTTATCTTCAACATCTTCTTGTATTTTGTTGAACCGCCGTGATGTCATCTTCTCTGCTCGCGGTAGACTGGTGTGACGTCACTGGCTATAAAGAACCTTATCCTGTTAACAAGCCTGCGACAATTAAGGCCGAGCTTTGTTTCCAAATTGGCGGCTCCTTGATTCTCGTGCCCGACATATCCCTTTCTTTATAAATAGGACCGAAGGGTCATTTCCTTTCTCTTTCCCTCCGACCCCTTCTGCTTCATCTTCCTCGCGTCGCCCAGCTTCGGAGCTCCGCCGCCATCGTCGACCTCTGCATCAACCTTGGCCGCTGCATCAACCTGAGCACACCAGAGCATCGCGGCGACCTTCCGCTTCTTCCTCAGCTCCGGTAAATCTTCTTTCCTTTCCCCCGCAGATGTGTTCTAGGGTTTCCTCGTTCGTCGAAGTTCATCGAGACTCTAGCGCTGTTCTTCCTTTGTTTCTTCTTTAGCCCATGAATAAAATTTCAAACCTGATGTATTCTCCGTAATGGCTTATCTTCTGTTACCAAAGCAAACCTTTATGCGCATAAAACACTGATCTGGTCCCTTGTGAATTGCTTTGAGATCGACCTTTTAGGTCTAAATCCTTTTATTTTCCTGTCATACGGTAGATCCAAAATTTCACTGCGACCTTATGAAATCTGTTTTTACCTTCGTTAGTCATTCTTGCCTTAGATCTGTATCCTCTTTACCACATAGGCAGTTCACCTTTGAAAAAGCAATCTATCATATATCATTAGTCCCCTTGTTGAACCGCCGGGATGCTGTTGCTTCATAAACTCCGGTTTAGATAGATCTGCTTCCGGTTTAACATTGCACATATCAATGTACTTTGTAGATTTCATCATGGCCAAGCAAGTGTATGAGTGCAATTGGGTCCCTTCTCACGTCACAGAGGATCAACTGGACGATTTAGTCCTGATTGGCGCCTTGGGCAGTAAAGACACCGTCCATTGGAGGGATCCTGGCAAAGAATGCCCCCCCATACCTCGAGAAGGAGAGGTTGTTGTTTTCGTAGACCACTTAGCTCGGGGTTTTAAACCGCCTGGTTCTAAATTCTACCGGGATGTTCTAGCTGATTTCCAACTCCATCCGCAAGACACTGGCCCCAACTCTGTTACAAATATGTGCCACTTCCAAGTGCTCTGTGAGGTGTTCTTTCAAGAGGAGCCCATAGTGGAATTATTTAGAGATCTTTTCCATCTAAACCGCCGTACTGAGTTTACTGATGGCTCTAATACGGAGTTGGGTGGCATGGCGATTCAAAAAAGGAAAGAGGTCACATACCCTCACGCCAAGCTGCATAGTCACCCCAAGGAGTGGAATCAGACATGGTTCTACTGCAAAGATACCTCCCCTGCTGGTGAGAATCCCTTGCCTGGCTTTCGTCCGGAGCAGCTCAGCAATACCCATCCTTTTCCTCAACGATTGACTGCCCAAGAGAGAAGCAAATATGCTCCTCAGCTGTCAAAGCTCAAAGCCTTTATGGCCAACGGTTTAATAGGGGTTGACCTTGCTCGCTGTTGGATATCATGGAGCATACTGCCCCTTAGTAAGCGCTCCGGTTTGATGTGTGAATATACTGATAGTGTGGATGACCCACTGCGACATTCAAGACTCCAGCTCTCCGGTGAAGAAATCACAGAGGCTGTGCGTAAGATACTGAATGAACTGGAGCACATCTGCGCTAGAACTGGCCTGCTTCCCTTCTGTGCCACCAACAAACTGCCAGCTGTAAGACTTTGATTTTTCTCTTTGCTGAATCTGTTATTGATATGTCTGGTCATTGTTTTTAATATCAGTGTCTGCATAACCAGGGCAATGATCCGTTTTGGAGCAAAAAGCTGCCGCAGGAGAAACCAGAGAAAACAGATAAACCGGAAAGAGCAACGCGGCAAAAAACTAAAGCTTTGAAGAAGACTGCCCACCGGAAAAGAACCACTGCATCTTCTAATCTGGCCCCTGATGACGAGGTGGATAATCCGGACTTTGAGGTAGAGCTTGACTCACTTGGTTTATTTTTCATGCATCTTATTGATGATGATATTTGTCAGGATGATGCCGAAGCCAGCCATGCGGATGTTGCAGAGGTAATTATTCTCTCTTCCGATTCAGAAACTTTGCCTTCACAAAAAATCTGTCAGGCAAACCGGGAAGTTAAATTTTCTCATCCTCTTGCTTATTTGGATCCTAAACTTCTTATGAAGACTCAACAACACGAAGCTCGCCGCACCACCCGGCACAGCGGCCAGGTAGTTACCTCCACCGGTTTACCGAACAGTCTGGTTCGGAAACGTCATTCCGAGGTCTCTAATTCGCTTGACAGTGCTTGTCCTAAAGCGGGCTGCTTTCGTCAACCTCTTAATCCGTCTGACTCCGATTATCAGGTTATTTCCCACTCATCTTCTGGCGAGTCGTCGGCTACTCAGCTCCCACCGCTCAAAACGGTGCTTGGGTAAGCTATATTTATTGTGATGTTTGCAGTATATTGCCTTAGAACATATGCTATATTTAATTTTGTTATTCTTCTCCGGGCCAAACCTAGGCCGAGCAAGAAGGCCCGCCTGGATAAAGCGGCCGAAGAAGATGTCATTCTTGAACCAGGCACCACACCCAATCTTGAAGCGGCTATTCCTGAGGATATTCCCAATGATCCACCGCAGCCAGATGATGATCTTACTGCTGAGGAAAGACCTACTGATACCTCAGGTCCTATCCATCAGCCCACAGGTTCCCTCCGGGTTGAAAGCTCCACCGGTCCCGCAAAACCTACTGACGAGCCAACAGCTCCAGTGCAAACCGGCGGTACCAATGATGATGAAGTTGTCATTACTGGCACTGGCCATACTGAGCCAAGCAATCCTGTCGCTTTATCCTAACATTCTGCCAAGGAAGAATTAGCTGCTTTTGGCAAAGGCAAGTGGAATGCTGATCTGACGGCTTACGCTGCTCTGAACGCCCAAAATATCCATTCCGGCTATCTGAACCGGCTGTATACCAGCCGTGACTATGAAGCCGGTCTGGTTAACATGATGAAGGATAAATATGAGGTAGCTTCCATATGCTCCTTCCTGCTTGTATGCTTTCATTCTTGCTGACTCTCCTAGCCCCTAAGGGCCGATTTGAAATATCCTTTCAAACCAGGACTTGATAATATGAATCTTGATACTTTGAAATTTGCTAATGTAGTCCCCAAGGGCCGGTTCAACTTAGCGTAGTTAAACCGGTACTTTAAGTAATTGTAACTACCGCATCAGAATACATATGATCAAATAGCCATTAGCCCCAAGTGCCAAGTTGAATACTTGTATTGAGCTTGGGACTTTGTAAACAATTGAAAGATGAAGATCGAATATGCATTAGCCACCAAGTGCTAAGCGCATAACTTGTTATGTGGTTGGTACTTGAATCCTTCTACCGATTTGTTGAAACATATATTTGTATGCCTGCAGGCGGAGCTGAAGGTGAAAGAAAGCCAAGTCATCGATTTGCGAGAAAACCTGAAAACCCAACAGGCTGAAACCTCCAAGGCAAAAGAGGAATTGGCCAGTGCCTTAAGCGCCATGGAACAACTTAAGGAGAACTTCAAGAAGAAACGGGCGGATTGGGCCACTGAAAAGTCCGCTTTGATCAAACGAGCAGAGGATGCCGAGGCTGCACTGAAACCAGTGACGGATGGACTGACCAGCATAAAGCGGCACGTTCATGCCATGACCACTGCTATCTTTGGTAAGCCAGCTTGCCTTCTGAATTGGTTCTGCCTTCTTACAGAGTCGCCGGTTTATTAACCTTTTATGGTATTTCAGGGACACGCATTGGTCACTTGGGGTCAGATGTGCGGAAGAAATTGAAAGCCACCTATACCTTGGTTGAACAATTGTACACTGGTGCCCAGCGGATCATCTGTACCGCGTCTCATAACAAACCGGCGCCTACTTTGATTCAAGATACTTTGATGAAACTGTCAGTGCTTCCTGCCCGGGTTGAAGAGCTGAAGAAATCTGCTGCTCGAACCGGTGCAATCAAAGCTTTAATCCGGGAAAAAGCCTAGGTGCCGGATTTTGATCCTATTGAAGAGGCTCAAGGTTATCCCAGTTTGAAGGAAGACAGGTCAGAATTTGGTGAAGCGGATCTGCGAGCCATAAACCAGGAGGTACATCCGTTAGCTTGTCAACTGGCTGAGGAAGCAGATTTGTCTCATTATCAAGCCCAATATGACAGCCAGAATAAGCGAATAGCTGCACCAATCCATGAATTGGAAAACTTGATCCCTCCAATCCGTAAGCATACTTACGCTCCCGATATTGACCCGTCTTCGCTAATCCATGACGAAGCTAGTTTTCAAGCATTGATGGGAATCGACTGGACAACTGTGGATTTTCAGCCACTGGGTAGAGAAACGGAAGCTAAAGCGGCTCAGGATGACCCACAACCATCAGGCCAGGCTAGTGGCCAAGCTTAAACTGGAAGCCGGTTTTAAAATTGTCTCTCATTTGTGCAAAACAATTATGTTATTATGGGCACCGTGTTGCCTTGTAATAGGCTAGCTAATACCTTTGATGTTGATATGCCTTCGCGCATAACTTGTTCTTCCTGTGGTAATGAACTTTCCAAAATACTTTCTGAAATAAGAAATTCATTAAGTGCCACCGCGGTTGTACCGTCAGGCGGAATATGATGTTTGTATATATAAAGTCAAAACATCCAAAACAAAATTTTAAGTATATGATCAAAAATTTTGAGATACATAATACCTGCCACCATTGAGTGTGAAGTTGGCTTGGCCAACCTTGAAGCGGAGCTTTTGCAAACCCACACTATTGGAGGGAATAACAACTCCTGTATATGTATATGACACTGGTTACCATGTAAACCGTGCCGGGTTATAATGAACACCATGTTACTCCATAAGAGGATGTTAACAACAAGGATCAAACCGGACAAATAGTCTCCGGATTGACGTGAACTGTGTTCCGTCAATTGATTGGTTAAAAAACTTTGTCGGTTTAAAGAACACAATAAAAAGCAAAAAAAACCCTTCAAAGAAAAGTATGAAGCAAAAGCAACGAAAAAACGTTTGCCAAAAAAGATTTATTTAAGCTGATCAAATGGCATAACCATGGCCAAACACGACCAAGCTCCCGTTAGGTGTAACTATGGTTCTAGTTAGCCAGGTCCCCAAGCGATTCTTGTGGCATTTTATGCCGACCAAATGGCGTGGTCATGGTTCGGGTTCGACCAAGCCCCCAAGTGATTCTGTGGCCTTAGGCCGATCAAGAGGCATGACTGGTTCAGACATGACCATGTCCCCAAGTGATCTGGTGGCTTTCGCCTATCAAGAGGCATGGTATTGGTTCGGACACGACCAATCCTCCAAGTGATATAACACGATGCTTTTAGCAAAGCGAACTCAAGGGGTAAACCGGAGGCCGCTTTAGAGCAACTCCGTGTAACCTCACATGATGTAAAAGAACAGATACCCCGCTTTAGCCGAGGTTCCGGTTTATTTTACTTAATCATAATATATACATTGTATGTACATAAGTATAGCCAATGGCTCAGGTATAGTAAGGCTGAAGATGAGCTATATTCCATGGCCTGTTAGTCTCCTCCTCTGATGTACGTGAGTCCTTATGCTCTCGAATATCGATCAGATAGTACGACCCGTTGTGCAGATTCTTGCTGACCACGAAAGGCCCCTCCCAAGGTGGGGATAGCTTATGCATATCAGTCTGATCTTGGATGAGTCGAAGCACCAAATCTCCTTCCTGGAAGACTCTGGTTCTGACTCGACGACTGTGATAACGACGAAGATCCTGCTGGTAAATCGCCGACCGAGCGGCTGCGATGTCACGCTCTTCATCCAACCGGTCCAAAGCATGTTGTCGTGCTGTCTCGTTGTCCGCTTCAACATAAGCCATGACACGAGGTGAGTCATGATGGATATCGCTGGGGAGAACCGCCTCCGCTCCATAAACCATGAAGAACGGTGTGTATCCTGTTGATCTGTTGGGTGTTGTATTGATGCTCCATAACACAGATGGTAATTCTTCTACCCAACAACCCGGTGTTCTCTGCAAAGGAACCATGAGCCGGGGCTTGATGCCTCTCAAGATCTCTTGATTAGCTCTTTCTGCTTGACCATTGGACTGTGGATGTGCCACTGATGAAACGTCAAGCCGGATGTGCTCTCGTTCGCAGAACTCCTTCATAGCACCTTTGGATAAATTGGTACCATTATCTGTGATAATACTGTGCGGAAAGCCAAACCGGAAAATCACCCTTTTGATGAACTGAACCGCCGTGGCCGCATCACACTTGCTAACAGGTTCTGCCTCCACCCACTTTGTAAACTTGTCCACCGCCACCAGGAGGTGGGTCTTCTTATCTTTGGACCTTTTGAAAGGCCCAACCATATCTAGCCCCCAAGTCGCAAACGGCCAAGTAATTGGAATCATCCTCAATTCTTGAGCCGGTACATGAGCACGTCTTGAAAACCTTTGGCAACCATCACATCGTCTGACCAGATCCTTTGCATCAGCATGAGCAGTTAACCAATAGAAACCATGGTGAAAAGCTTTAGCCACCAGAGACTTTGAACCGACATGGTGACCACAATCTCCTTCATGGATCTCCTGCAAAATTTCACGGCCTTCTTCAGGAGACACGCAACGTTGAAAAGCTCCTGGTACACTGCAATGATGCAACTCACCGTTGATGACAGCCATGGACTTGGATCACCGGATTATTTGCCGGGCCAGAATCTCATCTTCTGGCAACTCGCCCCGGTTCTTGTACGCCAGATAAGGAAGCGTCCAATCCGGAATAACATGAAGAACTGCCACCAATTGAGCCTCCGGATCAGGAATGGCCAAATCCTCTTCACCAGCGATCTTCATCGACGGGTTGTGCAACACATCCAGAAAAACATTGGGTGGGACCGGTTTGCGCTGAGAGCCCAACCGACTTAAAGCGTCCGCCGCTTCATTTTTCCGCCGGTCCACGTGGTCCACCTGATAGCCTCTGAAATAACCTGCAACAATATCCACCTCACGACGATATGCTGCCATGAGTGGGTCCTTGGAGTCCCAAGTGCCAGACACTTGCTGAGCCACAAGGTCCGAATCACCGAAGCACTTAACTCGACTTAGATTCATCTCCTTAGCCATCCGAAGACCATGGAGCAAGGCTTCATACTCAGCTGCATTGTTAGTACAAGGGAACATTAAACGGAGAACATAACAAAACTTATCACCTCGTGGGGAAGTTAATACGACTCCAGCCCTCGAGCCTTCCAACTGCCTGGATCCATCAAAATGGATGGTCCAATACGTATGATCCGGCTTTTCTTCAGGTGCTTGCATTTCCGTCCAATCATTGATGAAATCAACAAGTGCTTGAGACTTAATCACTGTCCGAGGCACATATTTCAAACCGTACGGTCCCAGCTCTATAGCCCACTTTGCAATCCGGCCAGTTGCTTCCCGGTTCTGAATGATATCTCCCAAAGGAGGAGAACTGACCATCGTAATTGGGTGCCCTTGGAAGTATTGCTTAAGATTTCGGCTTGCCATAAAAACTCCGTACACCAGCTTCTGCCAATGCGGATACCTTTGCTTGGACTCAATGAGTACCTCGCTGATATAATAGACCGGGCGTTGAACCGGATGCTCCTTACCTGCCTCCTTTCGTTCCACCACAATAGCCACGCTGACCGCACGAGCATTAGCAGCAACATATAGCAGTAACGGCTCCTTGTCAATGGGAGTGGCGAGCACAGGAGGATTGGCCAATTGCCGCTTTAAGTCCTCAAATGCTTCATCAGCAGTAGAACTCCAGACGAACTGATCCGTCTTCTTCAACATCTGATACAAAGGGATTGCCTTCTCACCAAGGCGGCTGATAAACTGGCTTAATGCGGCAATCCGGCCTGCCAGGCGTTGAACATCATTGATACACTTCGGTTTAGCCAGGGAGGTGATGGTTGTGATCTTCTCTGGATTAGCCTCAATTCCCCTGTTGGACACCAGAAAACCCAATAACTTGCCCGCCGGTACACCAAAGACACACTTGTCCGGATTAAGCATCATCTTGTACGTCCTTAGGTTATCAAAGGTTTCCTTCAAATCATCAACCAGAGTCTCCTTCTCCCTGGATTTAACCACGATATCATCCATGTAAGCTTGTACATTACGGCCAATCTGCTTGTGGAGACAATTTTGTACACACCGTTGATAAGTTACATGGGCACTTTTGAGCCCAAAGGGCATAGACACATAGCAGAAGGCTCCATAGGGAGTTATGAATGCCGTCTTCTCCTGGTCCTTAACTGCCATTTTGATTTGATGATAGCCAGAATATGCATCCAGAAAACTTAAACGCTCACAACCCGCCGTAGCATCAATGATTTGATCAATACGGGGGAGGGCAAAAGGATCTGCTGGACAAGCTTTATTAAGATCTGTGTAATCCACACACATACGCCAGGTGCCGTTTTTCTTAAGGACTAGCACCGGATTGGCAAGCCACTCAGGGTGAAAAACTTCAACAATAAAACCAGCTGCTAAGAGCCTGGCTACCTCTTCTCCAATCGCTTTGCGTCTTTCTTCGTTAAACCGACGGAGGAACTGTTTCACCGGTTTGTATTTAGGATCCACATTAAGTGTGTGCTCAGCGAGTTGCCTCGGTACACCTGGCATGTCAGAGGGCTCCCATGCAAAAATGTCCCGATTCTCACGGATGAACTCGATGAGCACGCTTTCCTATTTCGGATCCAAGTTGGCACTAATGCTGAACTGCTTGGACGAATCGCCAGGTACGAAGTCAACAAGCTTAGTTTCTGCTGCCGATTTGAACTTCAGGGCCGGATCATGCTTCGTAGTTGGCTTCTTCAACGGAGTCATGTCCGCCGGATCAACATTGTCCTTATAGTACTTCAACTCCTCGGTGGCACAAACCGACTCTGCATAAGCCGCATCTCCTTCCTCGCATTCCAAAGCGATTTTGCGGCTTCCGTGAACCGTTATTGTCCCCTTGTGACCCGGCATCTTGAGCTGCAAATACACATAATAGGGCCGAGCCATAAACTTGGCGTATGCCGGACGCCCAAACATGGCATGATATGGACTTTGGATTTTCACCACTTCAAACCTTAATGTCTCCGACCTGGAATGATGATCATCCCCAAAGGCCACTTCAAGAGCTATCTTACCAACGAGATATGCTGATCTGCCAGGCACTACACCGTGGAATACTGTATTGGACGGTTTGAGATTCTTATCTGTAAGTCCCATACGACGGAAGGTCTCATAGTATAGGATGTTAATGCTGCTGTTGGTTGTTACCACCATGGTTGTTCTGACTATTTTGACCATTATGTCCGCCCAGATTACCATTATATCCTGAACCGGAACTTCCTCCACCATAACCCGGCCCGGACCCTGAGCCACCGCCAGATCCGTGATCATACCGGAAATTATTAGAATTTTTGAACTCCTGCATAATAAAGCAATCCTTCCAAAGGTGGTTTGCTGGCTCCTCCTTCGTCCCATGTCTTGGACAGGGCTGGCTTAGCAGATAGTTCAGGCGGTTTGGGTTGGGGTTGGGCGCTCCACTGCGATTTTTTGGCCAACCCTTGCGCCGCTGGCCATTGTCCTGTACGTTGGTATTAGCCCCAAAATCCATGTTGCCATCCGCTTTATGCTTGCCTCCTCCGCCATTGCCTACCCAGTGATGTTGCTGACCTTTGGAGCTGCTGTTCTTCTTCCCCTTCCCTGTCTTGTCATCATCAGATTCGGGATCCTTGGTACTATTAGAATCAGCATATTTTACCAAAGTGGCCATGAGGGTCCCCATGTCGGTGCAATGATGCTTCATCTGTCCCAATTTCAACTTCAGGGGCCCAAACCGGCAGTTGCCTTCTAGGGATAATACTGCGGTGTTAGTGTTGATGCGGTCTGAGGAGTGCAACACTTGTGAAACCCGGCGCACCCAATGAGTCGTTGACTCTCCTTCCTCCTGGACGCATGCAGCTAAGTCCACTATCGACATAGGCTATTTACAGGTATCCTTGAAATTGTTGATAAACCGGGCTCGTAATTGGGCCCATGAACTGATATAATTAGCGGGCAAGCTTTTTAACCAAGTACAGGTCGTTGCTTCAAGCATCATGGTGAAGTATTTCGCACACGCCGTGTCATCCACATCAAGCATCTCCATGGCCATCTCATAGCTCTCTACCCGTGTCTCTGGTGGTTGATCCGTCGTATAATTTGGTACCTTGCGTGGGCCTTTGAAATCCTTGGGCAAGCACACGTTGCGTAAAGCGGGGACGAGGCAAGGCACCCCCAAAGAACTAGAAGTAACACCAGGTTCGATCGAAATGGTTGGACGAACCGGCGTGAGCTGCCGAGCCTGATGCTGTGCGGCTAACTCGGCCTCCCTACGTGCTCGGGCCCGGTTCACCACTTCCTGAGCGTCATCAGCACCACCCGTTGGGTTGTTACAATGGGGTGCTCCACGTCGTTCATTACTCAACACTGCTAGTTCATCCATATGTCTGCTATAGCTCCAGCTTGGACGGGGGGTCGAATGGATTCGGTCGCGGCTGTACGAGTACGCCTCCTGTTGGGCCAAAGCTGTCCTCAGAAGTTCCTTGACCCGTCGCGTCTCTACTGCTTGCGGCGAGTCACCTTCAACTGGAATGGCCTCCAGTCATGCAGCAGCGGCAACAAGATTGTCCATTGGGTTGGAGTAGTGACCCGGAGGTGTTAAAACATCCCGAGGTATAACCGTGTTTTGATGAGGCAGGTCCATCTGACGGGGCTGAACCGATGCACCTGTCCCAGGGGCTTCTGCCCGGTTCCCCTCCAGCGGATTACTGGCTCTTGGTCCTGGAGTGTTGAAAAGGTCTCTGGCCTCGAAAACCGGAGGTAAGAGGGACCGGTGCTTCCTCCTCATGTCTTCATGCGACGCGCTCTGATCCAACATAAGCCTGTAGGCCTATGCGTCTAAAGCGGCCCGCTCTGCGGCCATCCTGGTGTCCTCAGCCGCCAGATCCGTTTTGGCCTCGGTGATTTGTTCCTTTACCTTTGCAATCTCCGCATTGTGAGCGTCCTGATCTGGCGGATTAACTTCTGCCATAAGCACAGCCAATGCATCAAATAGTTCTGATAGAACCTGAGCCAGTGGGCGCACAGGGCCTCCCGCCCCGGCAACCGTTGCCGCTGCTGAACCGGAGATCGTTGCCGCGGCTGTCGAAGAGTGAAGCGCTGCTTGTGTTCCGGTCATGAATATTCCAACCCGGTTAGGCAGATCAGAGGGGTCCGAAATACTGTCGCCATCAGAACAGCTCTCAATCCGGCCATCTTGTAGCTGATAAAGAGATTCGGTTTCTCCGGTCGAAGATTCGTCACCGGAACAAATGGCAGTCGCCCCGCAAAGCTTTGATCCATCCTCATAACTCCCTCCATGGATCATTCCCACGAAGGCACGCTTCATGGCCGGTTTAACCCGGGCGGATCGCGTACACTGAGCCGTCTCGACGAGGTCGGTGCAGATGTCCGGCTCAGGGCCCGGTTCATCGATCTTGCCAATGAAAACGTGAATGCTACCAAAGGGGACCCGGTACCCGTACTCAATTGAGCCGGCCTCGGGGCCCCAGCCTGCGTTGTCGATGTAGAGTTTTCCGCGACGACTCTTAGTCATCCGGCCTACAGCGTAGCCCTCGAGTTCTTCAAAGCGGCCCTCCAAGAACCGGAAACCATCATGCGATAGCCCCACAGTGGGCGCCAACTGTCGTGGTTTTGTCACGGCAGATGTCCTAGAGAAAGGACTTAGTCGTGGAGCCATCGCTACGGGTTAGCTTGAAGGGGTTAAAGTGGACACAAGGACGCAAGAGAGTTTATACTAGTTCGGCCCCTTCAATGAAGGTAAAAGCCTATGTCTAGTTGTGATGGAATTGATGGGTGTTTCGATGACTAGGGAGCAAATAAGCTTCGCCTATGTCTCGAGTTGTTGTCTGTCCTTGAACCGCCGCCGGGTCGTCCCCTTATATACATGGGTGACGCCCGTCGGTTTACAGAGTCCCGATACCGACTCATAGATGCGTCCGGTTCGGTCTCCACTATTCCTAACTTATAACACAAGTTACATACCGACGCCGGTTTATAGCTATAGGCCTTAAACTGATTATGGGCCTTTAGCCCTCATCTACCCTCATGGGCTTTTATCACACTCAACTACTGATGAAGTTAACTCGGCTTGTCCTGGCCGGTTTATGCCCAGTAGTAATATCCCCAACATCCCCCGTCCCCGATAAAGCAAGGACACCTGGGCAAGACACATTAAATGTGCCTTGTCGTGTAATGCAAGGGATAACCTCACATCACTGTACCCTTTCCACCTCCTGTGTATCATTGTGGCAACCTCTTTCCTATAAAAGGAGGCCCGAGGCGACCAGGAGGAGGATTCGGCTTTTTGGAGCTCCTCACGCCCCATAGCTAGCTCAAGAACACAGATATACAATCAACCAAAGCAGGAGTAGGGTTTTACGCATCCTCGCGGCCCGAACCTGGATAAACGAACTGTGTGCTATCTGTTTGATCCGCTCTTCTCACGACCCCGCGCCCCGCAACCGTAGTAGGGATTCTTGTGATCCCATAGGTGTCGTTCCCACCGACAGAGCACCAAATCACCTTCTTGAAAGGTTCTAGTTTTAACCCGGCGGCTGTGATAACGTCGAAGATCTTATTGATAAATCGCCAAACGTGCTGCTGCAAGATCCCGATCTTCATCCAACAGGTCCAGAGAATCCTGATGTGCCTTCTCATTATCAGCTTCAACATAAGCTGTCACACTGGGCGAATCGTGACGGATGTCACTAGGAAGAATCGCCTCTGCTCCATAAACCATGAAGAAAGGCGTGTAACCCGTAGACCTATTGGGTGCGGTGTTGATGCTCCATAACACAGAAGGTAGCTCCTCGACCCAATAACCCGGCGTCCGCTTTAAGGGAACCATAAGCCTTGGTTTGATACCCCGCAGAATTTCTTGATTTGCCCTTTCCACTTGACCATTAGATTGAGGGTGAGCCACTGATGCTAGATCAAGCCGGATGTGCTCATGTTGACAGAATTCTTCCATCTCTCCATTTGACAAGTTAGTGCCATTATCTGTTATAATGCTATGTGGAAAGCCAAACCGGAATATCACCATTTTGATGAATTGAACCGTTGTGGCTGCATCACACTTGCTGACTGGCTCTGCCTCTACCCATTTAGTGAATTTATCAATTGCTACTAACAGATGGGTCTTCGTATCCTTGGAGCGCTTGAAGGGTCCAACCATATCCAGCCCCCAAGTGGCAAACGGCCACGTAATTGGAATCATCCGCAACTCTTGAGCCGGAACGTGCGTACGACGGGCAAACTTTTGACATCCATCACATCTTTTGACTAAATCCTCCGCATCAGCATGCGCCGTCAACTAGTACAAACCGTGGCGAAAAGCTTTAGCAACCAACGACTTTGAACCGGCATGATGACCGCAATCCCCTTCATGAATTTCTCGCAAAATCTCACAACCTTCTTGAGGAGAAACGCATCGTTGAATCGCCCCTGAAACACTATAACGATGTAACTCCCTGTTGAGTATGGTCATGGACTTGGAACTTCGGATTATTTGTCGAGCCAACGTTTTCTCAGCTGGTAACTCGCCCTGGTTCATGTAATCCATATATGGGATCGTCCAATCCGGTATGGCATGCAAATCTGCCACCAATTGAGCCTCCGGATCAGGAACAGCCAAATCTTCTTCGGTTGGTAGTTTGACTGACGGATTGTGCAACACATCAAGAAAGACATTGGGCGGAACCGGTTTACGTTGGGAACCAAGACGACTTAAAGCGTCTGCCGCTTCATTCTTCCGCCGGTCTATATGGTCCACCTGATAACCTTTAAAGTGAATAGCTACTGTGTCCACCTCTCGCCGATATGCAGCCATGAGTGGGTCCTTAGAATCCCAAGTGCCAGACACTTGCTGAGCCACAAGATCTGAATCGCTGAAGCACTTAACCCGGCTCAAATTCATCTCTTTAGCCATCCGAAGACCGTGGAGTAAAGCCTCATATTCAGCTACATTGTTAGTACAAGGGAACATTAAACGGAGGACATAGCAAAACTTATCACCTCGTGGGGAAGTTAATATGACTCCAGCCCCCGAACCCTCTAGCTGTCTGGACCCATCAAAATGAATAGTCCAATATGTATTATCTGGTTTCTCCTCAGGTGCCTGTAACTCCGTCCAATCGTTGATGAAATCTACGAGTGCCTGAGACTTGATCGCCGTGCGGGGTATATATCTGAGCCCGTGGAGTCCAAGCTCAATGGCCCACTTGGCAATCCGGCCAGTTGCCTGTCTGTTTTGAATGATGTCACCCAGAGGAGCTGAACTAACTACTGTGATAGGATGACCCTGAAAATAGTGTTTGAGCTTCTAGCTTGCCATAAACACCCCATACACCAGTTTCTGCCAACGCGGATACCTCTGCTTTGACTCAATGAGCACCTCACTAATATAATAAACCGACCGTTGAACTGGATCCTCTTTGCCAGGCTCTTTGCGCTCTACCACAATGGCTATGCTGACAGCCCGGGCATTAGCAGCCACATATAATAATAAGGGCTCTTTATCGATCAGTGCTGCCAGCACGGGCGGTTCCACGAGCTGTTTCTTCAGATCTTCAAACGCCTTATCAGCTTCTTCACTCCAGACAAAGTTATCCGTTTTCTTGAGCATCTGATATTAGGGAATGGCCTTCTCTCCAAGGTGGCTGATAAACCGGCTCAAGGCTGTAATCCGGCCGGCCAGACGTTGCACATCGTTAATACACGCCGGTTTAGCCAAGGACGTAATCACTGCAATCTTTTCCGGATTAGCCTCAATGCCTCTGTTTGAAACCAGAAAGGCTAAGAGCTTGCCTGCTAGGACACCGAAAACACACTTCTCCGGATTGAGCATCATCTTGTAGACCCGGAGATTGTCAAAAGTTTCCCGTAGATCATCTATCAAAGTCTCCTCCTTTGTGGATTTGACCACAATATCATCTACATACGCGTGGACATTGCGCCCAATTTGCTTATGAAGGAAATTCTGAACACATCGCTGGTAATTTGCCTGAGCACTCTTGTGTCCAAAGGGCACGGAAACATAGCAGAAGGCTCCAAAGGGAGTTATAAAGGCTGTCTTCTCCTGGTCCTTAACTGCCATTTTGATCTGGTGATAACCGGAGTAAGCATCCAAAAAACACAAACGGTCACAACCCGCCGTAGCATCAATTATCTGATCAATGCGAGGGAGAGCAAAGGGGTCTGCAAGGCAAGCCTTGTTTAAATCTGTGTAGTCCACACACATGCGCCAAGTGCCATTTTTCTTAAGAACCAGCACCGGATTGGCTAACCACTCTGGATGAAAAACTTCAACAATAAACCCAGCAGCCAACAAACGGGCGACCTCTTCACCTATGGCCTTGCGCCTTTCCTCGTTGAAGCGGCGGAGGAACTGTCGGACCGGTTTGAATTTCGGGTCAATGATGAGTGTGTGCTCAGCGAGTTCTCTCGGTACACCTGGCATGTCAGAAGGTTTCCATGCAAAGATGTCCCGATTCTCACAGATGAAGTCGATGAGCGCGCTTTCCTATTTGGGATTCAGGTTAGTGTTGATGCTAAACTGTTTGGATGAATCGCCAGGGACAAAGTCAACCATCTTAGTGTCTGTAGCTAATTTGAACTTCAATGCTGGATCATGTTCCTTGGTTGGCTTTTTTAAGGAGGTCATGTCTGCCGGATCAACTTGCTCCTTATAGAATGTTAACTCCTCCGTGGCACAAACCGACTCAGCATAAGCCGCATAGGCTTCTTCACACTCCAAAGCAATCTTTCTACTTCCATGTACTGTGATAGTCCCCTTATGACCTGCCATTTTAAGCTGCAGGTAAACATAACATGGCCTGGCCATAAACTTAGCATAAACCGGCCGCCCAAACAGAGCGTGGTACGGACTTTTGATCTTCACCACCTCAAATGTCACTGTTTCTGACCTTGAATCGAAGTCATCTCCAAAAGCTACCTCCAAAGCTATCTTACCAACAGGATATGCAGACTTACCAGGCACCACACCATGAAATACCGTATTCGACGGTTTAAGATCCTTATCTGTCAACCCCATACGGTGGAATGTATCATAATACAAAATATTGATACTACTTCCCCCATCCATGAGCACTTTAGTGAACTTGTATCCCCCAACTTGAGGGGCTACCACCAAGGCCAAATGACCTAGATTATCAACCCGGGGCGGGTGATCCTCTCTGCTCCACAAAATAGGTTGCTCCGACCAGCGTAAATACTGAGGTACTGCCGGCTCAACAGAGTTGACTACCCTTTTGTGAAGCTTCTTATCACGTTTGCACAAACTAGTAGTGAAGACATGATATTGCCCACTGTTCAGCTATTTGGGATTGCTTTGATAACCCGACTGCTGCTGCTGCTGCTGACTCCCTTGATGGTTGTAACCTCCCTGGTTGCCTTGGTGTCCTTGATTGACGTGTCCGGTTTGATTGCCTAGAAACCCTGAACCGGAACCAACGCCTCCGTAACCGGCCCATGGAAACCTCCTCCTGAACCGCGGGGCGGGCCGTTGTCATATTGGAACATATTGGAATTCTTGAAATCCCACATGATATAACAATCTTTCCAGAGATGTGATGCCGGTTTCTCCTTTGATCCATGCTTTGGACAGTGCTGATTTAACAAACGCTCCAAATTGTTGCCTGGACCGCCACCCCTCTGGGGCTGCTTGCCTTTGCGGCGCTGGCCATTCTCCTGCGCGTTGGTATTTGCGACAAAGTCCAAACCACTATCGGCCTTGCACTTACCAGCGTTTCAATGGCCTGCCAGATTGTGTTGCTGGCCTTTGGCATTGCCGGTCTTCTTACCCTTCTCCGGTTTGTCCTCCTCTGAATCTGGATCCTTGGTATTATCTGAATTGGCGTATTTAACCAAAGCATCCATGAGTGTTGACATGTCGTTGCAGTGACGTTTGAGCCTTCCCAACTTCTGTTTCAACGGTTTGAAATGGCAATTACCCTCTAATGTTAACACTGCGGTGTCTGCGTTGATACGATCTGACGAATGCAAAATCGCCGAGACCCATTTGACCCAATGGGTCGTGGACTCCCCTTCCTCTTGGACACAAGCGGCCAGATCTACAATTGACATCGGCTGCTTACACGTATCCTTGAAGTTCTGGATAAACCAGTGCTTCAATTCAGCCCATGATCCAATAGAGTTGGTAGGCAAGCTCTTCAACCAAGTGCGAGCTATTCCTTCCAACATCATGGTAAAATATTTAGCATACACCGCCTTGTCCACATCTAACATCTCCATTTCCATCTCATAGATCTCCACCCATGCCTTTGGGTGCAAATCGGCGGTATAATTTGGTACCTTACGAGGTCCCTTGAAATCCTTGGGTAGTCGCACATTACGCAAAACAGGAGATAAACACGGTACCCCTAAGGAACTGAACATTGCCCCCGGCTCCACGGAGGCAGTGGGGTGAACCAGAGTATGTTGTTGTGCCTCGTGTCGAGCTGTCAACTCGGCCACTCGACGTGCACGGCCATGATCCACAACATCTTGTGCATTAGCACCTCCCCCAGCCAGGTTGTTCCCTCGTGGCGAATTTCGGCGGCGTGCACTACTGGACACGGCCGGTTCATCTTCCACGTGTCTGCTATAACTCCGGCGTGGGCGGGGAGTGGAGTGAATCCTCTCACGGCTGTGTGAATATGCTTGCTGTTAATTTAGTGCTGTCTGAACGAGATCCCTGGCCCGACGTGCTTCCACTGCAACTAGTGACTCGCCGTTGGTTGGGAGGGCTGCCAGGCGTGACGCAGTGGCCACAATGTTGTCCAACGGGTTGGAATAATGCCCAGACGGTGTTGATGGTATAATGTTGTTCTGGCAAGGCAGGTCCGTCGTGCGCGGCTGAACCGGCGCTCCTGCTCCCGGCGCCCCCGCCTGGTTTAGTGTGGGTTGGTTACCAGCTCCTGCACCTGGCATGTTGAAAAGATTCTGTGGCTCATAAACCGACGGGAGATGTGATCGGTACCTTCTTCTCATGACTTCCTCTAAAGCATTCTGATCCAGTCTAATCCGGTAAGCCTGTGCTTCCAACTCGGCCCGCTCCGTAGCCATCCTGGCGTTCTCTGCTGCCAGGTCCGCCTTGGCCTGGGCTATCTGATCTTTCACCTTTGCAATCTCCGCATCATGCTGATCCCTGGCTGCTGCGTCTACCTCCGTGGACATCAATGTTGCCAGAGCGTCGAACAAATCAGATAAGACTTGGGCCGGAGGTGGCGCCGAGCTTCCTGCCCCTGCTGGTGTGGCCGTTGTTGAACCGGAGAGCATTGCTGCGGCGGTAGATGAATGAGGCGCCGATTGTGTGCCGACCATGAAGATGGCGGCCCGGTTTGGCAGACTGGGGGAATCCGGAATACTGTTGCCCTCGGATCCTTCCTCAATCCGGCCGTCCCGCAACTGGTAAAGCGATTCGGTTTCTCCAGAAGACTCGTCATCAGAGCAGACTACGGTTTCTCCTTCGGACACCGGTCTGTCCTCGTGCCCTGATCCATGGACGACACCTACGAAAACATGCCTTGCCTCGGGCAGAACCGGCGAAGGACTTGCACGCCGAGCCGTTTCGATGATGTCGGTGCAGATGTCAATATATGCTTTTATATCCTTTATCATATCTATAGCGTTTAAATCTGTTCCTGTATGTAAAAGATGAGAAACTGTCATGGCGGTTTGTTGCTGGATGGGTCAAAAACACCCAATACATAACTATGAAATTACCATAACAGAATAATCAAGGCTAGATGTAAAGATAAATAAGGCTGGAAAGCTTTTGATTAAAGAAAAACACAGATAAGTCTGTTTATGAATTTTAAACGACAATATCATACATGTGTTCTTTGAATCTGGACTGCTGTCTTATGTGACCCAGATAGTAAGGGTGAAAACCCAATCTTTTTAGAAGTCAATACTTCCATATGCACGATGACTGTTATACATTGGCAACTAATTGTCAAAGAACCAAGCCAGTTTAAACTGAAACCATACTTACAGTTAGATTCTAGACAACAAAAATCAGTAAAACAAAAGAGTATCCTTCAAACAATGTAGATCAAGCATCAAGAAAAATTTGGAGGCTTCTAATTCGAATATGATCAGTAAACCGGACCAAAGGGGTTAAGCTAGGATTTGAATATGGTCATGTAGCCCCCAGTAGCTTTGGCGTTGCGCCGATCAAGAGGGTACCGACAGCTATGTTCTCTTTGGTTTGAATACGACCTATGTTTGAACAGGAAGCCCCCAAATGACCTTGAGAGGTTTTTAACAACCCTGATTCGAATACGATCCAAGTCGGACCCAAAAGGGGTTAAGCTATGATTCGGATACGATCAAGAAGCCCCCTAGTGAGTTTGGCTTTGCACCGATCAACAGGGTAACGACAGCTATGTTCTCTTTGGTTCGAATACGACCTATGTTTGAACAGGAAGCCCCCTAGTGACCATGAGGTTTTAACGGCTAGATTCGAATACTATCATGAGCCGGACCAAGAGGGTTAAGCTAGATTCAAATACGATCAGCCTCCAATTGGTCGTCTTATACTTAAGATAACAAAGACATGTGATCATTAAGGAAAAAAGGATAGAGGTCCTGCTTTATTACTTATCATAATATATACAACGTCAAAGTATGTACATTATGAGAGCCGGTGGCTCAAATGTAGTAAGGCCGAAGATGAGCAATATTCCACCGCTGGCGGGTCTCCTCCTCCAACTTACGTGAGTCTTTGTGCTCTCGAACATCGATAAGGTAGTATGACCCGTTATTCAAGTTCTTGCTGACCACAAAGGGTCCTTACCAAGGTGGGGATAGCTTGTGCGCATCAGACTGATCCTGGATGAGCCGGAGCACCAAATCACCTTCTTGAAAGGTTCTTGACTTAACCCGGCGGCTATGATAACGGCGCAGGTCCTGTTGGTAAATCGCTGAGCGGGCTGCTACTAAGTCACGGTCTTCCTCTAATAGGTCAAGTGCATCCTGACAGGCTTTTCCGTTATCAGCTTCAACGTAAGCCGCTACTCGGGGTGAGTCATGACGGATGTCACTAGGCAGGACTGCCTCTGCTCCATAAACCATGAAGAAAGGCGTATAACCCGTAGACCTGCTAGGGGTAGTATTGATGCTCCATATCATAGAGGGTAACTCTTCCACCCAACAACCCGGCGTCTGTTGTAAAGGGACCATAAGCCGGGGTTTTAGACCTTTCAGGATTTCCTGATTGGCTCTTTCAGCTTGACCATTGGATTGGGGGGGTAAGCTACTAATGAAACATCAAGCCGGATATGTTCCCATTGACAGAATTCTTCCATAGCTCCTTGGGACAGGTTGGTGCCATTGTCAGTAATAATACTGTGTGGAAAACCAAAATGAAAGATCACTTTCTTCATGAATTGAACCGCCATGGCCGCATCACACTTACTGACCGGCTCTGCCTCAACCCACTTTGTGAACTTTTCCACTGCCACCAAAAGGTGCATCTTGTTATCTTTGGATCTTTTGAAAGGTCCAACCATGTCAAGCCCCCAGACTTCAAACGACCAAGTAATTGGAATCATCCGCAACTCTTGAGCCGGCATGTGCGCCCGTCATGTGAACTTTTGACACCCATCGCACCTACTGACTAGATCCTCCACATGGGCGTGAGCCATTAGCTAGTAAAAACCATGAAGGAAAGCTTTGGCCACAAGAGATTTTGAACCGGCATGATGGCCACAATCTCCTTCATGGATCTCACGAATAATTTCTTGACCTTCTTCAGGAGAGACACAATGTTGAAACACTCCGGTGACACTGCGATGATACAACTCACCATTGGAAATTGTCATTGACTTAGACTCTCGGGTTATCTGTCTAGGCAAGGTCTCATCCTCCGGCAACTCGCCCCAGGTCATATAAGCCAAATACGGCACTGTCCAATCTGGAATGACATGAAGAGCCGCCACCAATTGTGCTTCCGGGTCTAGAACAACCAAGTCTTCCTCTGTAGGCAACTTGACAGAAGGGTTATGCAGAACATCTAAAAAAGTGTTAGGCGGTACCGGCTTACGCTGAGATCCCAACCGGCTTAAAGCATCAGCTGCTTCGTTCTTTCTGCGGTCAATGTGCTCCACCTGATAACCCTTGAAGTGTCCAGCAACAGCGTCAACCTCACGGCGATAAGCCGCCATGAGAGGATCCTTGGAATCCCACTTGCCTGATACTTGCTGAGCCACCAAATCTGAGTCACCAAGGCACCGTACCCAGCTTAAACTCATTTCTTTAGCCATTCGAAGACCATGGAGTAAGGCGTCGTACTCAGCTGCGTTGTTAGTACAAGGAAACATCAACCGCAGCACATAACAAAATTTGTCACCTCGAGGAGAAGTTAAAACAACTCCAGCCCCCGAGCCCTCTAATTGTCTGGACCCATCAAAATGAATCGTCCAATATGTGTTGTCTGGCTTCTCTTCAGGTATCTGCAACTCCGTCCAATCGTTGATGAAGTCCACCAGTGCTTGACATTTGATGGCAGTATGTGGCACATACTTTAAACCATGAGACCTGTCGTGGATTTGTCACGGCAGATGTCCTTGTGAAAGGACTTAGTCGTGGAGCCATCACAACGGGTTAGCTTTAAGGGGTTAAACCGGACAAGGGACACGCAGATTTTTATACTAGTTTGGCCCCTTCGAGAAGGTAAAAGCCTACGTCTAGTTGTGATTGGTATTGCTAGGGTTACAAAGGCCAGGGAGCGAATCCGCTTTATCTGGCTCTCGAGTTGTTGTTGTCTCTCTCTAAACCGCTGTCGGGTCATCCCTTTATATACATAGGTTGATGCCCGCCAGTTTACAGAGTCCCGAGCCAGATCATAAACGTATCCAGTTCGGTCTCTATCCTTCCTATCTTACAATACAAGTTACATGACTAAGTCGGTTTACATTTACAGGCTTTAACCCGCCTTTGGGCCTTGGGCCTCCATGAAGCGCCATCATCCTTGCATCTTTATGGGCTTCTAATCTTCAAGGAGTCAACCCGGCTACAATAAGGCCGGTTTACCTCCAGTACTAATATCCCCAACATTAGGCCCCAGATTGGTTTGAATTTGTTCATCTCAATCTTCCACACTTAGAAAAAATCTTCTCCTATCTTCACTTCTGATCTTGTAAACTGCTGTGACATCATACTTCAAAATTATGATAAACCGCCCTGATGTCATCCATCCGTTGATGTCGGAGATTACCTTCATTTAATATATATTCAGTCATCGAGGCGACACCTGTCGTGGATTTGTCACGGCAGATGTCCTCGTGAAAGGACTTAGTTGTGGAGCCATCGCAACGGGTTAGCTTAAAGGGTTTAAACCGGACAAGGGGACACGGGACTTTATACTAGTTCGGCCCCTTCGATGAAGGTAAAAGCCTATGTATAGTTGTGATTGGTATTGCTAGGGTTTCGAAGGCCGGGGAGCGAATCCGCTTTGTCTGGCTTTCGAGTTGTTGTTGTGTGTCCCTAAACCGTGGCCGGGTCGTCCCTTTATATACATAGCTTGACGCCCGCCGGGCTACAGAGTCCCAAAGCCGGTTTATAAATGTATCCGGTTCGGCCTCTCTCTTTCTATCTTACTATACAAGTTACATGACTAGGCCGGTTTACATTTACATACTGTAACTCGCCTTTGGGCCCTCCGTAAAGCGCTAGCATCTTTACATCTTCATGGGCTTTTAATCTTCAAAGAGTCAACCCGGCTACATAAGGCCGGTTTACCTCTAGTAGTAATACCCCCAACATTAGGCCCCAGATTGGTCTGAACTTGTTCATGTCAATCTTCCACACTTTAGAAAAAATCTTCTCTCCTGTCTTCATTTTTGATCTTGTAAACCACCGTGACATCATAATTCAAAATTACGATAAACTGTCCTAACGTCATCCATCCGTTGATATCGGAGATTTCCTTCATTTAATATATATCCAGTTATCGAGGCGACACCTTTATTAACTTATCCATTTTTTGAACTCCTCAATTCCCGCACTTGCCATTTTTCACTTCGCCTTATAAATAGGACTGAGGGGTCATTTTCACCGTTTCCCCCATGCCTCTTCGCACCATCTTCCTCGCGCCGCTCAGCCTCTGGAACTCCGCCGCCACCGTCGAACGTCGTTTCTGCTCTGACCTCGGCTTCTGCATCGCCCTGAACACACCAGAGAACTGCGGTGCCCTTCCGCTTCGTCACTAGCTTCGGTAAGTTCTCTGCTTTTTTCACCATAGATCTGTTCTAGGGTTTCGATATTCCTCGCAGTTCTTCCGAAGTTCATCAGTGCTATTCTTCCATGTTCTTCCTTTAATAGATGGACACTTCATGCTTGATACGTCTCTTACCGTAGCTTACCTACCATGATCATCACAAATCTTTATGCGCAAAGAACTGATCTTTCTGTCAAAAATTGCTTCAGTTCTGCACCCCTTCAAAATCCAATTATTTTTACTTTTCTGTCTTATCTCTAGATCCGAAAGTTTTGTACATCACTGTGAGATATGTTTCTCCTCGCACCAATATAAGAGATTTGACATTGGATAAATAGTCTATGCCATTAGCCCTCTGATAAACCGGAAGAGCATGTTACCTTCATAATTACGCTCCGGTTTAACAGTGTCTGATCAATCCTGTGCTAGCATTACCTTCTTTTTCATTATACTAGTCTCCGGGTTGTGCCATTTATTATATCAGTACGTTTCTTACTCCCTTGTCTCTTGTGTATGATCATGCATAATTTATAAACCGGCCTTTCATTTTCAGTTTGTTCACTTTGCAATGGCCAAACAATTCACTGCCTGCAACTAGGCTCATTCCCGGGTTACTGAGGCTCAACTAGATGAGATGGTTAGCATCGGCTCTCTGCCTAAGAAAACTGAGATCAAATGGCGAGCCCCAGGAACTGAGAATCCTCCAACCCCAAGACAAGGCAAAGTGGTAATCTTTGTTGACCATATAGGCCGTGGTTTCAAACCGCCAGGGTCAAAATTTTATCGAGATGTGCTTGCCAGCTTCCAACTGCATCCACAAGATATTGGTCCCAATTCAGTCTCCAACTTATGCAATTTCCAAGTCTTCTGTGAAGCCTATTTACAGGAAGAACCAACTGCAAAATTGTTCCGGGATTTCTTTCACTTAAACCGGTGCACAGAGTTTGTGAATGGCCCGAATATAGAGGTTGGTGGTGTCTCGATTCAAAAGCGGAAAGAAGTGGAATTTCTTCATGCCAAACACCATAGCCATCCAAAGGAATGGAACCAAACATGGTTCTATTGCAAAGACATTTCGCCTGAATATGAGAATCCCCTCCCCGGCTTCTGAGATCATAGATTATCCAATACTCACCCAATGCCACAACGCCTGAGCTCCTCAGAAAGGGCAAAATACGCTCCTCAAATCTCCAAGCTCCAGGCCTTTATGGCAAACGGTTTAACATGTGTGGATTTTGTATGCTGTTGGATATCCTGGAGTATCTTGCCGCTAAGCCGGCGTCCCGGTTTAATGTGCGAATATACCGGTGAGGTTGACGGTCCTCAACGCCACTGCAACATCCAATTATCTGAGGAAGAAGTTACTGAAGGGGTAAAGAAAATTCTGAATGAATCGGAACTGGTCTGTAGTCAAACCGGTCTGAATCCCTTCTACACCAAGAACAAACCGCCTGCTGTAAGCATTACACTTCCTCTTAATCTCTAATATCTTTGACTTAGGGCCAGTTCTTTTCGGTGATTCTTCCAGAATCGTCCTCCTCCCCAGCTTCTCACAGAATCATTACTCCATTTTTTTACAACCATATCTAGTTAAGGTCTAATTAGCTAGGATTGTAAAAAACATATGGAGTGGTGATTCTGGGAAAAGCTAGGAAGGGAGGCGATTCTGGTAGAATCGCCCAAAAGAACTGGCCCTTATACAAGCTGTAACCCTTCTTCTTTATATGTATAGGGTGATGACCCTTTCTGGAAACGAAAATCCATAGAGAAAGC
The DNA here is from genome assembly GCF_002162155.2 of Triticum dicoccoides. NCBI lineage: Eukaryota > Viridiplantae > Streptophyta > Magnoliopsida > Poales > Poaceae > Triticum > Triticum dicoccoides. The sequence goes on along the minus strand of NC_041388.1, from coordinate 657,684,605 downwards.
GGCAAAACCAACTGGAGATCAAGTGGCCAAACCAACCCGCCTAAAGACCAAAGCCGTAAAATGGACATCAAAGCGGAAAACGGTTGATCGAATTTCTATGGAACTTGATGATGATACTGATGACCCAGAAGCTGAGGTAGAACTTGACTCACTTGGCTCTCTTTTTATGCATCTTGTTAACAATGATCTTCCTCAGGAGGCCGAAGCTAGTCAGGCTGAGGACGTAGAGGTAATTACCCTTTCCTCCGGTTCAGAATCTATGCCAACACAAAAAACTCGCCAAACAATCCGGAAAGTAAGCTTTTCTCATCCTCTCGCTCACTTGGATCCAACATTTATTTTGAAGACTCAACAGCATGAGGCTCGCCAGACAACTCGGCACAGTGGCCAACAGGTCACCTCTACCGGTTTACCTGATACTCCGATTCGGAAGCGTCGGTCTGAGGTCTCTCCTACTTCTGACCATTCTTACCCCAAGGTAGGTTATTTCAGACAACCTCTTAATCCGTCCGATTCAAATTATTAGGTGACACCTCCTTCCTCTTCTGGTGAATCGACAGCAACTCAACTCCCCCTTTGAAAACTGTGGCTGGGTGAGTTACGAAAAACCTTTCCTTTCAATGCGCCCTACATCTTTTGAACAGGATGTTAACCCTTTTTATTCTATTTGCAGGGCCAAAGCCAGACCCAGCAAGAAAGCTCGGGTCACCAATCTGCCAGAAGACCCTGTTGCTAAAGAAGAAGAACCAAGAGTTGAGCCAGAGTAAACAGGTGAACCGGAGGGCCTCCATCCTGAAACAACTTTTGATGATCCGCCCCTAGACGGCCAACATGCTGACGAACCCATAGATGTTGAGCCTACCGCCTCTGATGCTGAACCGGCATAACCAAACCGGGCTAATCCAATGAAAGACACTGAAATTCCATCATCATTCGCCCAAAATCCTGAAGGCCAAGGCGATGACGTTATTATTACTAGAGCAGGCCACAGTTCTCCTGGTCATCCCGTCATTTTGGCTCAGCATAGTGCCAAAGAAGAGCAAATTGCCAGGGATAAAGGTAAATGGAGCAGCGACTTATCAAACTATGCTCATCTTAACGCTGATGAGCTTCATTCCGGCTTCTTGAACCGTCTGCACTCAAACCGGGATTATGAAGCCGGTTTGGTGAATTTGATGAAAGACGATATGAGGTAAATCCTTCTCCCTTGCACATTGATTTATAGCTGAAATACTATTCCAAGTAGCCCCCAAGAGCCGTTTTACGATTGTCAATCATAAACCGGGTCTTTGTAACACTTTAAGCATCCCATCATTAATCCTTGCCAAGGCGTGTCTTCAATCATAGATAAAACTCATGTTTGAAAAATTAGATAACATTCTGTAGCATAGCCCCCAAAGGCTGGTTTAACTTGTCAAGTTAATCCGGTTTTTATTCCACACCGCCAGTTTAGAACAAACGTACGTTAGCCCCCAAGTGTCAAGGATAATGCTTGCACTATTCTGGAGACTTGCATAGAAGGTAGTATTTGAGAGCAAATAAGCATTAGCCCCCAAGTGTGAAGTGGATAACTTGTTATATGCTTTATACTTAGTGCATATATAAGTTGTTTTGTTGAAGATACCTTCAATGTTGCAGGCTGAACTGAGAAGCAAAGATGCCAAAAACTCAGACTTGCAAGAAAATGTGAAGTCGCAACAGGTTGAAGCTGCAAAAGCCAAAGAGGAGCTGACCCAGGCCCTGGCCGGAATGGAAAAATTGAAAGAATCCTTCAATCAAGATCGTGCTGCATGGGAAACCGAAAAAGCCGGTTTGACCAAAAGAGCCATAGATGCCGAGGAAGCCCTGAAACCGGTGGCTGAAGAACTAGCCGGTTTGAAGCGCAAAATCAACGCTATGACCTCTGCTATCTTTGCTAAGTATCTGCTTATGTATGTTGCATCAGTCAATGAATCTTAAAACTGACCACCATGTTGAAAAAAAATCTTTGGCAGGAACTCGGATCACTCATCTTGGTGCAGATATGCAGATGAAGCTCAAAGCGGCATACACATTGGTTGAGTAGCTATACTCTGGATCTCAGCGAGCCATTAGTACAGCAGCGTATAACAAACCGGCGCCAATGTTGATTAAGGAAACTCTTGAGAAGCTGGGCATGTTACCGGCACGTATTGCCGAGTTGAAAAGAGCCACTGCAAGAGCCGGAGCATTAACTGCCCTTATTCGAGCCCAGGCCTGGATTCCAGATCTTGAAGCGGAGGATATCATTGAAGGGTACCCAGGCATTAAAGAAGACGGTTCAAACTTTGACAATGATGATCTTCAGCGGTTGACCAAACAGATGCGGCCAGCGGCCAGCAAATTAGCTGAAGACACCGATTTTTCCCATTTTCAACCATTTTATGATGCAGAAGGGAAAAGACAACCGACCGAGATCCATGAAGTCGAAGAACTTGTGCCTCCGATTCGTAAGCACACTTATTCCCTTGATATTAACCCTTCTGATCTTATCCATGAAGAAGCAGTATTCCAAGCCTTAACCGGAATCGATTGGTCAATGGCTGATTTCTAGCGGCTGGGGAGGGATGAAGAAGTGCGTACACCAACTGATCCGCAACCATCAAACCGTCGTAATGAAGAGTCCTGATCCGGTCGCCGGTTTATATGGCTATTGTGAAAAACAATGGCACTGTTGAGCCGCTTTAAAGCTTCATGTAATAGGATAGCTGAAAATTTGTTTATCTGCCATGCCATCGAGCATGCTTCATAGCCTTTTGTGACAATCTGTGCCGCCCTTCAGGATATATTTTATGCATAGTCTATGATGACTTGCCTTCCTGGGTACCAAAAACTTAAAAGTGTCTAGCGGTTTACTGCAAAACATGTCATAATATCCAAAAAGTATATAGTACTTGAGCTGAATAATCAAGTGTTTGTACAAAAAATAATGTACATAACATACCTCATTGAGTGAGCAAATGTGTATATAGTAAAGGTGTTTAACACCAACCTGATATGTTTGATAATCTCATATTCATAATGCTGGTCTATCTATTAAACCGGACCGGTATACCTACCAGATTTTCTTCATAACACTGGTGATTTAGCCAAACCATACCGGGTCAGTGACCACCGGTTTATAACTGATCATGAGCCAACAGCTGGTGGTTGGAAACCAAGCCGGATCAAGGATGCTAGTTTATCAAAAAATACTTATGATTATCAACAAACAAAATTCAAATAGGAAAATATGCGAGGCTTTTTATGAGCTGCCAGGCTCCAAATCGAGGCTTTTCATGGGCTGCCAGGCCTCTGAGTTAAACCATTTAACAAAGCCTTTTAAGATGGGCCTCCAATTAACCAATCACCATTTTAACTATGACAAGTTCAGGGTCTGTAAAAGATTGACTTGTCAAACGTTCGATGGGTCATGCCAGGATTACCTGGATAGGAGTGGCTTACTTGATGAAGGCAGGCTAACCCGGGGTTTTAGGTGAATACACCAGGCTTCCAAGCCGTGGCTTGATAGCCAATTACGAGGGTCCTTTCAAACTCTTTGGTGATTTGCAAAAAAGAGCCCCCAAGTAACTTTGTGAGCGATGCTCAGCGTGTGCCTATGTTTGACTTTGTACAGTGTACAATACTCTCTTTGGCTCCACAAATTTTTTCCTTGTGTGGATGAAATGCCTATCAAGAGGTGTAGCTGTGGTTCAAACATGACCAAGCCCCCTAGTGATTTTCTTTATCTTTATGCAGTTGCTAAATCCGGTTTAACAAAGACTCCGCTTTGCCCGTTAACTTGTAAAAGCACGCATATGATATAAGAAAGAACAGATACCCCGCTTATAACGGAGGCTCCGATTTATTATATGGTATATACACTGTCATAAATATGTACAGGTGAAAAAGCCTATGGCTTCAAGTATAATAAGGCCGAAGAAGAGCAATGTTCCATGGCCGCTTTGTCTCCTCCTCCGATTGACGTGAGTCTACATGCTCTCGAACATCAATGAGGTAGTAGGATCCGTTGTGCAGATTTTTGCTGACCACAAAGGCTCCTTCCCAAGGGGGGGGGATAACTTATGCATATCAGTCTGATCTTGGATGAGCTGGAGCATGTCGGTGTACAAAAAGAGGGGTACACTTTTTGTACCCCTATAACTGTGCACGGGCAGTCTGAGCCACGGGCACCCACCACACTGAGCAAGGCAAGGGAGGTGAGCCAAGGTAAGGCCAAAGCTCAGGAGAAGCAGAACGATGCTAAGACCAAGACCACAAAGAGCAAAGGGGACGAAGCGGACCCCCCCGGCAAGATCCTTGCCGGGAGGCGGTTTTAGCAAACCCGGCAAGACCCTTGCCGTGGCAGCTCGCCCCACACCTACGGAGTGAGTCACCCTTGAGTCCACTGCCCCCATGGGGCAAGGATTCGAGAGACATCCCCGTGGTGGCATGCGGATCTTTGTGAAGACATTCAAGATCAGATACACCCTTTAGAAGATGATGATCCTTGGTGGGATCCCGGCCAAGGAGGACCACAAGGCCCCCGGCAAGAGCCTTGCCGGGGATGACAGCAGGTGCCACGGCAAGGCCCTTGCCAGGGCCCCGGCAAGGCCCTTGCCAAGAACACCCATACGGCCACCATCAGGCCCACGCCAGTCAAACCTCCACCGCCGTTCGCATGCAGCTGCCGACCCAACCAGCTGGGCAGGCACCTGCGTGGCGGCATGCGGATCTTCGTGGAGACCCACCACTGCGCCATCTCAGCTGCCTGCCTGCCTACATGGCACCGCAGGCGCCGCTGGCCAGGGCGCGTGTCAACTCGTGAGGGAGCGGCGACGGACGAGACAGGGCTCTCCCCCGTCCCCGATAAAGCAAGGACACCTGGGCAAGATGCATTAAATGCGCCTTGTTGTGTAATGCAAGGGATAACCTCACATCACTATACCCTTTCCACCTTCTGTGTGCCACTGTGGCAACCTCTTTCCTATAAAAGGAGGCCCGAGGCGACCAGGAGGAGGATTCGGCTTTTTGGAGCTCCTCACGCCCCATAGCTAGCTCAAGAACACAGATATACAATCAACCAAAGCAGGAGTAGGGTTTTACGCATCCTCGCGGCCCGAACCTGGAGAAATGAACCGTGTGCTATCTGTTTGATCCGCTCTTCTCACGACCCCGCGCCCCGTAACCGTAGTAGGGATTCTTGTGATCCCATAGGTGTCGTTCCCACCGACATCCTTGGCGTGCCAGGTAGGGGGCGCAGTTGTGAGAATCGGCTCTAGTAGTTAGCCCGACACTCCTTCATCTTCGTGACCCTTGAAGAAGAAAGAAGGCCAGAAGATCGACACTCGAGCGATCGCAAACAAAAGCTAAGTTACGCTGAACCCTTATTTATGCTACCCTTCTTATTTGAGGATATCCCCCCCGGAGATATTTGCTTTGTATGAGAAACCTGCACGCCAGGGGGCTCTACCACGATCGGCAACGCCCTTGCCCTGTTTCGAGTCCGCTCAACAGCTCAAGCGGCTGCGTCGAGAATGGCAGAGTAGCCTTCCGCGATCAGCAACGCCCCTGATTCTGACTCGAGTCAAGCTCGACAGTTCGAGCGGCCGCGTTCAGAACGGAAATGTGGCTCGTCTGGCAGCACGCGTACCCGGCTGGCCATGGGGATCCGTCCCCAAAACGCCGCTAGGGGCTTCCACGCCGGCAAGCCTTCCCGATTGACATAGGGCACGCATACAAAGAGGAATTGAACGGGGAAATAAAATGCATGAAAATTAAGAGTACTTCAAAGTTATATTACATCACACCATAGCTGCGGTTCTAACTAAAGATAAAATTTGTCTTGGTCAGAAACCCGCAGCGGTGAAGAAGAACGGGATGCCTAATCCCGGTGCTGGCCTTCCACCCTCTTGATTTCGTCGATGCAGTCGGTGATGGGCTTGATGCGCTCCTTGAGCACCTTGAGGTCAGGACCATCCGGCAAGCTCTTCATCGCGGCCGCGAAGTCAAGATCGGGATTCCAGTACGCCATCTTGGTGAGGACCTTGGCCACGACCCTCCGGCAAAGTCGCCGGGCCTCCTCGGCCAGCGTGGCCATCCTGTTGGAGTGAAGATAAGCCAAGGCTCCGAGGACGCCCTCGAAGAACAGGGGCAACTTGGTGTTGACGGTCCCGCTACGCTCAGGGGCGTACCTCACGTTTGGCATCCCCATGGTGGCCAACTGCGAGGTGACCCTACCGGCGACCTCCTCCAGACGGCTGATCCATCTGTTCTCGCCCGCCACATAATCCTGGTGGGAGGCGGCCTCGTTCGCCCGCAGCTGCTTCTCCTCCTCCAGGCTCCTGGTAAAGGTCTCCTCCCGAGCCCTGCTCTCCGACAGCATCTTCTCGAGATCCTCCAGCTTCAGCTTGAGGTCTCTGACGGAGTTTTGCACTTCGGAGCGCTCCCCAGCCCTGCTGATGACCGCTCCTTGCGCCTCCACCAAGGCGCTATTGAGCGTGCTCTTCTTGTTGGACAGCTTGAGGGCCTGCTCCTTCAGCTCGTCCTGCGCCACCTCCAACTCCCTTACCTTGCCGGCATGGGCCAAAGGCTGGGCATCGAGTGCCTCCTTGTGCCTCTGCTCCAGCTCACAAGTCCGCCGCGCGACAAGGGCCTCGAGCTCCTCATCCTTGCCACGGAGCGCTGCGGCAAGCTTCACCTCACGCGCGGTGAGGTCCTCTTCCTGGGAATCCAGTGCGGCTTGATGCTGGTTCCGGACGGCCTCGGCCGCGGCAGCCAAGTTCGCCGCCTGTTCCTGGGCCTTCTCGATGTCAGCCATCTTCATGGTGAGCTCGACATTGCGCTTGGCCAATTCCTCCTGAAGGGCCCTCTGCTCCTCGCGAGTCTGGTGGAACCAGGTCTGCGTCTCAGCAACGCGCGCCTGGAAATCCACCTCCGCCTGGTCCACCGTTGCCATCCTGGACTTAACCTTGTCCAGACGGACACGGTAGAGCGCTTGGAGTTTTCGGAAGTTGGCCCCCATAGCGCAGAAAAGCTGCTCTTCCGGAGAACTATCACCGCCAATGCCCGACTCGCTGACAACCTCAAGCCCGGTGGCGGCAAGCACCTCGCTGTCAAAGACTTCCCCTTCGGCGGGCGCCCGGGAACTTGACGCCCCTGGGAGGTGGACGAAAAGATCGTCGCCGACCTTCAGATACCTGCCGGGGCCCGAGGTTGAAGAGGAGCGAGGCTGATCATCAACCGCCTCTTCCTCGGCGATGGCCTTGCCGGCTTCCCCGGCAAGCCCACCGTTGGCGCCCTCGGCAGAAGCCTCCCCGGTCACCTTGGCGGCCCCCGCCGTGGTGTCCTCGGCAGCATCCTTGGCGGCCTCATCAGCGGCGACCTCGGCAGCGTCCTTGGCGGCCTCCTCAGCAATGTTCCCAGCAACGGTATCCACGTCCTCCATACCTGTTGAAGGAGGGCCTGGGCAGCAACGGGAGCAATGAAGCCAAGAAAAAAATTAGGAAAAAACAGAGACGAAGGACAGGCGACTCACTAGTGCCAGGCTATGAAGCAGAAGTCCCCTCTCCGCCAGCATTTGGCGCCGTGGCAGAGCCACCAGCGCCCAAGTTCCCCTCTTCCTCCATGGGTGTGGTCTCCGTGCATGATGCCCTTGCCAGGGACGCCCCCCGCGGCGGCTAGTCGATGGGAGTGGTGTGTTAGGAGTAGCCCTCTGTGGCTCCTCCTACTGCCGCTCCCCTCCTGCAAACCCGGCAAGGTCAGCATCATAGCATCGAGCGCCTACCACATTTCGAGTAAGAAGAGGGTGGCGCACTTATGCTGGGGGCTACGCCGGGGGCTGCTGTCCGGGCTGCTTAGCACCACCAGTGGTGTCTTTGAAGCTCAAGCCGGGGGCTGGGTGCTCACCGAGGTCCTCGCCCTCTTCACCCTCTGGGCCAACGTCTCTGCCTCCCTACGGAAGCAAAAATGGATCAAGACAAGCGACCCAATTCGAGGAAATGGAAATGACAGTAAGGAACGGAGAACTTACTCGTCATCCGTCTCCTCCTCTTCCACCAGTTTCCTTTTCCTCTCCGGGCTGAGAGGCCCGAGATCAAAAGGGAGCTCCACATCATCATCCGAGTCGACGCCTGCCGGAGGAGGCGAAGGAGGCGGCGGGGTTTGTGCGCGCCCGGATGAGGAAGGGGCTGTTGTCTTCTTCTTCTCTGCGGCCTTCGTCAGCCTCTTGGCTGCCGTGGCCCTCGTGTGGCGCCCAAACGCATCCAGGGTCAATTGAGGCTGCGCAGCCCTGCCGGGCCGGACCGGCTCACCGGAGCCAGCCCGCCGCGGGACTCGCCCTCTTCCCCTGGTTGGCGTCGAGCCCGCTGCCACATCCTCCTGCTCCCCCGACGACTCGTCCGCCGCGTCTTCGACGAGCGGAGATCCAGTGTCGGTGCTGCTGACCTCCCCGGAGGCCACCGCCCATCGGGTAAGCTCCTCTTCCTCCGCCGCCATTGCGGCCTTGTCCTCCACGCCCCCGGCGCTGCCGGCCTCCATGGCAAGCTGTGCCTCCCTCGCCCTAGTGGCGATGTAGTCCAGCTCTGCCTGGGTGGTGTCCATGATAAGCCACCGCTCGGCATCGGCATTGACGTACACCTCGATCAGGGTGTCGAAGAATTGCTGCACATCCTCATCCTTCGGCTCCTCCCAGCTCAGGATAGGGCCGTGCGCATTGCAGTCCGGCATCATGGCGATGATCTCGGACCGACGCGAATTGTTGCACAACGGGACCACCCACGCTGGTAGCTTGAAAAATGGCCCCTTGAGGGCCTTGCCAACCTTTGCGGCAGCCATCGCGGCCTTGCCGGTCCGCTTGACCTCGCCATCGCAACCCACATCAAGCTGGAAAAGCCGCTGGCAGAAGTGGGCATGCGCCAGCACTGTGAAGTTGTGATCGTGGCCGGGGCGGAGTCGCATAATGTCAGCCGGGTTCGTAAAGAGCCAAGCTGGCCTCCCCTTGCTATGCAACAGGGCGATCCGGCGGTGAATGAAGTCCGCCCCGATCATCTCAAGGGTGAGTCCGTCCTGGGCGAGACGGAGAATCCTGGTGGTAGCGACGGTGAGCCTCCAATCGGCGGCGTCGACATCGCTCCAATCGCTGCCACGGACCGGCGGCACTCGGCGGACATTGCGGAATTCCGGCGGGTTTTCATCTTCAATCCAGCACCACCGGCCATGCCATTCCTCCCACCTCTCCTTCACGGCACCGTCCGGGTACGCCCCCTTGGATCTTGGGATCCAGGTGACGCAACCGGAGACGGCTCCTCCCGGCTGGATTCGAGGGAAGAAATAATGGCGGAAGAGCGCCGTGTTGGGCTGCACCCCGGCAAAGCCTTCGCAAAGATGCGCGAAGAAAGCCATGCACGCCGCCGCATTCGGAGTAAAATCCAAGAGGCGAAAGCCGAAGGTGCGCATAACGTCGTAGAAGAAATCGGAGAAAGGGGGCATAACCCGCAAGAAAAGTAATCAACGAAGAAGGGGTACCGATTAGGGGCAGGATCAGCGCAAGCGGCAGGAATGACGCGCGTCGCTGGGTGTCCCGAATCCTCTCCCCCCATCTTCACTCCCCATAGGGGCTTGAAGGAGGCTCGGAGCTCTTGAACATCAACTGTCGAGGGGAAGAAGAAGGCGGACTTCGTCCGGTCCCCCGACAGCACACTCTCCGGCGGCTCCACCGTCCCGGCGCCCTTAGCCACCCCCTTGCCCTTGGCGAATTTGGGAGCCATGGCGACCAAGAAGTTCAGAGGGCTGAGGAAGGGGTATGGCGAAGCAACGACGGCGGGCGACGGCGGAAGCTTAGGAAGGAAGGAAGAGAGGAAACAGCAGCTCTGAGATTGGAAAAAGCACGAGGAAAGAGGAGAAAGTGAACAGCGCGCCCACGGTTATTCCTTTCTTATAAGGGAAAACAACGGGCCGCCTCCTTTCACATTAACTGTGATGTGACGCATGTCCGCGGGAAGCAACCCCATGCATGCCGCCCACGTCACACATGCCTCCCCACGCCGCGCCACGCGCGGGAAGCATGGGAAGTGCAGCGCGCGAAGAGACTTACCGCGGTAAAAACCGCCCCGCCTGCCCGCGCACCGTTTTTGGGCCAAGCCCAACGAAGCAATTGCGCTTTCGTGTGGCCCAGGCCCGGGGGCTCCTGTCGGTGTACGAAAAGAGGGGTACACTTTTTGTACCCCTATAACTGTGCACGGGCAGTCCGAGCCACGGGCACCACCACACTGAGCAAGGCAAGGGAGGTGAGCCAAGGTAAGGCCGAAGCTCAGGAGTAGCAGAACGACGCCAAGACCAAGACCACAAAGAGCAAAGGGGACGAAGCGGACCCCCCGGCAAGATCCTTGCCGGGAGGCGGTTTTAGCAAACCTGGCAAGACCCTTGCCGTGGCAGCTCGCCCCACACCTACGGAGTGAGTCACCCTTGAGTCCACTGCCCCCCAAGGGGCAAGGATTCGGGAGACATCCCCGTGGTGGCATGCGGATCTTTATGAAGACATTCAAGATCAGATACACCCTTTAGAAGATGATGATCCTTGGCAGGATCCCGGCCAAGGAGGACCACAAGGCCCCCGGCAAGAGCCTTGCCGGAGATGACAGCAGGCGCCACGGCAAGACCCTTGCCAAGAACACCTATAGGGCCACCATCAGGCCCACACCAGTCAAACCTCCACCGCCGTTCGCATGCAGCTGCTGACCCAACCAGCTGGGCAGGCACCTGCGTGGCGGCATGCGGATCTTCGTGGAGACCCACCACTGTGCCACCTTAGCTGCCTGCCTGCCTACATGGCACCGCGGGCGCCGCTGGCCAGGGCGCGTGTCGACTCGAGAGGGAGCGGCGACGGACGAGACAGGGCTCTCCCCTGTCGTGGTTTTGTCACGGCAGATGTCCTAGAGAAAGGACTTAGTCGTGGAGCCATCGCTACAGGTTAGCTTGAAGGGGTTAAAGTGGACACAAGGACGCAAGAGAGTTTATACTAGTTCGGCCCCTTCAATGAAGGTAAAAGCCTACGTCTAGTTGTGATGGAATTGATGGGTGTTTCGATGACTAGGGAGCAAATAAGCCTCGCCTATGTCTCGAGTTGTTGTCTGTCCTTGAACCGCCGCCGGTTCGTCCCCTTATATACATGGGTGACGCCCGTCGGTTTACAGAGTCCCGATACCGGCTCATAGATGCGTCCGGTTCGGTCTCCACTATTCCTAACTTATAACACAAGTACATACCGACGCCGGTTTATAGCTATAGGCCTTAAACTGATTATGGGCCTTTAGCCCTCATCTGCCCTCATGGGCTTTTATCACACTCAACTACTGATGAAGTTAACCCGGCTTGTCCTGGCCGGTTTACGCCCAGTAGTAATATCCCCAACATTAGGCCCCAAATTGATTTGAACAGGTTCATGTCAATCCTTAGCAAAAATCTTCATCTTCAACATCTTCTTGTATTTTGTTGAACCGCCATGATGTCATCTTCTCTGCTTGCGGTAGACCGGTGTGACGTCACTGGTTATAAAGAACCTTATCCTGTTAACAAGCCTGTGACAATTAAGGTTGCAGCTTTGTTTCCAAACTGGCGGCTCCTTGATTCTCGCGCCTGACATATCCTTTTCTTTATAAATAGGACCGAAGGGTCATTTCCTTTCTCTTTCCCTCCGACCCCTTCTGCTTCATCTTCCTCGCGTCGCCCAGCTTCGGAGCTCCGCCGCCACCGTCGACCCCTGCATCAACCTTGGCCGCTGATTTGCAACTCCATCCGCAAGACACTGGCCCCAACTCTGTTACAAATATGTGCCACTTCCAAGTGCTCTGTGAGGTGTTCTTTCAAGAGGAGCCCACAGTGGAATTATTCAGAGATCTTTTCCATCTAAACCGCCGTACTGAGTTTACTGATCGCTCTAATACGGAGTTGGGTGGCATGGCAATTCAAAAAAGGAAAGAGGTCACATACCCTCACGCCAAGCTGCACAGTCACCCCAAGGAGTGGAATCAGACATGGTTTTACTGCAAAGATACCTCCCCTGCTGGTGAGAATCCCTTGCCTGGCTTTCGTCCGGAGCGGCTCAGCAATACCCATCCTTTTCCTCAACGATTGACTGCCCAAGAGAGAAGCAAATATGCTCCTCAGCTGTCAAAGCTCAGAGCCTTTATGGCCAACGGTTTAACAGGGGTTGACCTTGCTCGCTGTTGGATATCATGGAGCATACTGCCCCTTAGTCAGCGCTCCGGTTTGATGTGCGAATATACTGATAGTGTGGATGACCCACTGCGACATTCAAGACTCCAGCTCTCCGGTGAAGAAATCACAGAGACTGTGCGTAAGATACTGAATGAACCGGAGCACATCTGCGCTAGAACCAGCCTGCTTCCCTTCTGTGCCACCAACAAACCGCCAGCTGTAAGACTTTGATTTTTCTCTTTGCTGAATCTGTTATTGATATGTCTGGTCATTGTTTTTAATATCAGTGTCTGCATAACCAGGGCGATGATCCGTTTTGGAGCAAAAAGCTGCCGCAGGAGAAACCAGAGAAAACAGATAAAGCGGAAAGAGCAACGCGGCAAAAAACTAAAGTTGTGAAGAAGACTGCCCACCGGAAAAGAACCATTGCATCTTCTAATCCGGCCCCTGATGATGAGGTGGATAATCCGGACTTTGAGGTAGAGCTTGACTCACTTGGTTTATTTTTCATGCATCTTATTGATGATGATATTTGTCAGGATGATGCCGAAGCCAGCCATGCGGATGTTGCAGAGGTAATTATTCTCTCTTCCGATTCAGAAACTTTGCCTTCACAAAAAATCCGTCAGGCAAACCAGGAAGTTAAATTTTCTCATCATCTTGCTTATTTGGATCCTAAACTTCTTATGAAGACTCAATAACACGAAGCTCGCCGCACCACCCGGCACAGCGGCCAGGTAGTTACCTCCGCCGGTTTACTGAACAGTCCGGTTCGGAAACGTCATTCCGAGGTCTCTAATTCGCTTGTCAGTGCTTGTCCTAAAGCGGGCTGCTTTCATAAACCTCTTAATCCGTCTGACTCCGATTATCAGGTTATTTCCCACTCATCTTCTGGCGAGTCATCGGCTACTCAGCTCCCACCGCTCAAAACGGTGCTTGGGTAAGCTATATTTATTGTGATGTTTGCAGTATATTGCCTTAGAACATATGCTGTATTTAATTTTGTTATTCTTCTCAGGGCCAAACCTAGGCCGAGCAAGAAGGCCCGCCTGGATAAAGCGGCCGAAGAAGATGTCATTCTTGAACCAAGCACCACACCCAATCTTGAAGCGGCTATTCCTGAGGATATTCCCAATGATCCATCGCAGCCAGATGATGACCTTACTGTTGAGGAAAGACCTACTGATACCTCAGGTCCTATCCATTAGCCCACAGGTTCCCTCCGGGTTGAAAGCTCCACCGTTCCCGCAAAACCTACTGACGAGCCAACAGCTCCAGTGCAAACCGGTGGTACCAATGATGATGAAGTTGTCATTACTGGCACTGGCCATACTGAGCCAAGCAATCCTGTCGCTTTATCCAAACATTCTGCCAAGGAAGAATTAGCTGCTTTTGGCAAAGGCAAGTGGAATAATGATCTGACGGCTTACGCTGCTCTGAACGCCCAAAATATCCATTCCGGCTATCTGAACCGGCTGTATACCAGCCGTGACTATGAAGCCGGTCTGGTTAACATGATGAAGGATAAATATGAGGTAGCTTCCATATGCTCCTTCCTGCTTGTATGCTTTCATTCTTGCTGACTCTCCTAGCCCCTAAGGGCTGATTTGAAATATCCTTTCAAACCGGGACTTGATAATATGAATCTTGATACTTTGAAATTTGCTGATGTAGTCCCCAAGGGCCGGTTCAACTTAGCGTAGTTAAACCGGTACTTTAAGTAACTGTAACTGCCGCATCAGAATACATATGATCAAATAGCCATTAGCCCCCAAGTGCCAAGTTGAATACTTGTATTGAGCTTGGGACTTTGTAAACAATTGAAAGATGAAGATCGAATATGCATTAGCCCCCAAGTGCTAAGCACATAACTTGTTATGTGGTTGGTACTTGAATCCTTCTACCGATTTGTTGAAACATATATCTGTATGCCTGCAGGCGGAGCTGAAGGCGAAAGAAAGCCAAGTCATAGATCTGCGAGAAAACCTGAAAACCCAACAGGCTGAAACCTCCAAGGCAAAAGAGGAATTGGCAAGTGCCTTAAGCGCCATGGAACAACTTAAGGATAACTTCAAGAAGAAATGGGCGGATTGGGCCACTGAAAAGTCCGCTTTGATCAAACGAGCAGAGGATGCCGAGGCTGCACTGAAACCAGTGACGGATGGACTGACCTCCTGCCCTGTTGAGGTGGGGAGCGGTGTGCCTCGAGCCCCCTGGCTGCCTTGGCTGCTTGCCGTCCCCCCGGAGAAGGCGCCGGACCGCGAGGCCGATGCTCCCTTGGGATGGTGTTGATGAATATGAAGCCTGGGGAGAAGGAGAAGGCGGCAGGCAGGCCATCCAGTCAGAGTACGATAGCACCAACGCGTTCGTCTCGTACTGGCAACCTACTACCCGTCTGCCTGGCTCTCCCCCCTTTCCCCGACGCTATCATCACCATTTTCCCAGCTGCTAGGAAAAGGCGGCCCCTCTGGTACTTCCACTTCCTCCAATGGTCTTCTAGCTAGGCCTCGACGTCCTCGTCCACCGGAGCTTGTGTTGGAGTCTTCTGACTGGTCCTGGAAGTGGTGACCAGGGGGACGATGTGGTGCTCCTTCCGCCCTCCTCCTACGTAGCCTTGCCACTCCCGTTCTTGTCAGGCTCCGTTTGGCATGCCCCAACGGATCGGGGTGGTGTTGTGCCCATGTGTGTCCCGCCCTCTTCTCTTCCCACTGCACTACCTGGGACAATAGGGACAGGGAGAGGAGTCTATAGAGCACTTATCTTTTTTCAATCTTAAATCTGTAGGCATTTACCAAATTTTAATTCAAACAATGTAATCTCTCGAGTCCATGTTTGTGTTTTGTAATGCTTGTACCTACATTATCAACATATTAATGGAAAAGATGAACCTTGCCGGGAACCCGTGCATGTATATGTCCATGCAAAGGTGTGATGCCTCCTTAGTGTAAATAAACGAGTTTCCCTTGGCAGGCTACCCTGTCGGCACCCTTTTGTTTCCCGGAGAACTGTGTCTACCAGGAAAAAAATAAAGGGATCATCCCCTCGCCAACTTCCTTTTACCAAAGGCCACTGCGACTATCCCGACCAAAGCAACGTTTGAGTCAAGGATGGGAGCACCTAAGTCTCAAAAGAGTGGCGAGATTTTCTTATGCACAAGCTATAGCTTACAGAACACTAATGGACAAGAGCTAGAACTTATCTGTTTGGCTTGCCGGAGATCACAATGTTGGTTCATCTTCCCAACTCCTTGTAGAGGCCAAGTTCACGGCGGGAACCTGCAGCTCATGCAAATGGCAGTGATGCAAGATGCGATCCTATCTATATGCATATGAAAATGCTCATGAAATGGTTATGCAATGCTCTTGGAATGTTCATGCATGCATGCAACTTGGTCGGGGGCCCCCCAGTGCTTCGTATATTTCTCTGCTGCTCAGGTTTATCGCCTGGCTTTTTATAAGGGGTTACATGCAACGGAGGCAAGGCCTGCACATAAGGGTGGTTTCCGGGCCCTGCGCCTTATGGGTAGAACTTACAAAGATGGTCAATATTCCATGAGTTTTGCAATTGAATGCCATCTCCGGTCTCCAAACGGACTGCGCCAGGTCTGGTGACTCTTACTACTCGGTAAGGGCCTTCCCACTTTGGCGTCAACTTATTTGTAACCTTGGCGGACTGAACGCGCCTAAGGACATGGTCGCCTTCCTCAAAACACCGGGCATGAACCCTGTGGCTATTATAGCGACGCAGGGCCTGCTGATAGCATGCAACACACGTAGCAGCCCGGAGACGGTTCTACTCGAGTAGCACAGCGTCGTCACGCTCGTGCTGATCTTGTGCAACTTCATCGTAGGCAAGCACTCGAGGCGACTCATAAATGAGTTCCGTGGGGATAACTTCTTCTGCCTCGTAGACCAGGGAGAAGGGAGTCTGCCCGGTAGCTCAATTTGGTGTCATTCTGAGGGACCAGAGAACTACCGGCAGCTCATCGATCCACCGCCCGTCGTGCTTCCCCAACGTATGAAAGGTTCTTGTCTTGAGTCCTCGCAGCACTTCAGCGTTCGCCCTCTCAGCTTGCCCATTGCTCCTAGGATGTGCAACAGAGGCAAATTAAATCTTGCATCTAAGGGCATGAACATATTGCATGAAGGCGTGGCTCATGGATTGGGTGCCGTTGTCGGTAATAATCCTTGCCGGAACTCCAAAATGGCACACCAATTCTTTCAAGAACTTGATAGTTGACTGAGCAGTCACCTTTCTCATGGTGGTCAATTTCATCCACTTTGTAAACTTATCAATGGCAACGAACAAGAATACAAAGCCCCTGATTTCTCGGGGGGAAGGGCCGAGGATATCAAGCCCCCAGACCGAAAATGGCCATGATAAAGGGATTATCTAAAGAGCTTGGGCGGGCAGGTGGATGTTCTTGGAATGGAACTGGCAGGCTTCACACTTGGTGACTAGCTCGACCGCATCTTGGAGGGCTGTGGGCCAATAGAATCCTTGCCGGAATGCTTTCCCAACCAGTGCCCTTGATCCAATGTGGGAGCCGCACATGCCTTTGTGTATCTCAACCACCAGTTCCTTTCCTTCTTCCCGGCAGACGCACTTCAATTTCACACCATTGGGCCTCCTTCTGTACAAAGTGTCATCGACAAACTGATACATACTGGCCCTTCGGGCTATTCTTTCAGCTTCATCTTGGTCGGAAGCTCTCTGATTTGGATGAAGTGGACTATGTGCCTTGCCCAAGTTGGAGCATGGGGCTCAGAAACGAGGACTAGCAGCACCTCCTCAACTGCGGGGGCACGTTCCTCGTTCACAGGGTCCATGGGCCCAGCTGGAGGGTGCGGTCTAGCAGGTGGCGAGGAGTTGTTGCCGGCAGGATCTCTGCCAGGAGAGGGCGGCTCTACCGGGAGAGGCTTACCGGAGTCCAATTTGCTCCTTTTTTGAGTAAGATGGAGAACAAACGTCCCTGGTTTCACAGGAAGCTTCTACGCAGCACACTTTGACAGATGACCAGCTATGTTGTTTTCCACACGGGGTACGTGCTCTGTTTGCAATCCATCAAAGCGTTCCTCCAATCTCCTTACTTCCTCGACGTATGCCTCCATCAATGGGCTTTGGTAATCCTTGTTGACTTATCTCACCACAAGCTGTGAATCTCCTCGAATGACCAGCTTCTTAATTCCCAATTATGCGGCAATCCTGAGCTCGGTAAGGAGCCCTTCATATTCTGTTGTATTGTTGGTTGCCTCTTCCTGGGAAAAATGCATCTGGACGACGTACTTCAAGTGCTCCCTGGAGGGGGCTACAAGAAGCGCGCCAGCTCCTGCACCTTGCAGGGAAAAGGCACCATCAAAATACATAATCCATTCTTTGGGTGATTCCTTGCCGGGGATAACTGTCTTTGGCACTTCCTCGTCAGGGGTTGGCATCCATTCTACAATAAACTTTGCCAATGGTCTGCTCTGGATTGTTGATGTGCCCTCAAATTTCAAACCAAAATTGGATAACTCCAAAGCCCACTCCACTATTCTGCCGGTAGCCTCAATGTTTCAGAGTATACTTTGCAACGGGAAATGAGTGACAACCATGATCTCATGGGCTTGGAAGTAGTGGCGCAGTTTCCTTGAGGCCATGATGAGACCAAAGATCAACTTTTGCACGCCAGAGTACCTTGATCTAGCCCCCTGTAATAAGGAGCTGATGAAGTACACTGGGTGCTGCACCACCTTCTTCCTGTCGTGTCCTTGGGGTTGACCTCGCTATCATGCTTAGTTCTGTCATGATTCTTATCTGACTCTGCCGGTACTTGCTCACTTTCAGCTTCATCCACTTCCCGCTGCGCTACCAAGGCTGTCTAACCACTTGGTTAGTTGCCACTAAGTATAGCAGCAACGGCTCTTGTGGCTTGGGAGCAACCAAGGTGGGCACAGAGGACAAGTAGGCCTTCAACTCTTGCAAAGCCGCATCTGCCTCTGGGGTCCACTTCATGGGCCCTGCCTTCTTCAAAATTTTGAAGAACGGCACGGCGCGCTCGGCAGACATGGAAATGAATCTGCTTAGCGCGGCAATGCACCCTATCCAACGCCTCACATCCTTGACCGTCCTTGGTGCTTGGAACTGCTCGATAGCTTTAATCTTATCGGGGTTGGCTTCGATGCCCTGATGGGACACAAAGAGCCCAAGCAGCTTGCCAGAGGGAACGCCAAACACACACTTCTCCGGGTTGAGCTTCAAGTTGATCTTGCGCAGATTAGCAAATGTCTCCTCTAAATCCCAAATAAGGGTAGCTCTATCCTTGGTTTTGACCACAATATCATCCATATAAGCTTCGATGTTTCTGTATAGTTGTGGCTTGAAACCAATCTGGACTACCCTTGCAAAAGTGGACCCGACACTCTTTAATCTGAACGACATGCGGACAAAACAGTACATACCACATGGAGTGATGAACAATGTCTTCTCTTCATCCTCCTTGGACATGAAGATTTGGTAATACCCATAATATGCATCCAGAAAGGAGAGAAAATCACAGCCTGGAGTGGAATCCGAAATTTGTTCGATACGCGGCAAGGGGAACGGGTCCTTCGGGCAAGCTTTGTTGAGATATGTGAAATCTATGCAAATCCTCCACTTCCTGTTAGCCTTCTGGACTACCAATGGATTTTCCAACCACATGGGGTGTAGCACCCCTCTGACCAAACCAGTTGCTTCAGGTTTCTTGATCTCTTCCGCAATAAACTATTGCCTCTCCAAGGCCTGCTTCCGGACTTTCTGCTTGACGGGTCGGGCGTGTGGGCAGACATCAAGGTGGTGCTCGATTAACTCCCTGGGAACACCAAGGATATCAGATGGTTGCCAGGAAAACACATTGATATTCGCTCGTAGGAAGGCAATGAGCACGCTTTCCTATTTGTCAACGAGGGTGGCGCTGATAGTGAAAGTACCATCAACGCCAGCCAGCCCTGCCGGGACCTTCTTCACATGGGGCGAAGCAACCTTGGATTTATTGGTATTAGAACTCTTCGACAAGTCATCAACAGGCGTAGCACGCTCCGAAGAGACACGCTTCCCGGACTCCTTGCCAGCGTCCTTGCTACCCTTCTTCTTTCTTCTGTCCTCCTTGGCAGGAACTACCGCTGCCTCAGCTGCGACTGCTTCCCGGTACATCTTGTCCACGCAAATGGTAGCATCCTTCTCGTCTGATGGGATGGTAACGACTCCCACAGGCCCAGTGTAAAGCCCCGGATGTAATTTGCCATAATTGTACTCCAACTCTTGCCATTTCCGGCTTTAAGTTATGATTTACCTTCATGGTTGGGTTTGTCTTCATTTTTCATTTTGTTCTTGTCATGCATTTCTTATCATGTCATCATGTGCATCGCATTTGCATACGTGTTCGTCTCATGCATCCGAGCATTTTCCCCGTTGTCCGTTTTGCAATCCGACACTCATAGGTCCTCCGGCGCCCCATTTTGCCTCTTTTCGTGAACGGGTGTTAAACATTCTCGGAATGGACCGAGATTTGCCAAGCGGCCTTGGAACACCACCGGTAGACTGCCTGTCAAGTTTCGTGCCATTTGGAGTCTGTTTGATACTCCAACGGTTAAACGGGGAACCGTAAAGGCCTCGTGTGTGTTGCAGCCTAACACCCCTCCAAAATGGCCCAAAACCCTTCCAAAGCCCCTCCATCCTCTCAGCCATTCGATCACGATCGTGTGGCCGAAAACCGCACCTCATTTGGACTCTCCTAGTTCCCTCTACCTATAAATATGGGCACTCCTCTGAAAAATTCGGGTCCAAACCCTAGCCCCGCTCCTCTCTCCGCGCCGGACGTGTCCGACCTCGCCGGACACCATCCACCGCCGCCGCCCGTAGCCAACAGGGACACGCCACGTGGCAGCCCGCGCCCACTTCGCCGCTCCTCCAGCGCAGGCCCGCCGGGCCCAGACAGGGCCCTCCCGGCCCGCGCGCCCGAGCCGAGCCGCCGCCCGCGCCCGCCTGCTCCGGCCACCACCCCGCTCGCTTCGCCGCCGCAACCGCCCGTGTGTGCCGCCTCGCGCCGACCAGCGCCACCCGCGTGCGCCGCCCCGCGCCGCCTCCTCACCGGCTCCGGCCCCACCCGCGAGCTCCTCCGCGCCGCCCTCGTCGCCGGATCTCCTCTCTGGCCATCTCCCTCCCCCGGCGACCAACCCCGGCGAGAGATCCGGTCAACCTCGGTTCGCGAGCCGGAAACCCTAGATCTGAGAATTTTCGAAGGTTGTTTTCGTTGCTAAGTCCTTTCCCCTTATATTATAATGCTATGTTCATCATGCCATAACTTCTCACTCGTAGCTCCGTTTTGCATGCATGATATATCAAAATGTTCATCAGGATGTGCTCTTCATTTTGTTCCATTGTGCCATGCTTGTTTAAGTCCAAATTGATGCCCAAATGAATGTTACAAGAGTGCTATAAAATGTTAGTTCCTGTTTCTTAACAGATCTTGAGCATTTGTCATTTTTGCCATGATTATTGTGTGCTGCATATGGGCATGAGCTCTACATGTGTTTTGGGCTATGCCACGCCATCTTTACAGGGGTGTATGCCATGTATTTTTGTGATCAATGTGGTGACTAGCACAAGCATGCAAAGTAGCTCTCGTGTTATTGCTGATTTCAGGGACTTGGAATTTCAGTCATTTCCCAAGTGTTATTTTTATGCCATGTGTTCATGTTGCTACAGTGAGATCCATGCTTCTTTTGAGTATGTTAAGTAAGGATGATTTTGACATATGGTTATGCTCTATCCATCCATGTCCCTGTTTGAATTTATGGAGTGCCCTAGCATGTTTAAATCTTGCTCTACTTTTGCTATAAAATGTTCCTGGCAGATTGTTTACGTGTTAATCAATTTTGCCAAGGTTGTTGTAGTTGACCCATGCATGCTATGAGATTGTTCTTGCCATGTTTAGCTTCTTGAACATGTGTTCTTGCTGTTAGTATGCTTAGCTTGTCATGCAATGCCTTGTGTTCAGTGAATCGAGCTCGCAAAGAGGCCTTCATAACTTTGTTTTTGCCATGTCCAGTTTTCTGCTAAGTCTGAATCTGTTAACGTAACTTGCTATGTTTACATGGGTGCCATCATATCTTATGATCCTTTTTGGCTTATGGTCAGTAAGGGACTTTTGTTCTATGCTTTGAGTAGATTCATGACATGCCTTGTATTGCTATGTTCTGTTCCTGTAGCATGTTGTTATCTTGCTCTAAACATTGTCTTCCTGATGTTAATTCCTGACATGTTAGTATTTTCACTAAGTCTGTGAAGCTGATATCTTTTGCACTTTTGCCATGCTTGTTTGAACCTGCTCTTGTGTGATTTAGCCATAGCTCATTGTTCATCTTGTGTCAAGCATCTTGAGTAGATCACTTCCATGTGTTTTGTAGCTATGTTGGAGTGCAGTAGCTTAGTTTCTTGTTGCATTCTAGATGGCATCATGCTGTTAATCGCAGAATTGTGCCATTATTGTTTTGCTTGCCATTTGCAAACCGTGCCTCCGATTCCGGTGATCTCTATATCGATTTCGACCGAATCAACTCATCTTTCCAGCGGCGCGCTTGGTTTGCCAAGTTGAGGCATGGTTCAATCTTCTCGTTCCGGAGCACGCTTATGCATTGCATATCACATCCCGCATATCATGCCATGTTTTGTATCATGTTGCTTGCATTGCACCGTGATTGATTGTTGGTCCTTTGCTTGTGTTCTTGCCTTGGGTAGAGCTGGGAGACGAGTACGTGATCGAGGAACCCGTTGAGTACGCTTACGAGGATCAGGCTTTCGTCAACTCGGAGAACTTTGCAGGCAAGATGACCATACCCTCGAAATCACTTCTATCTTTGCTTGCTAGTTGCTCGCTCTTTTGCTATGACGCGATACCTACTACTTGCTATATCATGCCTCCCATATTGCCATGTCAAGCCTCTAACCCACCTTGTCCTAGCAAACCGTTGTTTGGCTATGTAACCGCTTTGCTCAGCCCCTCTTATAGCATTGCTAGTTGTAGGTGAAGATGGAGTTTGTTCCTTGTTGGAGCATGTTTATTATTGGGATAACATTATTATATCTTATTTACTTTAATGAACCTGTATACTAGGTAAATGGTGGAAGGCTCGGCCTTATGCCTGGTGTTTTGTTCCACTCTTGCCGCCCTAGTTTCCGTCATACCGGTGTTATGTTCCTTGATTTTGCGTTCCTTACGCGATTCGGTTATAATGGGAACCCCTTGATAGTTCTCCTTGAATAAAACTCCTCTAGCAAGGCCCAACCTTGGTTTTACCATTTGCCACCTAAGCCTTTTTCCCTTGGGTTCCGTGGACTTAAGGGTCATCTTTATTTAAACCCCCGGGCCAGTGCTCCTCTGAGTGTTCATCCAAACTAGAGTCCTTTGCAGCGCCCCCTCAGGGAAACTCGAGGTTTGGTTTTAGTTGTACGGAGCGCTCATCTGGTGTGCCCTGAGTACGATATACGTGCGACTCCTATCGGGATTTGTCGGCACATCGGGCGGCTTTGCTGGTCTTGTTTTACCATTGTCGAAATTTCTTAACCGGGATTCTGAGTCTAATCGGGTCTTCCTGGGAGAAGGAATATCCTTCGTTAACCGTGAGAGCTTGTGATGGGCTAAGTTGGGACACCCCTGTTGGGTTTTGAACTTTCGAAAGTCGTGCCCGCGGTTATGGGCAGATGGGAATTTGTTAATATCCGGTTGTAGAGAACTTGCACTAAAAAAATACACTTCCGTGATGATACGTGTTTGTCACAGTAGGTCGCGTTTTTTGTCATGCATGTACATCCATGACAAATTTATGACAGAATCAAGATAGTCATACCTGTGCTGTCGTAGAAGTGTTCCATGACATTACCAAAATTATCATCACGGAAGTGTCCACTTCCATGATGATAAATCGCGCGTCACTGAAGTGCTTTCATCAAGGGTGACCGACACGTGGCATCCATCGTAAGGGAACGCCGTTAAGCTATCGGGTCGGGTTTTGGATCCGATAACCCGTTAACAGCCCTGACCAATGGGGATTTTCCACATGTAAAATCATCATTGGCTGGAGGAAACACGTGTCGGCTCACCGTTGGGACAGATGTCATCCGCTCATTGGACCGAAGGCGCCTATGATACGGCGACACGTGGCACGACCCAATAGAGGACCATTCCTGTGAAAAGGCTGGCCCGTTTGACTTGGTCAAAAGGTGGCGGTCCGGCCCATGGAAAGCCTGTTAACGGCCTGCTCGCATATAGCCCATTTGCAGCCCGCTAACCCAGGGCCCGTTACGACCTTTTTGAATTAGGCCCAGTAGCGTCATCTGGGCCGTCCAATATGATTCAGCCTGTTTTAACTTCCGGCCCATGTGTGGCCCATGACTTCTTTCGACCCATATGAGAACCTTTGTAACTCTTGGCCCATTAACAGCCCGTGGTGAAACTGGCCCGTAATGAACAGTGTATCACTTTATACCCATTAACGGCCCGTTTTATTCCATTGGGCCGTTTCCAGCCAAAGTTATCTTTTGGCCTTCTCAGGGCCCATTGATTCTTGGGCTCATTTGCAGCATTCGGTTACATACGGCCCGTTACTGTCATTTTCTGCTTGTGGGCCAAATTCAGCCCGTCGTTACAGTCGGCCCGTTTGCGGACCGTTAATATGTTGGGCCGTTTTCATGTAAAAAAACCTGTTGGGCTGTTTTCATAGAGTTATCAAATACGGCCTATTAATGGCCCGTTATGGTCCACGGATAGTACGGCCCATGATTGGCGAAATGATGATAGGCCCCATAGAAGGCCCATGGATCCTACGGCCTGTATGAGGCCCATGGATAGTACGGCCCGTAGAAGGCCCATGGATCGTACGGCCCGTAGAAGGCCCATGGACCCTAAGGCTCGTATAGAAGGCCGATGGATCCTACGGCCGGACGAAGGCCCATGGATCATACGACCCGTAGAAGGCCCATGATTATTTTGGCCTAGTTACCAAAAATAGGCTATTGTGGCCACTAGAAAAAAACAGAAAAAGAACTGCAGTGACTACAAGCAAACAACTAAACAAGACAATAAGGAAATAAATAAGCAAGCAATTAACGCTACCCTATTACCGCTATTACACATATTACATCCACTGGGCATCAAAGTTCGCCACCAGTGCAAATATAGGGAACAAAGCAGCACATTACATACACCGGCCGTCAAAATTGGCCACCAGTGCAAATAAACACGACAGCAAAACAAGAGCATAACTGAAACAACTTCATAAGAGCTCAAGAAACGTTATCTTGGGTATCCACCATGCTGGCAATAAGCTCAGCAAGCTAATTAGCTTTGTCATGTTTGGCGCTAAAATCCTGCAACGCTTGCTGTTGCACCAGAAAGTGTGTATCTGAATGCTCCAGGGACTTCCGCAGTCCTTTCGCTTCTTGTCGCAGCACAGCTGATCGATGTCTTTCAGCTTGTAGTTGAGACTCAAGAAACCGAACTGATTCAGACAGTGAGTTTGAATAGCTTGTGCAAGCGGTAGTGGCTAGTAACTCGAACACTAAACCAAGATAGGACTTTGGGGTTGTCTCGTTGTCTTCAAGATAGTCTTCCTTAGTTATTTTATCAGCTTTGTTGGAGACCAACAAGGATGTGTCACTATCCTAAACCTTATCTGCATTACTTCATTTACCATTGCTTAATAAGGCACTCTTCCCCAGCATTCTGAAAGAAGAAACAAGCAGACACATAACAAGTTTAGCATGTACTAGTATATGAAACTCATTTTGGTGAACCAGTTCATTAGTAAGGTGGACAGGATTAAACTACCAAGTCTTCTATTGCCAAGTACTAGTACATAATAAAAGCATCAAACAAACATATATATATGTCCTATGGTCACTGCATTGTCTTGCCAAATCAAAATAGAGACATGGTTCAAATCATATCAGTTCAAGACAAAGCAGCAGTGAAAGAATACAAAGCGTGGGAAACTACATGGCACAACAAGATTTCAGATGGGTACCACGGGTCTACATATACAACAACACTATTGGCTCTGTTGTGATGCTAGTAATGTGCATGATATGAAAGTCAACTGTATACACAATTGAAATTGAAATCAACAGAGCTATTGATAAGAGCAAACATGTTAAAGAAACATGCGTGAACATACCTGCTGTGCCATTGGAGTTTCGGTTGGATCCTTCAATTTAAAAATAAGTTTGTATGAGTAAATACAGTGATACAAGAACAAAGCAATCATAGTTAAAAAAGGCACGCCTAAGCGAGCGCTTAAGCGCGCCTAGGCTCTAGGCGTTGGCAAAATGCATTGCGCATAACTACGCATAATCTGTGCATAACTGCGCATAAGCATGCGCTTTGGTCAGTAAAGCGCAAGGTGGTGGCAAAACGCACAATTAACGCCTAGCACTTTTTTGAACTATGATAGCAATGGAATCTTAAATTAGAACAATTGTTCTTCAGGTTTGGAAACTTGTTCTACATGAACAGAGTACAATAAGACGAAAGAATATAATACTTAAAAATAGAAAATGAGCTCATAGACCTTACCACATTCTTGGTTCGGGACCAGTACAGAACAAGGCGTTCCCAGTCATCGTCCAGTAGATGTGTCTCGGGAGAACGTAAGGGCATTTGATGAGTTTGTTTGCCGATGAAGTACGTTTTCTTCAGGTAATTCCGATACTGCCACCAAGCATTCTTGAAGATAGCAGAGGTATTAGCATAGGTTACCTCATCCTGAGTTTCCAAATCGGTCCTTCTCTATAGAGAAAAATGGGAAAATTTGTTGTATTATAACCATCATGGAGGTAGGATGTATGGGACGAAGCAAAGTAATTGCCATGAATGACATTACTTACACATAACTCCTGGACAAACACCTGCAACTGGCATTTTCCTTCATCTTCAGTATAATATTTCCAAGATGGGAAGATACGCACATACGATTTAACAACATCAAATGCGATAGATGCTAAACTACGACTAGCTGGTTGTGCTTCCTCCACAGGAATAGGCGTACTAACTGGTTGAGTTGGGGTTCGCCGTGATAGTACTGGCCCTTTGGGCACTGGAGCTGCCTTACTAACTGCTCTTGTTTGGGAGCTCTGTGGTGGAGATGGTGCTCTGTCAACAGGAACTGGGTTACTATCGGCTGGGGTTGGGGTTAGATTGGTGAAGTTGGTTCTCTGTCCATCACAGTAGGGGTACAATCTGCGAGAGTTTGGGTTATGTGTGGTAGGGCTGGTTCTTGTGCATGTACAACCGAGGTGCTATCTCCAGCAAGAGGTAGCACTGTTTTATTTGAAGACCGTGTTTTTAGTCCACTAGATACTGGCATCACCCGCTCCAATTCAAATGGCTGATAAACAGGAAAAATAGTTGAATGTACAGACATTGTATGAGAGACAGATGCAATAGATAGTGTGGAAAAAAGAGGGCATGAAATAGTTGACATGTATATTGTTTAACTAAAACGGATAGCATGACATAATTTCACATATATGATGTCCATCTAAACTGGATAGCATAGCATAGCATAATTCAAAGATATGATGAATAACTAAACAGGATCGCATGACATAATTCACCTACATGTTATCTAAGTAATCAGGATTGCATCATTTAATTCACATATGTGATTTATATGCTAAACAGAGGGCATTCGATATGATGTCTGAACTAAGAACATGGTGTTGAATATTGTGTATATGATGTCTAAACTATGCAATGCAAGACACCGTATGCATGATATGAGCAGTATAACCGTGCCAAGTTAGAGCATACACCTCAGTGGGGGAATAGGACTGGTCATCTGTCTCTGAATCCATCTCCGAGGAGCTATCGGGACCCAACAAGAGATCTGCTTCAACAAGTAGCATTGTCTGCTCTGAAGGCCTTGTTTTCACTCCAGATTTTTCCATCTCCCACCCAAATGGCTGATTCACAGGAAAAGTAGTTTAATGTACAAACATTGTCGACAAATGGAAATGTAATGAAGAAAAGGATGGGCAAGATATCATTCAAATATATGATGCCTGGTTAAACAGGATGACATTGCACATTTCACATATATTCTGGCTGGCTAAAAGACACGAGACTGCATAATTCCCATATATGATATAGAAACTAAACAGGTGGCATTATAGAACATGTCTAAACTAAGCAGATGGCATATATGATGTCAAAAGTAGGCACTGCAAGGCAACATATGCATGATAGGACTAACATCATCATGCCAAGGTAGAGCAAACACCTTGGGGGGGTAAATAGGAGTGGTCAGCGGCGTTTGAATCCGCCTCAGAACAGATATCTTCCTCTGGATTACAATCTGGAGAGGGGTGGTGAGGGTTTTCCATTGAACCCACCATGGAGCGATGTCTGCATGACATTGTATTGCCGCGCAAAACTCTTCTCTTTTTCTCTACATGTTCAGCATGACTGTGTACAATATCTGACATGCATACGAAAAAAATATGGTGAGATTATGTAAGGAGAGCATGCAAAAATTTAGAGTGATGGTAACAACCAGTGGATCGACGTTTTTCCATTGAACCAAAATAGCCCTAATGGATCGACGTGAATGTATAGTAATAAGTGATGCAACAAGTGTACAACCTCTTTGCCGTAGCCGTGTCGACCTCAGCATCATTGGGTTGGTCGCTGAAGCAGTTGAGGCAGAGGTGGCTGTCGGAGGTGTGGAGGAAGATCTGAGGAATCTGTAGACGGCGTCCAGGGCACTGCTCTGTTGTGATGGATCGTTCTGTCGTTGGAGTAGCTCCGGTGAGCTGTAAGACGTCAAGGCTGAAGCAGCACAAGACAGACACCGTCAATCTCAAGTGGGATTCTAATAGCATCTCCAAGAGATGATGTAAAATGGATGTAAAATTAACATCACCAAAAACCACCTGACTACAATAGATGAGATAAAAACTGTTGACTCTGAACTTAAATGTCGAAACTGAAATTTACTGTTGAATCTGAATGCTACTGTCGAAACTGAACGTAATGGTAGCAGAGAGGCACTTGACATGTAGTTTAGGGAGGGCCTGCAGTTCATCTTCAACCTGCACCCCCCTAAGCAGCCAGCCACCACCGGCCGAACCGCCGGCCCCAGCGCCGCCTCGCCGCCCCGAAACAACTCGCCACCGCCGCCCCGGCTAGCCCTCTAGGCCCCCTGCCCCCCCACCCTGAACCCTAAGATAGATAGTGGGGTACCTCTCCGGCGAGCCCCCGTCCCCGCTGCGGGTGGTTCTTCCTTAACTCCGGCGAGCCCCCCCAACCCCTGAAAATTGACTGACCCAAAAGTCGATTCAGTCGACTGAAGTGTGGCTTAATCGGAGCAGAGCAACAGCATGAGCGAGGGGGAGAGCAGCAGCAGCAGCCGGGCGAGCGAGCGATCGAGCGAGAGCCAGAGCAGCAGCAGCAGCGCGAGCGAGCGAGAGCCAGTGCAGCAGCAGCAGATCTGGCTGGTATGGACGCCGCCACCGAAGGGGCCTCGCACCGGGGGAGAGCCGCCATGGAGATGTCACCCGCGGCGCCGGCTTCAAGGTAGCCATTCCATGGGGGTGCAGGATGGAGCACCATTGCCGTCGGGAGGTCGAGTTAAGGAGAAGGTGCGATGCGATGAGTGTACAACCTCTTTGGTGGCGCCGAGTAGGCTCGGCTTCGTTTGAGGAGTCGGTGGGGATGCTGCGGTTCTGGTGGAGCAGGTTAAGGCGGCGCTATGGAGATGGAGCAGCCGCGATAGATGAGGCGATCGTCAGAGCAGCTCCTTGGAGGTGGAGGACGGGGTGGCTGAACCGGCGGGACGGCGAGATGGACCATGGATCCTCATCCGGGGAGGTGGACGAGGGACGTCGAGCTGTTGTGGTGGACGACATCGTCGGGGAAGAGGCTCCGGCTGGGCAGCGGTGAAGTGGCGGACGGAGGAGGGTGGGGTTTCGCGGCTGGAGCAGAGAGGTTATGGCGGCCTGGGATTTCGAATGGCGAAAAGGGGGCGATGGGAGGGGGTGAAGCATGACTTAGGGACGCGCTTGTCCAAAATGTAGGGTGTGTTACAAAAGTACCCCCCACCGATTTGAACTAGCGGCCCTTTCGGCTCAGGTTTAGAAGGGGGATTTCGCGTGTCGGGATTTGGCAGCTGGAGGGAGTTTTCGCACGCGTTGTAATTTCGGGATAGCAAGGCGCGGGTTGTGAAGGCGCCAGTTTTGGGAGCACGATATCTGAATTTTCGGGATATAACAAGACGCGGGTTGAATTTTAGGGACAAGCCTAACGTGTAGTAATATTGTACTTGTATACGTACCAAATCAATTCGCACTTCCCTCAACCAAAAAGAAAACGAAAAAAAATAAAACTATTCACACCACACAAAGAGAGAGTCTTGCCCCGTTTTACTATACAAATGCTATTCAAAGCTACTCCCTCCTTCCATCTATATAGGGCCTAATGCATTTTTCGATGCTAACTTTGACCAAATACTAGAGCAATGATATATGACATGCAACTTACACAAAGCACACCGTTAAATTCGTCTGTGAAAGGTTCTTTCAATGATACAATTTTCACATTGTGCATGTCAAGTACTATTAATCTTGTCAATAGTCAAAGGCGGTCTTAAAAATCTCATTACGCCCTATATAGATGGAAGGAGGGAGTATGAATCCATGTTATGTCCGATCAAATTTTTTCGCTTGTTGTATAATGCATGTAACCTACTCATACCAACATTTTAGTGCATTCCAAATGTCTATACTACCGCTGCAATTTGAACTAAATTTGAATTTGTTTCTCTATTTCAATAAGAATCTACAATCATGATTGTTTCCAACTTCAACCATCATAGTTTCCTTGCTATCCGCCAGATATAAATCGGACGGCCTATAATGCAGGATGGCAGGCACACCATCATCAACAACTCCGTTTTTTAATAAGAGTAGAGATAAAATATATTAAATGTAGTATAACATGTTCATAAGCACACCATGTGTATCACCATTATATATATTCACACATGCGTGGGTTTGAAACACTATGATAAATTCTTCAAATATCCAAATTCTCTTTTTATAATGAAGTATATATTATCTCTATTCGTCTTTTACACCCACACAACCCTCTTACCTTTGTATCCAGCGCTAACTTTCTCTTGTGCGTGCACACGCCCGCATCCCTCTCACCCTCCCTAAGCATTGTCTAGCTCCATCGCGCAAATTCGTCTTTTCACTTTAGGTCGTTCACCCACGGTGTGTGTAGGCCCCCCATCTCCTTCTTTACGGCACACATCGATCGATATGCCTCTCTAGCCAGGTGTGCCTAGCACAAACACAAGCTTCCCCTCTTCTCTTGTCACCGTCCATGCCTCACTCCCACCACTCTTTTCATCATTCTCGTACTCGCACACTCCTCCCCCCTCGATATAGTATGCCTCTCGTACGACCTCCTACATGCATCCCTCTCTCTCTATCCTTCTCCTCGTGCCTCATTTGCTTCTAACACACACATGCATGTATACCGATCGAT
>NC_041388.1:657518879-657653672 GCF_002162155.2 Triticum dicoccoides | reverse complement strand
TCTCCTTTCTCTAACAAAGGGTGATTGATCTTCCTATGTAGTTACGTCTACTTACCACAGCCACATCGTCCCCCTCATCATTCGTGCATGCCTCCTGACCCGTCTCTCACACGCACGTGCACAAACAACAGCAGCCATCTCCTCTCTTATTGATATTGCGGGCGTGCCCTCTGTTTGTCTAGCAAGCCTATCCCACCATTTGTTAGAAGCAACTCCACTACCACCCCCTCCAACACTCTAGCTCTGTCTCTCTCCCAACCTTATTCCTCTCCTGCACATATGCATGGATGCCAATCGATCTCCCTTAATACATGAGGCAGATCGATCTCCTTAATACATGAGATAGGCCTCTCTCCTCCACCACACATATACCAGCCATTGTACCTCTATAGTTAATTGGGCCTACCTCTTCCCCCACCACACACCGATAGTCGAGCGCTGCAGGTAGGTATCTATGCCACAGCGACAAACTGCACATGTCCCATCTCACGTTCCAGTAGGCCAGCCACTCTATATCTTTGACGTGGGCACACACAAATTCGATGGCACTCTTTATCGATCACGCGCGCGCACACACACACATCATCCCTCTCTTCGATTCTCTGGACACCTCAAGATGCATTTGTATGAGTAGTTTATCTTGTGAGAGAAAAGGTTGAACGAGGGAAGGCCTTATTTGCGAACGTGGAGAGACGTGTGGGTATATTTTTGCAAAGTTGCCATAGTTTCTTTCCTATCCGTCAGATATAAATCCAACGGCCTATATTGCAGGATGGCACGCACACCATCATCACCAACTCTGTTTTCTACTCCCTCCGTCCGAAAATACTTGTGATCAAAATGGATAAAAAGAGATGTATCTAAAACTAAAATACGTCTAGATACATTTCCTTTTATCCATTTTGATGACAAGTATTTCCGGACGGAGGGAGTATTTGTCTTTTTCGAGATTTCAACAAGTGACTATGACTGGACCTTACCAACATACTCAAAAAAGTAGTCCATAATTTTGATGTTACCCTCTTTTCTTGGCGGTGCAGTGCCATCTGGATACCTCATAAATAAATAAAGTACTACATGATACTAATATATGATACATGGCGCAGGAGTACTAACTATTATTAATACAGTTTTTCTAGAACTCGTCTAGATAAGATATAATTTGGTCTCATTCATCTTTTATAGCCATTGGATGTGATGCTATATAAGATGCGTGTGTGCTGACGTGTGTTGTATTTGTTCTTGTGCAACGAACTGACCACTGCATGGCATGTTTGATAATCTCAAGTCATTAAAAGCATACAAGCCCCACATCTCTGCTTGGTTGATTCCTCTATTTATGCCAAAAAAAGAAACAACGTGAGAGTTAATGCACCACGCCTATGTGTTTACTAGTATTTGGTTTTCGTAAGATGACTTAATACTCACCTAGACGGAGGGAGTATTCGATTTGACAGCGGGCAGCGCAGTTCCCGATACGGCTTTAATGCAGACGAGGGAGGGAGTAGTGGTTCCCGATATGTTGAAAGGCCAATGCATCCTCCTTCAATTAATGCATGAGGGAAGTAATGGGAGGAGGTCCGGGAAAAGAGGCTGCATGATGTGAATGCAACGCAGTTTGCCCTCATTGCCCTCATATAAAGGCGCCCCTCCATTCCAATGCATCTACCACATCGTACGCACCTAGCCATTTGCCTAAGCACCTACACTAAGCACAAAAGAGCTCACTCCAGACCCATGGCGGCGATGCTCGTGAGCGGCCAGCGGCTGTGCCAGATGGTCCACGACGCCGGCCTGCGGCATGGCGCCGAGGATCGTCTCCAGACGGTGTTGGAGACTGGCTGGTGGATAGCCGCCTTCGACGCCAACTACGACTCTCAGTTGGACCAGATGATCATTGCCACCAGCAACAAGTTCACCGTCCTCAAGAAGCTTGCGGACGACATCGCCGTACTCCTCCAGCCCACGCGCCCGGGCTCCTCATTGCCTGTCACCCTAATCGGCCTCCATGGCCGGAACCTCTTTCAAGCACTGCTGGCCCTGCGACTGCCCGCCGACGCCACGAAGAATGTCCACCTAGGGGTCGCGCTCGCCGCGAGGCTCCTCGCCCTGCAAGAATTCGTCGACCTACACATCCACCTGTACGAGGAAATCGTGTACATAGGTATCTACAAGGTCAGTGAGGACGCTATGACGTTGGCCTTCCTCAACCGACTGGAAGCCTTGGATGCCTTTGCTGAGAAGCACCTCGACCTCGCCACAAAAGTCGTCGCTCCTTAGCCGTCGGTCGGTGGCCCGGCGCACTAATTTGAGGAGGAGGAGGTCGTACGTTCGTGGATCCATCTTTCTTCTTGCCTTCTGTAACCACCACTGTGATCGCATCATTGTGGCCTTAATTCTTATTGTGCTGTTGCATTCTCGTTCCATTCAATACCGACATGTGCGATCCCTTTGCTTAATTATATGCATCACTGTAACTAGTACTCCATCCGTCAAATTATAAGTTGTGCTTACCTTTTCCATCAACTTCGTGCAACGCGCGGGCATCTTGCTAGAAACACTAGAATATGTCTATATAATCCGTATGTGATAGTCCATTTGAAATCTCAAAAAAGACAAATATTTAGGTATGGAGGGAGTAATATATTAGGAGTATATCAAAACAATAGTGATTTCTTTCAAGTTTGTGAACAAATACTACTATTCTACTACTTTGGGTCCATCGCAACGCACGGGCACATTGCTGGTAAAAGGGAAAGGCTTGCCGCGTTCGCGTCGCACCCCCACACGCCCGGGAATTGGGAGTACAACACGGCCCGTCCGGCACGGCACATAGCTTAGGGAAGGCGTGTTGCCTAGCATTTTCACTTTCATGTGGGACCGCCGTTGAGCAAATCGACACCCCACCCGCCGCTGGGTTGGAAAATAGAAACGAGGGGAAGATCTAGCTGTAGCACGGAAGCCAAGAAATTTGGTGTCAGACGGGGCTCGTTGATAGAGTAGGAGCATTTCATACTAGTACTACTCCTACTAGTACCAAGTTTGTACTCCTAATACTATATTACTAGTACTACCACTATACAACTACTAGTAGGTATGTGCACGGCACAACTAAGCTTAGGCAAAGTTATTAGTTCTTCAAAACGAAAGAAACAAGTTGGCAAGCCTAAGGGAATATTGCCACATTTTTTGTGTGTATGTCATGTGGGGCCTTAGTGTGGCTTGCCTAAGGTGTGGCTTGAACCAAACACTCACCTAAGTTAATCAAACTTGCCTAACCTTACATTCCACCAGATTTTGCCACATGTTAGAATCCAGAAAGCTCCACATGTAGAAGCATAATGCACAAACCACCAGAATCTCATGCGTGCAATGCACGTGTACCTTACTAGTACTAGTTGGTAGTAGTAAGAAACAAATTCCAGTTTTGGCATGAGCTCGTACTGCGGGAGCACCACAAGGCCTACCGCAGGAGTTACATTTCCCTCTCGGGGCCCATGGGACCAAAATTAGGTGGCTTTAGTGCCCGGCCTATGAGTCAATGACATGCGGACCTTAAATGTGGCTGGCCCACATGTCATTCTCATGGTGGTGGCATGGTTTGCGACTCACTCGTTCGAGATGAACCGGCCAGTGGTGGCGTGGCCGTGGCAAGGGTGCCACAGCTCGGCGTCGGGGCGTTACGAGGCGTAGATGGCCACACCGGCGGGTACTAAATGTGTCACAGCCGCTGGATGAAAATTCTATGGTGCGGGAGTACGGATCGGAGCACAGCAGCGGAGCAAGCAAACCGCGTCCAATCGGGTGTGTCTGTGGTAGAAAGTTGATGGTCGCCGTAGTTCAGCTGGCCCGCATGTCATGCACACAAAGGCATAGGAGCGGTGGGGCCGAGAGGGATGAGGGGCACGTAGGGGGGATGAGGATCCCCTGACGCGAACAATCCTACCATTCTGTCACTGACATGTGGGACCCATAAGCGTGGGTCCCACCTATCAGCGAAGGAAAGGCAGGGCAACGCAGTGATAGCCACGTCAGAGGATCCATGTCCACGTTGGGGGACATCATGCCGTGGGTTGGAGCGGCGTCGTGGGAATCGCGTGTGGGTGTGGCAGTGGTAGAAACAAGAAACGTGATGGTCGCCGTGGTTCAACTTCCATGGACAAGTTGTCATGTCTGCTGACATATGTATATCAAAACTAGAGTGTTTATATTTCAAGCACGTGAACAAGTATTATTCTACTACTTCGGATCCATTGCACCTGCCTTTGAGTCAATAACATGTGGACCCGATAGGTGACTGGTCCACATGTAATGCTCCCTTAGGCAGAGGGGCAGCGGGGCCAAGAGGGGTGAGCCGCGGGTCGAGGGACGTGTGGTTTCATGGGTTCGAGCGGCATCGTGGGAATCACGGGTGGCTGTGGTAGAAACTTGATGCTCGCCGCATTTTAGTTGGCCCACATGTCATGCACACAAGCTGTCATGTCTACGGACACATGCACTGCATACCGATCACTGGAAGGAGTAGCTGAGAAAGCTACATATGCGGATAAATAGTTCCTTATAGTCAAGCGGACCCACGCTACTACTCTGTTCCAAAGACATGCACACCATCGAAATAGTCCATCTATATCAATATACACCGAGAGGGAATAATTATTTTTACAAGAGAGGAAATAGTTCATCCATCCATAATGCCCTCCTGCTAGTGCAGCCTTTTCTTCTTCTTCTTCTTCTTCTTCTTCTTCTTCTTCTTCTTCTTCTTCTTCTTGTTGTTGTTCTCATTCTCTGTGGGAGACGGCTTTGCAAAAAGTTCTTTGGACCTTGCAGCTATCTTGAAACTCACACGGGCATCGAGGGTAGCATATTTTATCCGCTCGTACGTCAAGGGATAATTCTCCCATCTAGACGACCTTAATGCCACCGTCTTGTCACCCTTCTGAAGATTTGTACCGAGCACAAAATTTGCTACGTCGAATAGGGATGGTGTCTGTTTATCACAAACTTCTACAGGAATTTTGATTCTGGTTTGTAGGTCAGCGATGCTTTTCAAATCAAGGTTGTACGGCTTCAGCTTCTGTTTGTCCCCTTCGATGGCTGCTCCATAGAAGTATATGTCCTCCCAAGACAATAAATCGTGAAGCTCACGTGGTATGGAGGGCGAGTGTATGATGTGGTACACCAAAACATCATCTTCGTGGCACAACTGAAGGATGGCGGCGCACTGGATCTTCCCAGGGGAACGCTCCGTGTACTCTGCGTCGAGACCGATGACCCTCGTCTCTACCTTTTCGAGGGAGTTGGATACATTGTTGATCCACTGCTGAACAACCCTTGGGTGGACGGTGACGGTGGAAACTATGCGCATCGAGCCCTCGACGACGACATGTTGGACGCTAAAAACCTACATCTCGATCTCTTCCGCCATTTGGAACCGCTGGAACGGAGGGCTATGGTTTGGAGAATTAGGATTAGATGGCTAGTATAATTGAAGTAGTAGATGATTAATTAAAGAGGTTAAAACAATGTGAATGCAGTGGGGTTTGGATGCAAATGAAGACGAAGGAGAGGTGAAGAAGCTGAGGGGAATCGGTTCCCGATGGAGAAGTAAATGGGAGAAGTGGCGTGCAGGCAGTTGATTAGACGGCTAGGTAGACTAAACGAAAAGGCTATGCAGGTAGACTGATGAGTCGTACCTGTTCGTGTACGTGCCCATCCTTCCTGATAGGTGGGACCTATGCATGCAAACAGATAAAAAATGTCCTGGATACAGAACATGGATAACACTGTATATTTAGTGTAGAATCTTTTTAGTACTTTGAATTTTGGCCACTACTTCTACTGTTTAGTAACTTTTCTGAATTTTTGCCACTACTACAGTAAGTTCAAGTGAGTAACTATAGCAACTTCAAGTGAGTAGCTCCATTTCTGATTTTTTTACATAAAACTAACCATGATATTTGTTCCTCTGTTCTGGTCATAATTATAATTTGATTGATGAACCCTTAATCATTCTCATAATGTTTACATGATGCACAATTATACTACCGTCAAAACTACTCCATACACACACTGTTGAAACTGACAAGATGGTGGTGGAGGTGGGAATAAATGTTCAGTATTGGTGCATTTTCTGTGCTTACAAAATTCAGATTGAATTTCACTACCAAAAGAAAAGAAGTGGAGATTAAATGCTGCTTTCCACTTACTTAACCTGTGTGTAACTCTTTTGGTGCATTTTCTACAGAACCTATGTGTAGCTACAGCATACAGGCCAGTTCGTCAACTGCTCGAAGAAGAAAAGAAGGTGGCATTTCCTTGCCTTTAGCATATAGGCCAGTTCACTTAATGTCCTCTGGTTCTATATTTCTGAGAACATCCAAGTTTTTACTTATCACTTTGCTAGCATTCACAAGTCTATTGAAGCGTGCATGTCTTTGTGAATCTTGTTGTCTACTCCAAGTAGATGGTGTGTAGCCTAGCAAAGGATATTAGTACTTGGTGCATTCTAAGTTTAAAACCACTCTAGATTTACAAGTGTTTACTGAAGATGACAAGTGTTTATTCACTTCTAGATTTGAAGTAACGAGTAGACGAACAATATTCATCTTTTTCTGTATATGAAGAAGAATAAACCTAGCTAATTCAAATAATTCCAATTTTAGGGGCATGTTTTTATCAACTCTTAGTTAAGGGGTCGTGGCAGTTTTCAGTTTTCAGTTTTGTGCTGCTTGAATTGATTCTATAGGAATATTTAGGGAAGAGTCATGGCTATGCTTAGCTCTCTGTAAAATGAATGACTGAAATAGGACAATTGGAAACTTTAGGTATATTTGCAATTGGACAAATGGTGTATAAATCCAAATAAAGCAAATAAATTCAAATGATTCAAATAAATCCAAATAAACATGGTTGATCTTCATTTTGCATAAACCTGGTTGAGTATTACAGAGTAATTGACAACAAATTGACCTGGTTGGAATTCATACAGCAACAGTAACAGTTAACTGAACTTCTTTTGCGTGCATTTATCACTCCAGAAAAATTTCAGTAACAAGTGAGCAGCCTCTGCATTTTCTGAGTGAACTTTTGAGTGCATTTATCACTTGTTGGGGTATGCTACAACTTCTGCAAATCACAAACTCCTTTAGTTTACATCTCAGTTTTAGCAAACACTACAGTTTCAGTAAAGGAGTCATAACTAAATTACAGGCACTGTAGTTTCTCTATAGTATTGGAACACTGAACATTTTCAGTTAACTGTAGCAAGAAAAACTTCCAAAAACTAGCAGATCTCCAAGAATGCCAAGAGTATTACTCAATGAATTTGATGGCATCAAACTAAATTTTCACTATAATCTATTCATCATTTAGCAGCAGTGTACAGCCTTGGTCCTGGATTATTTCTCTAGCTTCGTATCCCCTGACTGAATTTTCTCCGCCTGCACTGAGAACAGCAAATTCAGACTCACAGCAACAAATTGAACAGCAGCAGTAGCAGAGGCGGGCGGGGCAGACTCACCAGCACAGGCGGGAGTGACAGCAGAGGTGAGGCAGCGGAAAAGGCAAAAGCAGCATCAGAGGTCCACAGCATCGACGTCGTCCACCAGTAGCAGCATGAGAGGCGGGAGTGGCCGGAATTGTCCACGGCGCCGGCGGCCGAAGCGGACGAAATCGGAGGCGCAGGTGGGCGGCGAAGGTGGGTGAACATGGGCGGCGACCTTCAACGGGGCCGGCGCCGTAGCTCGAGGAGGGCGCCGGCCCCGGTCGCCTTCACAGCGGGCGGTGCAGGTGGTAAGCCGCGGCACAGGTGCAAGCGGGCGGCGGCGCTGTTGTTGGTCGCGGGCTGGGCCACGGTTCTGATACATCTCCAACGTATCTATAATTTTTTTATTACTCCATGCTATATTATCTACTGTTTTGGACTATAATGGGCTTTCTTTTCCACTTTTATATTATTTTTGGAACTAACCTATTAACCGGAGGCCCAGCCCAGAATTCTTGTTTTTTGCCTATTTCAGTGTTTCGAAGAAACAGAATATCAGACGAAGTACAAACGGAATAAAATCTTCGGGAACGTGATTTTCTCACCGAACGTGATCCAGGAGACTTGGACCCTGCTCCAAGGAACAAAAGAGGCGGTCACGAGGGTGGGGGGCGCCCCCCCCCTAGGGCGCGCCCCCTGCCTCGTGGGCCCCTCGTTGCTCCTCCGGCGTACTTCTTCCTCCTATATATACACACGTACCCCCAAACAATCAGAAGAGGAGCCAAAACCTAATTCCACCGCCGCAACTTTCTGTATCCATGAGATCCCATCTTGGGGCCTGTTCCGGAGCTCCGCCGGAAGAGGGCCGTCGTCACGGAGGGCTTCTACATCATCCTAGCCTCTCTAATGAAATGTGAGTAGTTTACCTCAGACCTTCGGGTCTATAGTTAGTAGCTAGATGGCTTCTTCTCTCTTTTTGGATCTCAATACAATATTCTCCCCCTCTATTGTGGAGATCTATTTGATGTAATCTTCTTCTTTTGCGGTGTGTTTGTTGAGACTGATGAATTGTGGGATTATGATCAAGTCTATCTATGAACAATATTTGAATCTTTTCTGAATTCTTTTATGTATGATTGGTTATGTTTGCAAGTCTCTTCGAATTATCCGTTTGGTTTGGCCAACTAGATTGGTAGGTCTTGCCATGGGAGAAGTGCTTAGCTTTGGGTTCGATCTTGCGGTGTTCTTTCCCAGTGACAGAAGGGGCAGCAAGACACGTATTGTATCATTGCCATAGAGGATAACAAGATGGGGTTTATTTCATATTGCATGAATTTATCTCTCTACATCATGTCATCTTGCTTAAAGCGTTACTCTATTTTTAACATAATACTCTAGATGCATGTTGGATAGTGGTCGATGAGTGGAGTAATAGTAGTAGATGTAGAATCATTTCGATCTACTTGTCATGGACATGATGCCTATATACATGATCATGCCTACATATTCTCATAACTACGCTCAATTCTGTCAATTGCTCAACAGCAATTTGTTCACCCACCGTAGAAAACTTATGCTCTCGAGAGAAACCACTAGTGAAACCTATGGCCCCCGGGTCTATTCTCATCATATCAATCTCCATCACTTTAATCTTGTTTTGTTTTTACTTTGCCTTTTACTTTTCACTTTGCATCTTTATATCAAAAGTACCAAAAATATTATCTATCGGATCTCACTTCCGTAAGTGACCGTGAAGGGATTGACAACCCCTAATCGCGTTGGTTGCGTTGAGCTCTTTGTGTTGTGTAGGTACGAGGGACTTGCGCGTGGCCTCCTACTGATTGATACCTTGGTTCTCAAAAACTGAGGGAAATACTTACGCTACACTGCTACATCATCCCTTCCTCTTCGGGGAAAACCAACGCAAGCTCAAGACGTAGCAAGAAGGATTTCTGGCGCCGTTGCCGGGGAGTCTACGCAAAAAGTCAACATACCAAGTACCCATCACAATCCCTATCTCCCGCATTACATTATTTGCCATTTGCCTCTTGTTTTCCTCTCCCCCCAATTCACCCTTGTCGTTTTATTTGCCCTCTCTCTCCCTATCCTCCCTCTCTATTTGCCTCTTTTTGCCCATTTGCTTTTGTTTGCTCGTGTGTTAGATTGCTTGTTTGTCGCGATGGCTCAAGATACTACCAACTATGTGACTACACCAATACCAACAATAATGATTTTCTTAGCACTCTGATTGCTCCTCTTGCCAATACTGAATCTTGTTAAATCAATACTGCTTTGTTGAATCTTGTTATGAAAGATCAATTCGCCGGCCTTCCTAGTGAAGATGCCGCTACTCATCTGAATAGCTTCGTTGATTTTTGTGATATGCAAAAGAAAAAATATGTCGATAATGATGTCGTTAAATTGAAGCTATTTCCTTTTTCGCTTAGAGATTGTGCTAAAGCTTGGTTTTCGTCTTTGCCTAAAAATAGTATTGATTCTTGGAACAAGTGCAAAGATGCTTTTATCTCTAAGTATTTTCCTCCCTCTAAGATCATCTCTCTTAGAAACGATATTATGAATTTTAAGCAACTTGATCATGAACATGTCGCACAAGCTTGGGAGAGAATGAAATTAAAGATACGTAATTGCCCTACTCATGGTTTAAATTTGTGGATGATTATACAAAATTTTTATGCCCGATTGAATTTTGCTTCTAGAAATCTTTTAGATTCGGCCGCGCGAGGCACTTTTATGGAAATCACTTTAGGAGATGCTACTAAACTCCTAGATAATATTATGGTTAATTATTCTCAATGGCATACTGAAAGATCTTCTAATAAAAAAGTGCATGCGATAGAAGAAATCAATGTTTTGAGTGGAAAGATGGATGAACTTATGAAATTATTTGCTACTAAGAGTGTTTCTTCTGATCCTAATGATATACATTTGTCTACCTTGATTGATAATAACAATGAATCTATGGATGTGAATTTTGTTGGTAGGAATAATTTTGGTAACAACGCTTATAGAGGGAATTTTAATCCTAGGCCTTATCCTAGTAATCCTTCTAATAATTATGGGAATTCCTACGAAAATTCTTATGGAAATTATAATAATATGCCCTATGATTTTGAATCTAATATTAAAGAATTTATTTCTTTGCAAAAGAATTTTAATGCTATGATTGAAGAAAAATTGCTTAAGATTGATGATTTGGCTAGGAACGTTGATAGAATTGCTCTTGATGTTGATGCTTTGAAACTTAGATCTATTCCACCTAAGCACGATATTAATGAGTCTCTAAAAGCCATGAGAATTTCAATTGATAAGTGTAAAGAAAGAACCGCTAGGATGTGTGCTTCCAAAGATGCCTTTATTAAAGCGTGTTCTTCTAATTCTTATGAAAATCAAGATGAAGATCTAAAAGTTATTGATGTGTCCCCTATCAAATCTTTGTTTTGCAATATGAATCTTGATGAAACTGAATATGATCTTCCTTTACCTAGAAGGCGTTCCAAAAATTTGGAGTATTTAGACTTTATGATGAAATTGACGAAAGTGAGATTGAAAGAAATAAAAATTTAGATGTTGCTAAACCCACTCTATTGGATTTCAAGGAATTTAATTATGAAAGTTGCTCTTTGATTGATTGTATTTCCTTGTTGCAATCCGTGCTAAATTCTCCGCATGCTTATAGTCAAAAGAAAGCCTTCACCGAACATATTGTTGATGCCTTGATGCAATCTTATGAAGAAAAACTTGAGTTGAAAGTCTCTATCCCTAGAAAACTCTATGATGAGTGGGAACCAACTATCAAAATTGAAATTAAAAATCATGAGTTTTATGCTTTGTGTGATTTGGGTGCTAGTGTCTCCACTATCCCCAAAACTTTGTGTGATTTGCTAGATTTCTGCGATCTTGATGATTGCTCCCTAAACTTGCATCTTGCGGATTCCACTATTAAGAAACCTATGGGAAGAATTAATGATGTTCTTATTGTTGCAAATAGGAATTATGTGCCCGTAGATTTCATTGTTCTTGATATAGATTGCAATCCTTCTTGCCCTATTATTCTTGGTAGACCTTTCCTTAGAACGGTTGGTGCGATTATTGATATGAACGAAGGGAATATTAGATTCCAATTTCCATTAAAAAAGGCCATGGAACACTTTCCAAGAAAGAAAATAAAATTTCCATATGAAACCATCATGAGAGCCACTTATGGATTGCCTTCCAAAGATGGCAATACCTAGATCTATCCTCGCTTTTATGCCTAGCTAGGGGCGTTAAACGATAGCGCTTGTTGGGAGGCAACCCAATTTTTTTTTGTTTTTTGTGTTTTTCTTCTGTTAGGGAATAAATAACCCATCTACCCTCTGTTTTTATTAGCTTTTGTGTTTTAATTAGTGTTTGTGCCAAACTAGACCTATTGGATCTTCTTGGATGATAGTTATTTGATCTTGCTGTAATTTCCAGAAACTTTGCGTTCAGTGCCCGAATTACTAAAAATCATAAGAACGTGATAAAATACTGATTCCAATTGCTTCTGATCAATAAAAACAATTACCTAGGTCTTCTAATTTTGGTAGATTTGTTGGAGTTCCAGAAGTTTGCGTTAGTTACAGATTACTACAGACTGTTCTGTTTTTGACAGATTCTGTTTTTCGTGTGTTGTTTGCTTATTTTGATGAATCTATGGTTAGTAAAATAGTTTATAATCCATAGAGAAGTTGGAATAAAGTAGGTTTAACACCAAAATAAA
Source organism: Triticum dicoccoides (assembly GCF_002162155.2). Taxonomy (NCBI): domain Eukaryota; kingdom Viridiplantae; phylum Streptophyta; class Magnoliopsida; order Poales; family Poaceae; genus Triticum; species Triticum dicoccoides. Next base: position 657,641,427 of record NC_041388.1, on the reverse strand, counting down.
TAAAGAATGAGTTCATTACAGTACCTTGAAGTGGTTTTATGTTTTCTTTCTCTGACGGAGCTCACGAGATTCCTATTGAGTTTTGTGTTGTGAAGTTTTCAAGTTTTGGGTGAGTTCTTTTGATGGATTATGGAACAAGGAGTGGCAAGAGCCTAAGCTTGGGGATGCCCATGGCACCCCCAAGATAATCCAAGGACACCAAAAAGTCAAAGCTTGGGGATGCCCCGGAAGGCATCCCCTCTTTCGTCCAGTTCCATCGGTAATTTACTTGGAGCTATATTTTTATTCACCAACATGATATGTGTTTTGCTTGGAGCGTCTTCTATTATTTGTCTTTGTTTGTTAGTATGCTACAATCATCCTTGCTGTACACACCTTTTGAGAGAGCCATACTTGAATTGAAATTTGATAGAATACTCTATGTGCTTCACTTAAATCTTTTGAGCTATGTAGTTTTGCTCTACGTGCTTCACTTATATCTTTTGAGCGTTATAATTTTGCTATATGTGCTTCACTTAGATCTTTTAGAGCACGGTGGTGGTTTGTTTTAAAGAAAATATTGATCTCTCATGCTTCACTTAAATTATTTTGAGAGTCTTAATAGCATGGTAATTTGCTTAATATAAATATGCTTGGTGTTCAAGATATGTGAAATTCTCTTTCGAGTGCATTGAATACTACGAGAAGATTGAAGCATGATAATTGTTTTGAGATATGGAGGTGATAATATTAGAGTTATGCTAGTTTAGTAGTTGTGAATTTAAATAATACTTGTGTTAAAGTTTGTGATTCCCGTAGCATGCACGTATGGTGAACCGTTATGTGATGAAGTCGGAGCATAATTTATTTACTGATTGTCTTCCTTATGAGTGGCGGTCGGGGACGAGCGATGGTCTTTTCCTACCAATCTATCCCCCTAGGAGCATGCGCGTAATACTTTGCTTTGATAACTTCTAGATTTTTGCAATAAGTATATGAGTTCTTTATGACTAATGTTGAGTCCATGGATTATATGCACTTTTTCCCATCCTTCCACCATTGCTAGCCTCTCTAATACCGCGCACCTTTCGCCGGTATCATACACCCACCATATACCTTCCTCAAAACAGCCACCATACCTACCTATCATGGCATTTCCATAGCCATTCTGAGATATATTGACATGCAACTTTCCACCTTTCCGTTTATTATGACATGCTCCATCATTTTCATATTGCTAGCATGATCATGTAGTTGACATCGTATTTGTGGCAAAGCCACCATTCATAATTCTTTCATACATGTCACTCTTGAGTCATTGCATATCCCGGTACACCGCCGGAGGCATTCATATAGAGTCATATTTGTTCTAAGTATCGAGTTGTAAGAAAAATAAAAGTGTGATGATCATAATTTTCTAGAGCATTGTCCCAAATGAGGAAAGGATGATGGAGACTATGATTCCCCCATAAGTCGGGATGAGACTCCGGACGGAAAAAAAAGAGGCCATAAAAAAAGAGAGAAAATGCCCAAATAAAAAATGAGAGAAAAAGAGAGAAGGGACAATGTTACTATCCTTTTACCACACTTGTGCTTCAAAATAGCACCATGATCTTCATGATAGAGAGTCTCTCGTTATGTCACTTTCATATACTAGTGGGAATTTTTCATTATAGAACTTGGCTTGTATATTCCAATGATGGGCTTCCTCAAATTGCCCTAGGTCTTCGTGAGCAAGCGAGTTGGATGCACACCCACTTAGTTTCTTTTGATGAGCTTTCATATACTTATAGCTCTAGTGCATCCGTTGCATGGCAATCCCTACTCACTCACATTGATATCTATTGATGGGCATCTCCATAGCCCGTTGATACGCCTAGTTGATGTGAGACTATCTTCCCCTCTTTTTGTCTTCTCCGCAACCACCATTCTATTCCACATAGTGCTATGTCCATGGCTCATGCTCATGTATTGCGTGAAGATTGAAAAAGTTTTGAAAAAGTTAGAGTATGAAACAATTGCTTGGCCTGTCATCGGGGTTGTGCATGATTTAAATACTTTGTGTGGTGAAGATAGAGCATAGCCAGACTATATGATTTTCTAGGGATAACTTTCTTTGGCCATGTTATTTTGAGAAGACATAATTACTTTATTAGTATGCTTGAAGGGTTATTATTCTTTATGTCAATATGAACTTTTGTCTTGAATCTTTCTAATCTGAATATCCATACCACAATTAAGAAATTTTGCATTGAAATTATGCCAAGTAGCACTCCGCATCAAAAATTCCCTTTTTTATCATTTACCTACTCGAGGATGAGCAGGAACTAAGCTTGGGGATGTCTGATACTTCTCCAACATATCTATAATTTTTGATTGCTCCATGCTATATTATCTACTGTTTTGGACTATATTGGCTTTATTTTCCACTTTTATATTATTTTTGGGACTAACCTATTAACCGGAGGCCCAGCCCAGAATTGCTGTTTTTTGCCTATTTCAGTGTTTCGAAGAAACAGAATATCAGACGGAGTGCAAACGGAATAAACTCTTCGGGAACGTGATTTTATCACCGAACGTGATCCAGGAGACTTGGACCCTGCTCCAAGGAACAAAAGAGGTGGTCACGAGGGTGGGGGGCGTCCCCCCCCTAGGGCGCGCCCCCCTGCCTCGTGGGCCCCTCGTTGCTCCTCCGGCGTACTTCTTCCTCCTATATATACACACGTACCCCCAAACGATCAGAAGAGGAGCCAAAAACCTAATTCCACCGCCGCAACTTTCTGTATCCATGAGATCCCATCTTGGGGCCTGTTCCGGAGCTCCGCCGGAAGAGGGCCGTCATCACGGAGGGCTTCTACATCATCCTAGCCTCTCCGATGAAGTGTGAGTAGTTTACCTCAGACCTTCGGGTCCATAGTTAGTAGCTAGATGGCTTCTTCTCTCTTTTTGGATCTCAATATAATGTTCTCCCCCTCTCTTGTGGAGATCTATTCGATGTAATCTTCTTCTCTTGCGGTGTGTTTGTTGAGACCGAGGAATTGTGGGTTTATGATCAAGTCTATCTATGAACAATATTTGAATCTTCTCTGAATTCTTTTATGTATGATTGGTTATCTTTGCAAGTCTCTTCGAATTATCCGTTTGGTTTGGCCAACTAGATTGGTAGGTCTTGCCATGGGAGAAGTGCTTAGCTTTGGGTTCGATCTTGCAGTGTTCTTTCCCAGTGACAGAAGGGGAAGCAAGACACGTATTGTATCGTTGCCATCGAGGATAACAAGATGGGGTTTATTTCATATTGCATGAATTTATCTCTCTACATCATGTCATCTTGCTTAAAGCGTTACTCTGTTTTTAACTTAATACTCTAGATGCATGCTGGATAGCGGTTGATGAGTGGAGTAATAGTAGTAGATGCAGAATCGTTTCGATCTACTTGTCACGGACGTGATGCCTATATACATGATCATGCCTAGATATTCTCATAACTACGCTCAATTCTGTCAATTGCTCAACAGTAATTTGTTCACCCACCGTAGAAAACTTATGCTCTCGAGAGAAACCACTAGTGAAACCTATGGCCCCCGGGTCTATTCTCATCATATCAATCTCCATCACTTTAATCTTATTTTGTTTTTACTTTGCCTTTTACTTTTCACTTTGCATCTTTATATCAAAAGTACAAAAAATATTATCTATCGGATCTCACTTCCGTAAGTGACCGTAAAGGGATTGACAACCCCTAATCGCGTTGGTTGCATTGAGCTCTTTGTGTTGTGTAGGTACGAGGGACTTGCGCGTGGCCTCCTACTGATTGATACCTTGGTTCTCAAAAACTGAGGGAAATACTTACGCTACACTGCTGCATCATCCCTTCCTCTTCAGGGAAAACCAACGCAAGCTCAAGACATAGCAGGTTCTGGTGTTGGTCGTGGTGCAGATCCAGGCGGGCGGCGACACAGGTGGGTAGCCAGCGATGGCTGCAAGGCGCGGGCGACGGGGGAGGAGGAAGGAAGGAGATGGACTTCTTTGTGACATGTTTAAAACTCTGTGGGTTTTTTGCAAAAAACAAATACACTGCCCTATGGACAACTTTTCTCAGACGGAGGGTGTACTAGTTAAATCCAAGCTATGGGTGTGAAGCACTGATATGCCAGTACATTTGATTGTGACCTGTTCTAATTTTGTACCTGGACTTTTTTTTAGAAAGGGTTGTACGTCAACTTAATGTGCTAGCAGAACTTATTGTGTTGTGTGTCTGTTTTCTTTACACAACATTCAAGATATTTCCCCGTCATTGATAAAGACGATGAACCGTTATGTACGACTTCATTGGTTTCAACATGGCCCTTCCCGTAGCGACCCACTGCTTCCATCCTAATTGTGCCGCCTGCGTGAAATTTTTGTATGCAAGTTTAGTGTGCTATGATGTTCTATATGATTGTGTCAACTATATAAGTTTTTACTGAGCATCAGCAATGCATATGGCTGAAAGATGTATTTACGAGCATCGACCGATGGGTCTATCTCTCTCTCTCTCACACACACACACACGCACACACACGCGCAGACGCACAAGTGGGACCTGTTGAATTATTTATTTGCTCGTGACAACTTTTAATTAGGTTCCACTGTAATCTAACTTTTTTCTTAAGTTATTAATTGAGCTCAGTGACTTCAAAAAGTTGTATAGAAGCCTTGTTTGGGCCTTTCCGGCGTCGCTGAATGTGGGCTGAGTAACCATGTTAGGTTGTACTATACTACACAGGCCTTTTTTTTAACATCAGCAATGCAACTGGGCCGACAGTTGTGCACAATATCCGGGTCAACTTGTTATTCTCCGCCCCGCTGGGCTGCAAACTTTCCTAGGAGGTATGCATTAGGCTTAACAAGAAAATGGACTTTAAGAAATAATAAATGGGATGTAATTATAATAACTAGACAGTTACTATACACCAAACACATAATTAGTTTGAAATATATATTATTTTTGGAATTTGAAAATTTTAATTTCGTTACTTGTTGCGCGCGCAATATTTTGTTGGATTTTAACATAATACAACTTTATTTTGAAATTATATTTGACCTGACTTGAAATTTCGGATAAAAATATTTCGGATCCCATCAAAATGTGGGATTTTTTTTTAATTCTGTTTTGAGCGGTTGTTTGAAATTATTAATCGTTGTCCTAGCTAGAAGTTGGGCTGTACTTTTAACAAACTGTAAATGGGTTGTAGTAAATTCCATTAGATTAAAAAATGGGCTGTATATTCTTACAAATCGCAAATGGGCCATATGTTCTCTGCCAAATCCAAGTTGTGTGCCTACTAAGTTGACGGGGACGAAGGGCTTTGTCAACTTAGTCAATATGCACGATTCTAGCTCGACTGACCGTACGATGTCCATCCAACGGCCGTAGTGCTTCTTCAACCTCTGGTCTTCTTGCTCCAGCCGCCCAAAGCAGCGCCGGTCATGCCGCCTACTCCTGCCTCCCGTGGCCGGCTGTGCTGCCGCGGAGGCCTCACCGCCCCATAACTCCCTCTGCTGGCCAGGCCATCCCTCCACTCCACTCACCCACACCCCCTGTTATTCTGCGGCGACGGCAACGCAGCCAAACCAGTGAACCCTCGTACTCCTCTCTACGTGGGCATCCACTGCCGCGTCTTCCCCGGCTCCGCGTCGTCCCCTTCCTAGGCCTCACCGTCGTCCACCGCCGTGGTGCTCTTGGAGCGGCATGGTCAATGTGGTCAACGACTGAATTCCATCAAAAGAATACTATACGTGGAGAGGCTGACAGTTGGGTCCATGGCAGCCGCAAGGAAGTGCCTCCTTATTACGCGGAAAATAATTATTCCTCCACCTGACAGCAGGGACCCACCGGACGCCCACCAGTATTTCGCAAAAAAAATGTTTGCCCCTGACTGCTGGGACCCACCCGAGGGCCATCATATTTCACGAAAAAAATGTTCCCCCTATTGTCAGCTCGGACCCACCGGAAGTGCCTCCTTATCACGCACAAAAAAATGAATACCCCCCTTCTAGCTGGGACCCACCTTGGTGGGAGGCTGACTTGTGGGCCTACTAAGTTGACGGGGACGGAGGGCTTTGTCAACTTAGTCAATATAAACAATTCTAGCTCCAGTGACCGTACGATGTCCATCAAACGGCCGTAGTGCTTATTCAACCTCTGGTCTTCTTGCTCCAGCCTCCCAAAGCAGCGCCGGTTGTGCCACATGCTCCTGCCTCGGAGGCCTCACCACCCCCTACTATTCCCACCGCTGGCCAGGCCCTGCGGCGACGGCAGCCTCACACCGCAGCCGAACCAGTGAACCCGCGTACTCCTCTCCGCGCGGGCTTCCACTGTCGCGTCTTCCCCGGCTCCCCGGTGTCCCCTTCCTAGGCCTCGCCGTCATCCACCGCCCTGCTGCTCTCGGCGCGGCGTGGTCAACGTGGTCAAGGAACGACTTCCATCGGACATGGACTGTCCGTGGAGAGGCTGATAGCTGGGTCCACGGCCGCAGCAAGGAAGTGCCTCCTTATTACGCGGAAAATAATGATTCCTCTACCTGACAGCTGGGACCCACCGGACGGGCCACTGTATTTCGCGAAAACAAAGTTTCCCCCCGACAGCTGGGACCCACCAGCTACATCTTCGCACGCAAGGAACTGCGTCCGGGCAAAAAAACGATTCACCCCCCTGACTGCTGGGACCCACCAGCTACATCTTCGCAGGCAAGGAAGTGCCTGACAGTCGGGACCCACCTTGTCGAAGCGTACGTAGCGTTGTCATTCTGGTCGCGAACGTGTACGTACATATATACTGGTGGATGTAGAGCCACGCACGTGTCGTAGTAGAGGCACGCACGTAGCATGTACACGTACGTACAGCGGCCAGGGTGCAAGAGAGAAAATACGGCCACGTATTTGTACATACGGGCGGGGTCTCGAACGCCTACTCGCGCATACGTACGGCCAGGGCTCGTGTACATGGCTGGGTCAGAACGAAGAAACAGCGTCGTCGTCGTGTTCATGGGGAGGCAACGGAATGTGCCGTGTTCATGGGGAGGCAACAGAATGCGTCGTGTTCATCGGGAGGCAACGGAACGCGTGGGAGCCAACCGGTCGGAACGGAATGCGTGGTCGTGTTCATCGGGAGGGCTTGGACGGAACAGGCGATGGAAACGAGGCCTGGCGTACCGCAAAATGGAGGAAACAGCCTTGTGTTCGACCGGCCACGTTCGAAACGAGATCCTGTTCATCGAGAGGGGTCTGGCGTACCACAAAACGGAGGAAATGGACCCCCTACAGTCGAAACGGGGGTCCTGTTGATCGGGAGTGGTGTGGCATACCACAAAATGGAGGAAACGGACCTCCTACGGTCGAAACGGGGGTCCTGTTGATCGGGAGGGGTGTGGCGTGCCGCAAAACGGACGAAACGGACTTGTGTTGGAGCGCTACGGTCGAAACAGGGGTCATGTTCATCGGGAGAGGTGTGGCGTACCGCAAAACGGGACTCCAAGGGATACTGTTCATCTCCACCGTCGACCTTCTCCCGCCTCCACGGGCTACCGTCGACCTCCTCCAGCATCCACGGGCTCCTATTCATCCAGCCTCCACCACGTGCTACTCCACCGGCTACTGTTCCACCACCCCTCCACCGTGTACTGTTCATCCAGCCCTCCACACCATGGGGTCCTGTTCAACCACCCCTCCACGGGCACCCCTCCACCATCTATTGTTCATCCAGCCCTCCACCACACCATGGGGTCCTGTTCATCCAGAGGCAACACCACCGCTCACAGTTCATCCAACCCCCCTCCCCCCGCAACGCTCACTGTTCATCCCAGAGGCAGCATCGATCGGCTTCAGTTAGCAGTAGTAGCGAAGGAATCGCTCGATTGGGTTCAGTTAACAACCATCGATCGATTGCTCAGGTTCAGTAACGCGTAGCCTGTAGTGCAATCGCTCTGGTTCAGTTAGAGCCCAACGCCTCGCTCGGGTTCAGTAAGAGCCAATGCCTCGCACACACGCGTGTACGTGTACGAGAGAAATGCGCATCGCTCGGCCCCGGACCTCCCACTATAACCAGGAACTCCCCAAAATTTTCCTCCCCCTCGCTTCTACCACGGTTTTTTCCATCATGGACAGCCCAAAGGATGTCATGCAGCTGCGTCTCCGGCCCGCCCAGGACGAAAAGCCCATTTTCTATCATGATTTTTTGTCATAGAAGTAGGAGCACGCCACATCTATGATGATACCAGGTTTTATCACAATTATCGTCATAGAAGTGTCATATGTATGATAGAAAAAAAATTCGTTCGGCCCAAAATGTCACGGATGTGTCTTTTTTTGTAGTGTTGACACTTAACTTAATTAAAATGAATCAACCGCGTGTGTAGCCGTGATGGTCTCTTTTCGGCGGAGTCCGGGAAGAGAACACGGTCTCGTGTTATGCTTGAGCGTAAGTAGTTTCAGGATCACCTCTTGATCTTTAGCTTCTCGACCGTGCTTTGCTTCTCTTCTCGCTCTCATTTGCGTAAGTTAGCCACCATATATGCTAGTGCTTGCTGCAGCTCCACCTTACTACCTTTTCCTACCCATAAGCTTAAATAGTCTTAATCGCGAGGGTGTGAGATTGCTGAGTCCCCATGACTCACAGATTACTTCCAAAACCAGTTGCAGGTGCCGATGATACCAGTGCACGTGACGCAACCCAGCTCAGGTGGGAGATCGATGAAGTTCTTGTTCGTTGTGTTGTTTCGTTGCCGATCGATCAGTAGAGGAGCCCAGTTGGGGCGATCGTGGATCTAGCATTAGGGGTTGTCTTTCTTTATTTGGTTCCATAGTCGGACCTTGATTGTATTCTGGATGATGTAATGTTATATTTATGTATTGTGCGAAGTGGCGATTGTAAGCCAACTATTTATCCCTCTCTTATTCAGTACATGGTATGTGTAAAGATTACCCCTCTTGTGACATGCCTACTATGCGGTTATGCCTCTAAGTCGTGCTCCGACATGTGGGAGATATAGCCACATCGTGGGTGTTACAAGTTGGTAATCAGAGCCTTCCCCGACTTAGGAGCCCCTTGCTTGATCGAATCGCTGACGTTGTTGAGTCTAGAAAAATGTTTTGAGTCTTATAGGATTATATATATCAGAGAGTAGGATTCCTTTTACTCCTCAGTCCCTTCGTCGCTCTGGTGAGGCCTCCTGACGTAGAGTTTTGACTCTTCTCTTCTCAAATTTCACTAAAAAAAATTAGGATCACGCGGGTATCTTGGAATCGTTCCAATGGTTTTGTGACGAGAACATTGTTCTTGGTGCCTCCTGACATTTAGGGGTTGTGGCAGTGTCCCGGGGAGTTGAGCTCTGAGGTGTTGTCGTCGCAATTTTATCGTTGCAGTTCTGGAATACCTGAGTTCGCTGACATCAAAAATCTCTTTTATGCAGTTGTTGGTGAGATAACCTCGACGCCACCCAGTACAGGGGCGGGAGTTCGGGAGTATTGGCATAACTCGTATAACGGATGCTTTTCGAAGGTTGAGGTAAATGATTTCCGAAGGTTTCTTGGTTATGTGTTGAAGGATGGATACAGCTGGATGTAGGATTTGCTAGTTTTGGATGAGATATTATGCTTCCCCTGTATCCCCAACACCTGATTGCATAACCAGAAAGTTTCGGGAGTTTATAAGTGGGAATTAAAGTAGCTCCTAGGATATCTTTCCGACAGATGCATGATATGAGATTGGGGTTCGACGTCTAGTGGTCCGCCAATCCACGGTTGGTTTTACAGTGGTCTCGTTGTGTCTTAAAGAGTCCTTGGCTATGCTGACTCGGGGACGCTTCGTATGTCATGTGCACTGCCTTATACATGATGGTGATGTACGATCAAGCACGTGTGGTCCCCACCATGAAAACTTCAGACGAAATCTCTATCATATGTTTGTTTCCGGCTTATTTTACAAGCCAATACTTTGTTTTCTTTTATTTGTGGTATTCGAGTTGCTTCAATGTCAAGTGTTGATTCCATACCTCCCCTAAGTGGTGTTCTCACACTTCTATGTGAATACCAATCCTTCTTGATCTTCGAGTTTTCCATCTCAATTTCTTCTGAACCGGTGTGTGTCTCTTCAAGTGGATCCGATCATGTCAACATCCGCAAGATCACCTCTCGATTTTTTCTCAATGTTGTTCGTTTCATATGTCTCCAAGTTGACTTTGTTTTCCCACCCTCCCACCCTTTTTCTTCAAGGATTCAGATCTCTTAATCATGTATCCTTTTATTTGCGAGAAGTCCCTTTAGTCTTTTCTTTCAATGTTTTACCCGGTGTTTCTTATGAAGATTCTAACGGAGCTTCAAGTTCATCATTCTTCGTTCCCTTTTTCCTCCGGTGGATTCAATTCAAGTTTTTAGTGTTTGATCACATTCTTTTCCTTGTTTCAAATGTTTTCTCGTGCCGGTACACCTCTTAATCATCCACTTCTCACTATTCAATTTTTCCGGAGTGCTCACGATATCTCGAAGATTCGTGTTTCCACTCTGCTTTCGTTCAACCTATTTCAAGGTTATTATCTCATTCAAGCCATTTAACTCAACCGGCGCAATCTATCTTTTAAATCGCTCAACGGTGTTTCTTTTGAGTGGGCGCTAACCCACAGGTCTTTTCCCAGGATCTTACCTGACTCTTCTAATCTTCCCGGAGTTACTCTCAAATTCTTTCGAAATTTGACGTAAGAATGAGTTATCATCAGTCAAATGTCCTTCACCAAGGTCTTCCAAATTCTTCACCGTTGGCTCAACCTTTAAATTCGTCATCCCGGAGTATCTCAACAATTCATGGTGGTGTTTCTCATCGTCATTCTCAACACTTGAAGACCGAAGAAGTGTTTCCTCTAAATCTTGGTCTGTTCTCTCGAAGATTCATGGTTCTAGCTTGATGCCTTCCTCTCATAATTGTTTTGATTGTGAGAATTCTATTCACCTATCCGGAGAAATTCAGGAGTCTTTTCAGTTTGATTCTCCGAAGGCCATCATTTCGAGATTATTCATATCCAGATTTTAGCTCCCGTTCTCCAAATCATACCGGTGCATCATTCAAATATCCTCTAATCAGTTCATGATCTCTCCATTCTCATGTATTTATAATCTCTCAAGTTTCTTCATTCTTTTATAATTCCCCGGTGTTTTCCTTATCTTTTCTTTGTTCATTTTTTAATTCTTATGGTGGTTCATTCAAGATTTCTTTTCCTTCGTTATCATATCAATTCATTCGTTGTTTTCAATCCTATCGGTGGCTCGTTGAAAACCTTATTCAAGTTTACGCTATATCTCTCTTAATCCTTTCAACGAGAATAAGTAGTATGCCAAATCCGTTGCTTGTCATCAATTTAAATGGGTGAAGGATAAGCATAATGTAATTCTTATTCTTGTTTCATCGAGTAAATTCAATTCCTATTTTCCGGAGTAGTTCATCATATCACATTCTCGGTTCGAGATGCTTTATCTTTTCTTTTCCAAGAGTTCCAAGCTCTCGCAATTATATCACCACAGAGATTCACCTAAATCATTGCAACGATTCACCTTGTGTTTTCAACTTCTCTTTCCTTTCGTTTGATCATTCTTTTATTACCGGAGTTCTTCATGGAGGCTCTACATGATGGTTCATCAAGGATTTAATTCCTTCTCGAAATGTTCACTGAGATTCTTTTCAGAGGAGCTCAAGCATTCTTCATCTTGCAATTCGGAGTGCAATTGTTCTCCCTTATCTTTTGAGGTGGTAATATATCATTCTTCATTCACAATAATGAGATATTTAAACCCATCACTTTCTTCCTTGGAGTTATCTTGGTACAGATTTCACCTAAAGCCTTCCTTTGGGAATGTTGCTCCTTGTGGTGATTACCTATGATCCAAGTTTTTTCTTATCATCTCGGTGGAAGAAGCTTTCTGTCTTTTGTAGCTCTCAATCAGATCTTTTCCCTGTGAGTGGCAGGTTGTCACCTCATAATTTTGAGATGTCTTCCATAAGCCCACATCAAGCTTATCCTTTCGTTGTTGATAATCCAACAACTCAGTTCTAACATTTGTTGTAAGCGTGCTCTCTCAAGATCTTGTTGCCCTCCGTTCATTTCATTCCATTCTTTCTTTTCTTCTGGAGGCATTGTGATGTTGCTCTTTTCACTCATCATCTCAAGTTGTGAGGATCGTGTTCTTTTCATGCTTATCCATTTAACTGGAGTGTTGTGCCCTCTTGCTCAAGTCCTTTTCATCCTATCAAGTCTTGCATCTCTTTTCTACTGGAGTGCTGTCCGAATTTGTTCTTCCTCGTTCCTCTTTTCTAACAGAGATTGTCAACTTCGTTCATCTCCTTTGTGTTCTTTTCTCGAAATGGTTTAACTTTTCAAGGTTATTTGGTTTCACACATTTTTCAAAGAAGAAACTTAATTTTACCTTTTCTCTTCCTCCTCCTTTTCCCTCCGGTGCCATCCTAAATCTCGGGACGAGATCCTCTCGTAGTGGTGGAGTATTGTAACGCCCCGGATGTAATTTGCCATTATTGTACTCCGAATCTTGCCGTTTCCGGCTTTAAGTTATGATTTCCCTTCGTGGTCGGGTTTGTCTTCGTTTTGCATTTTGTTCTTGTCATGCATTTCTTATCATGTCATCATGTGCATCGCATTTGCATACGTGTTCGTCTCATGCATCCGAGCATTTCCCCCGTTGTCCGTTTTACGATCCGACACTCCTATGTCCTCCGGCGCCCCCTTTTGCCTCTTTTCGTGAGCGGGTATTAAACATTCTCGGAATGGACCGAGATTTGCCAAGCGGCCTTGGTACACCACCTATAGACCGCCTGTCAAGTTTCGTGCCATTTGGAGTCCGTTTGATACTCCAACGGTTAACCGGGGAACCGTAAAGGCCTCGTGTGTGTTGCAGCCCAACACCCCTCCAAAATGGCCCAAAAATCTTTCCAAACCGCCTCCATCCTCTCGGCTGTTCGATCACAATCGCGTGGCCGAAAACCGCACCTCATTTGGACTCTCCTAGCTCCCACTACCTATAAATATGGGCACTCCTCCGAAAATTCCGAGTCCAAACCCTATTCCCGCTCCTCTCTCCGCGTCGGACGTGTCCGACCTCGCCAGACACCATCCACCGCCGCCGCCCGCAGCCAACGGGGACGCGCCACATGGCAGCCCGCACCCAATTTGCCGCTCCTCTAGCACAGGCCCGCTGGGCCCAGACGGGGCCCTCCCGAGCCGAGCCGCCGCCCGAGCCCGCCTGCTCCGGCCACCGCCCCGCTCACTTCGCCGCCTCATGCCCGCCGCCCGCCACCGCAACCGCCCACGTGCGCCGCCTCACGCCGACCGCCGCCCCACGCCGCCTCCTCACCGGCTCCGGCCCCACCGGCGAGCTCCTCCGCGCCGCCCTCATCGCCGGATCTGCTCTCCGGCCATCTCCCTCCCCCGGCGACCAACCCCGGCGAGAGATCTGGTCAACCTCGGTTCGCGAGCCGGAAACCCTAGATCTGAGAATTTTCGAAGGTTATTTTCGTTGCCAAGTCCATTCCCCTTATATTATAATGCTCTGTTCATCATGCCATAACTTCTCACCCGTAGATCCGTTTTGCATGCATGATATATCAAAATGTTCATCAGAATGTGCTCTTCATTTGGTTCCATTGTGCCATGCTTGTTTGAGTCCAACTTGATGCCCAAATGAATGTTGCAAGAGTGCTATAAAATGTTAGTTCCTGTTTCTTAACAGATCTTGAGCATTTGTCATCTTTGCCATGATTATTGTGTGCTGCATATGGGCATGAGCTCTGCATATGTTTTGGGCTATGCCATGCCATCTTTACGGGGGTGTATTCCATGTACTTTTGTGATCAATGTGGTGACTAGCACAAGCATGCAAAGTAGCTCTCGTGTTATTGCTGATTTCAGGGACTTAGAATTTCACTAAGTCCTTTCCCTGTTGTTATTTTTATGCCATGAGTTCATGTTGCTATAGTGAGATCCATGCTTCTTTTGAGTATGTTAAGTGAAGATGATTTTCAAATATGGTTATGCTCTATCCAGCCATGTCCTTGTTTGCATTTATGGAGTGCCCTAGCATTTTTAAATCTTGCTCTACTTTTGCTATAAAATGTTCCTGGCAGATTGTTTACGTGTTAATCAATTTTGCCAAGGTTGTGGTAGTTGACCCATGCATGCTATGAGATTGTTCTTGCCATGTTTAGCTTCTAGAACATGTCTTCTTGCTGGTACTATGCTTAGGTTGTCATGCAATGCCTTGTGTTGAGTGAATCGAGCTCGCAAAGAGGCCTTCATAACTCTGTTTTTGCCATGTCCAGTTTTCTGCCAAGTCTGAATCTGTTAATGTAACTTGCTATGTTTACATGGGTGCCATCGTATCTTATGATCCTTTTTGGCTTATGGTCAGTAAGGGACTTTTGTTCTATGATTTGAGTAGATTCATGCCATGCCTTGTATTGCTATGTTCTGTTCCTGTAGCATGTTGTTATCTTGCTCTAAACATTGTCTTCCTGATGTTAATTCCTCACATGTTAGTATTTTCACTAAGTCTGTGAAGCTAATATCTTTTGCACTTTTGCCATGCTTGTTTGAACCCGCTCTTGTGTGATTTAGCAGTAGCTCACTGTTCATCTTTTGTCAAGCATCTTGAGTAGATCACTTCCATGTGTTTTGTTGTTATGTTGGAGTGCAGTAGCTTAGTTTCTTGTTGCATTCTAGATGGCATCGTGCTGTTAATCGCAGAATTGTGCCATTATTGTTTTGCTTGCCATTTGCAAACCGTGCCTCCGATTCTGGTGATCTTTATATCGATTTCGACCGAAATCAACTCATCTTTCCAGTGGCATGCTTGGTTTGCCAAGTTGAGGCCTGGTTCAATCTTCTCCTTCCTGAGCATGCTTATGCATTGCATATCACATCCCGCATATCATGCCATGTTTTGCATCATGTTGCTTGCGCATTGCACCGTGATTGATTGTTGGTCCTTTGCTTGTGTTCTTGCCTTGGGTAGAGCCGAGAGACAAGTACATGATCGAGGAACCCGTTGAGTACGCTTACGAGGATCAGACTTTCATCAACTCGGAGAACTTTGCAGGCAAGATGATGATACCCTCGAAATCACTTCTATCTTTGCTTGCTAGTTGATCGCTCTTTTGCTATGCCGCGATACCTACCACTTGCTATATCATGCCTCCCATATTGCCATGTCAAGCCTCTAACCCACCTTGTCCTAGCAAACCATTGTTTGGCTATGTTACCTCTTTGCTCAGCCCCTCTTATAGCGTTGCTAGTTGCAGGTGAAGATGGAGTTTGTTCCTTGTTGGAACATGTTTATTGTTGGGATATCATTATTATATCTGGTTTACTTTAATGAACTATATACTTGGTAAAGGGTGGAAGGCTCGGCTTTATGCCTGGTGTTTTGTTCCACTCTTGCCGCCCTAGTTTCCGTCATACGGGTGTTATGTTCCTTGATTTTGCGTTCCTTACGCGGTTGGGTTATAATGGGAACCCCTTGATAGTCCGCCTTCAATAAAACTCCTCCAGCAAGGCCCAACCTTGGTTTTACCATTTGCCACCTAAGCCTTTTTCCCTTGGGTTCCGCGGACTCAAGGGTCATCTTTATTTAAACCCCCAGGCCAGTGCTCCTCTGAGTGTTCGTCCAAACTAGAGTCCTTTGCAGCGCCCCCTCAGGGAAACTCAAGGTTTG
Source organism: Triticum dicoccoides (assembly GCF_002162155.2). NCBI lineage: Eukaryota > Viridiplantae > Streptophyta > Magnoliopsida > Poales > Poaceae > Triticum > Triticum dicoccoides. The sequence continues at coordinate 657,625,701 of NC_041388.1, read as the reverse complement.
GTTTTAGTTGTACGTAGCGCTCATCTGGTGTGCCCTGAGTACGAGATACGTGCGACTCCTATCGGGATTTGTCGGCACATCGGGCGGCTTTGCTGGTCTTGTTTTACCATTGTCGAAATGTCTTAACCGGGATTCCGAGTCTGGTCGGGTCTTCCTGGGAGAAGGAATATCCTTCGTTGACCGTGAGAGCTTGTGATGGGCTAAGTTGGGACACCCCTGTAGGGTTTTGAACTTTCGAAAGCCGTACCCGCGGTTATGGGCAGATGGGAATTTGTTAATATCCGGTTGTAGAGAACTTGACACTTAACTTAATTAAAATGAATCAACCGCGTGTGTAGCCGTGATGGTCTCTTTTCGGTGGAGTCCGGGAAGAGAACACGGTCTCGTGTTATGCTTGAACGTAAGTAGTTTCAGGATCACTTCTTGATCTTTAGCTTCTTGACTGTGCTTTGCTTCTCTTCTTGCTCTCATTTGCGTAAGTTAGCCATCATATATGCTAGTGCTTGCTGCAGCTCCACCTTACTGCCTTTTCCTACCCATAAGCTTAAATAGTCTTGATCGCGAGGGTGTGAGATTGCTGAGTCCCCGTGAGTCACAGATTACTTCCAAAACTAGTTGCAGGTGCCAATGATACCAGTGCAGGTGACGCAGCCCAGCTCAGGTGGGAGATCAATGAAGTTCTTGTTTGTTGTGTTGTTTCGTTGCCGATCGATCAGTAGAGGAGCCCAGTTGGGGCGATCGGGGATCTAACATTAGGGGTTGTCTTTCTTTATTTGGTTCCATAGTCGGACCTTGATTGTATTCTGGATGATGTAATGCTATATTTATGTATTATGTGAAGTGGCGATTGTAAGCCAACTCTTTATCCCTCTCTTATTCAGTACATGGGATGTGTAAAGATTACCCCTCTTACGACATGCCTACTATGCGGTTATGCCTCTAAGTCGTGCTCCGACATGTGGGAGATATAGCCGCATCGTGGGTGTTACACCCAGGCATCTTCAAGGTGTTGTAGGCATAGTGGGATGCCGCCATGAATTTAGCTAGGGCCGGGCGTCCAAGGATCCCATTGTACGACAGGGGGAGGTCGACCACATCAAACACAATCTTCTTGGTCCGGTAGTTTAGCTCTCCCCCAAACGTTACCGACAGCGTGATCTTTCCCTTAGGATGCCTCCTGTCGGGATTAACTCCTTGAAATGTGTCGGTGACTGAGGGAGTCCTGGATTAGGGGGTATCCGGACAGCCGGATTATATCCTTTGGCCGAACTGTTGGACTATGAAGATACAAGATTGAAGACTTCGTCTCGTGTCCGGATGGGACTCTACTTGGCGTGGAAGGCAAGCTAGGCAATACGGATGTGTATATCTCCTCCTTTGTAACCGACCTTGTGTAACCCTAGCCCCCTCTGGTGTCTATATAAACCGGAGGGTTTTAGTTCGTAGGACAACACACAATCATACCATAGGCTAGCTTCTAGGGTTTAGCCTCTCCGATCTCATGGTAGATCAACTCTTGTAATACTCATATCATCAAGAATAAATCAAGCAGGACGTAGGGTTTTACCTCCATCAAGAGGGCCCGAACCTGGGTAAAACATCGTGTCCCCTGCCTCCTGTTACCATCGGTCCTAGACGCACAGTTCGGGACCCCCTACCCGAGATCCGCCGGTTTTGACACCGACAGTAACCTTTAACTCTTCCTCTACTATCTGAAGTTTGCTGATAACTGCCGGGGAGATCAGATTCAACCTGGCCCCGTCGTCTACCAACATTTTTGTGACCTTGAGGTTACAAATTGTTGGAGAGACCAACAATGGCAAACATCCTACCGCAGTGGTACAGTCAGGATGATCCTCTTCATCAAAGATGATGGGCGTGTGTGACCATTTGAGTGGTTTCCGGGCCCCTGGTGCTGGTTCCATGACATTGACTTCTCGTGCCCATCGCTGGAGCTGGCGGTGAGAGGTGTGCAAAGATGCACCCCCGTCAATGCACAGGGTGTTAGTGGCCTTCTGAAACTCCTACTCAATGGTTTCCTCTTCATCCCCTCCATCACTCTCATCAGCACAGGCTTCCTTCTCTCGATCTCTGGCGGGCTTTCCTTTGCTCCTGAGGGGTCTGCCGAGACTATTTGCTTCACCGCCTCGGCCCTTACCGACAGCAACATTCTGTCCCTTTTCCTTGTCATGCTTCTCATACTCTGCGCTCTGTCCCTTGACGAGCTGCTCAACCTGATAGCACTCTTGAAGGTCGTGGCCTTTGGTCCGATGAATCTTGCAATATGGCCCATCACCTTTCCCAGCCTTCTCGGCAGCTGTGGCCTCCTGGCAGTCAGCGCACACGGCAGCTTCCTTGCTGCGGACCTCAACCTTAGCCTTCTTGCCGGTACTAAGTGCACCCGATCCTTCAACGGTCCTCACCGCCTTATCCTTCTGCTTCTTACTGTGCTTCTTGCTCTTCTATTGACTGGTAGATTCATCACCGTCTTCTGAATCGATGTTGGTGCATTCTTCTTCACCGGGAAACTTCCTTCCCTCCTCCATTCGAGCACACTTATCCACCAAGGCGTAGAGCTCCTTCATAGTCTTGGGCAACAACATGTTCATCTTGGAACGGACCCGGCGGTTGTGCACGTTGCACTGAGGGCAGCTATCACAGCTGTCGGATGGATATTTGGTATGTTCCTATGGACCTTGCTGAATCTCTGTAAATACTTACGGAGGGTCTTTCCTTCCTTCTGTTGGAGAAGCTGCAAGTCGCTGGGTCGGCCTGGCTCTTGATAGCCGCAGGTGAAAGCGCCAATGAACTCATGGCACAGGTTGGCCCATGACGAAATGGAGTTCTTCGGCAGGTGCATCAGCCAAGACCTCACATTGGACTTGAGGGCCAAAGGGAAGTAGTTGGCAAACACCTTCTCATCTCTTCCCCCGGCAGCATATATATCTCCAATGTATCTATAATATTTTATTGTTTCATGCTATTATATTATCTGTCTTGGATGTTTAATGGGCATTAATATGCTCTTTTATGTTATTTTTGGGACTAACCTATTAACCGGAGGCCCAGTGCCAGTTTCTGTCTTTTGCCTATTTCAGTGTTTCATAGAAAAAGAATATCAAACGGAATCCAAATGGAACGAAACCTTCGCGAGGATCTTTCTTGGAAAAAACGCAAACCAAGAGACTTGGAGTGGAAGTCTAGAACTCCGTGAGGCGTCCACGAGATAGGAGGGTGCACCTAGGGGGGTAGGCGTGCCCCCCACCCTCGTGGGCCCCACGGAGCTCCACCAACGTACTTATTTCACCTATATATACTCTTATACCCTAAAAACATCAAGGAGAGCCATGAAACCACTTTTCCACTGCCACAACCTTCTGTACCCATGAGATCACATTTGGGGCCTTTTCCGGCAATCTACCGGAGGGGGATTCGATCAAGGATGACTTCTACATCAACACCATAGACTCTCCGATGATGTGTGAGTAGTTTACCACAGACCTTTGGGTCCATAGTTATTAGCTAGATGTCTTCTTCTCTCTCTTTGGTTATCAATACAAAGTTCTCCTTGATGTTCTTGGAGATCTATTCGATGTAATACCCTTTGCGGTGTGGTTGCCGAGATCTGATGAATTGTGGATTTATGATCAAGTTTATCTATAAATAATATTTGGTTCTTCTCTGAATTCTTATATGCATGATTTGATATCTTTGCAAGTCTCTTCGAATTACTTTTTGCGGTGTGTTTGCCGAGATCCGATGAATTGTGGATTTATGATCAAGTTTATCTATGAATAATATTTGGTTCTTCTCTGAATACTTATATGCATGATTTGATATCTTTGCAAGTCTCTTCAAATTATCAGTTTAGTTTGGTCTACTAGATTGATCTTTCTTGCAATGGGAGAAGTGCTTAGCTTTGGGTTCAATCTTGCGGTGTCCTTTCCCAGTGACAGTAGGGGCAGCAAGGCACGTATTGTATTGTTGCCAACGAGGATAAAAATATGGTGTTTATATCATATTGCTTGAGTTTATCCCTCTACATCATGTCATCTTGCTTAATGCATTACTCTGTTCTTATGAACTTAATACTCTAGATGCATGCTGGATAGCGGTCGATGTGTGGAGTAATAGTAGTAGATGCGGAATCATTTCGGTCTACTTAACACGGACGTGATGCCTATATTCATAATCATTGCCTAGATATTCTCATAACTATGCGCTCTTCTATCAATTGCTCGGCAGTAATTTGTTCACCCATCGTAATACATGCTATCATGAGAGAAGCAAAAAGTGAAACCTATGGGCCCCGGGTCTCTTTCTTATTATATTGCATCTCTTTTTATTTACATCGCATCTCGTTTACTATTTTGCAATCTATACTTTCCAATCTATACAACAAAAATACCCAAAATATTTATCTTGCTATATTTATCATATCTCACTTTCGCAAGTGGCCGTGAAGGGATTGGCAACCCCTTTATCGCGTTGGTTGCGAGGTTCTTGATTGTTTGTGCAGGCACTAGGTGACTTGCGTGTTATCTCCTACTGGATTGATACCCTGGTTCTCAAAAACTGAGGGAAATACTTATGCTACTTTGCTGCATCACCCTTTCCTCTTCAAGGGAAAACCAACGCATGCTCAAGAGGTAGCAAGAAGGATTTTTGGCACCATTGCCCGGGAGATCTACGCTCAAGTCAAGACATACCAAGTACCCATCATAAACTCTTCTCCCTCGCATTACATTATTTGCCATTTGCCTCCCGTTTTCCTATCCCCCACTTCACATTTGCCGTTTTATTCGCCCTTCTTCCGTTCGATCTTGTGTTGCCATGTACCTTCTTTTTGCTTGCATCTTCATTTGCTAAAAGTTTATGGATCCTCATCCACTTGCTAATCTCTTTAAGAGATCCTATTATGATGAACCTATTGCTAGTGAGTTAAGTGCACTAGATTATCTTTATGAGGTTTTGCTTCAAATTCGTGAATCTGGAAAGTGTGATGAATTACTTTATGAAGTGATTTACGATAGATCATTGAATAAAAAGCATGATTGCAATGATTTTATTATAAATTCTATTGATGTAAATTGTGCTAATAATATGCAAAACCCTAAGCTTGGGGATGCTAGTTTTGCTATGTCCTCTACTTGTTGCAATATTCATGATTGGGGTGATTCTTCTTATGATCTTGAAAATTTATTTAAGCCCCATAATGAATATGAGATTGCTAATAATGTTTGCAATAATATTGAAAGTGGGTTTCGAGAGGTCATGACTTTAGTTAATGTTAACCCCACTATTTTGGAAGAGTGTCAACTTTGCATGCATGTGGATCATGTTGAGAATATTTTATGTGATAGCTATATTGTTGAATTTGATTATGATCCTACCTGTAATTATTATGAGAGAGGAAAATATGGTTGTAGAAATTTTCATGTTGCTAAATTTCCTCTCGTTAGGCTGAGATTGCTATTGTTTCTTTCTTCTTCCTTGCATATGGTGGTTTTTGCTTGCCTTGATTTGTTTGCTTATGAAATCCCCGTGTTTTGCTTGGAGTGTCTTGTATGATTTGAGTCTTTGCTTTTTAGTTTACCACAATCATATTTGCTGTACACACCTTTTGGGAGAGACACACATGAATCAGAATTTATTAGAATACTCTATGTGCTTCACTTATATCTTTTGAGCTAGATAATTTTGCTCTAGTGCTTCGCTTATATCTTTTTAGAGCACGGTAGTGGTTTTATTTTATAGAAATTATTGATCACTCATGCTTCCCTTATATTATTTTGAGAGTCTTTTAGAACAGCATGGTAATTTGCTTTGGTCATCAAATTAGTCCTAATATGATGGGCATTCAAGATGGGTATAATAAAAACTTTCATATATGGTGCATTATGGGAAGTTTGATACTTGATAATTGTTCTGAGATATTAAGATGGTGATATTAGAGTCGTGCTAGTTGAGTAATTGTGAAATTGAGAAATACTTGTGTTGAGGTTTGCAAGTCTCGTAGCATGCATGTATGGTAACCGTTGTGTGACAAATTTGAAGCATGATGTGTTTCTTTGATTGCCTTCCTTATGAGTGGCGGTCGGGGACGAGCGATGGTATTTTCCTACCAATCTATCCCCCTAGGAGCATGCACATAGTGCTTGGTTTTGATTACTTGTTTATTTTTCCAATAAGTATGTGAGTTCTTTATGACTAATGTTGAGTCCATGGATTATACGCACTCTCACCCTTCCACCATTGCTAGCCTCTCTTGTGCCGCCCAACTTTCGACCGGTACCATAAACTCATCATTTACCTTCCTCAAAACAGCCACCATACCTACATATTATGGCATTTCCATAGCCATTCCGAGATATTATTGCCATGCAACTTTCCACTGTTCTGTTTATTATGACACGCTTCATCATAGTAATATTGCTTTGCATGATCATGTAGTTGACATCGTATTTGTGGCATGGCCACCATTCATAATTTTTCATACATGTCACTCTTGATTCATTGCACATCCCAGTACACCGCCATAGGCATTCACATAGAGTCATATCTTGTTCTAAGTATCGAGTTGTAATTCTTGTAAGTAAATAAAAGTGTGATGATCTTCATTATTAGAGCATTGTCCCATGTGAGGAAAGGATGATGGAGGCTATGATTCCCCCACAAGTCAGGATGAGACTCTAGACGAAAAAAAAGAGGCCATAAAAAAGGAGAAGTCCCAAACAAAAAATGAGAGAAAAGGAGAGAAGGGGCAATGTTACTATCCTTTTTCCACACTTGTGCTTCAAAGTAGCACCATGATCTTCATGATAGAGAGTCTCTTATGTTTTCACTTTCATATACTAGTGGGAATTTTCATTATAGAACTTGGCTTGTATATTCAGCAAGTTGGATGCACACCCACTTAGTTTCTTTTGTTGAGCTTCCATACACTTATAGCTCTAGTGCATCCGTTGCATGGCAATCCCTACTCACTCACATTGATATCTATTGATGGGTATCTCCATAGCCCACTGATATGCCTATTTGATGTGAGACTATCTTCCTCCTTTTTGTCTTCTCCACAACCACCATTCTAGTCCACTTATAGTGCTATGTTCATGGCTCGCGCTCATGTATTGCGTGAAAGTTGAAAAAGTTTGAGAATGCTAAAATATGAAACAATTGCTTGGCTTGTCATTTGGGTTGTCCATGATTGGAGCATTTAGTGTGACGAAAATGAAGCATAGCCAAACTATATGATTTTGTAGGGATGAGCTTTCTTTGGCTATGTTATTTTGAGAAGACATAATTGCTTGGTTAGTATGCTTGAAGTATTATTATTTTTATGTCAATATTAAACTTTTGTCTTGAATCTTTCGGATCTGAACACTCATGCCACAATAAACAAAATTACCTTGAAAATAATGTTAGGTAGCACTCCACATCAAAAATTATGTTTTTATCATTTACCTACTCAAGGATGAGCAGGAATTAAGCTTGGGGACGCTTGATACGTCTCCAACATATCTATAATTTTTTTATTGTTCCATGCTATTATATTATCTGTTTTGGATGTTTAATGGTCTTTAATATGTTCTTTTATATTATTTTTGGGACTAACCTATTAACCGGAGGCCCAGTGCCAGTTTCTGTTTTTGCCTATTTCAGTGTTTCGTCGAAAAGGAATATCAAACGGAACCCAAACGGAACGAAACCTTCGCGAGGATCTTTCTTGGAACAAACACAAACCAGGAGACTTGGAGTGGAAGTCTGGAACTCCGTGAAGCATCCACGAGATAGGAGGGCGTGCCCAGGGGGTAGGCGCGCCCCCCAACCTCGTGGGCCCCACGAAGCTCCACCGACGTACTTCTTTCGCCTATATATACTCTTATACCCTAAAACATCAGGGAGAGGCATGAAACCACTTTTCCACCGCCGCAACCTTTCTATACCCGTGAGATCCCATCTGGGGCCTTTTCCGGCGATCTGCCGGAGGGGGATTCGATCACGGAGGGATTCTACATCAACACCATAGCCTCTTCGATGATGTGTGAGTACTTTACCACAGACCTTCGGGTCCATAGTTATTAGATAGATGGCTTCTTCTCTCTCTTTGGTTCTCAATACATAGTTCTCCTTGATGTTCTTGGAGATCTATTCGATGTAATACTTTTTGTGGTGTGTTTGCCGACATCCAAAGAATTGTTGATTTATGATCAAGTTTATCTATGAATAATATTTGGTTCTTCTCTGAATTATTATATGCATGATTTGATATCTTTGCAAGTCTCTTCGAATTATCAGTTTAGTTTGGTGTCGGGGAGGCTGATTCCACCAACACCTATGGGGACAGGGCCCCTTTCGGTTCGGTGAGGGCGGAGGCCACACAAAGAGCGGATCGAGGCGGTACACGCGAGCGGTTTTTACCCAGCTTCGGGCCGCACGGATGCGTAAAACCCTACTGCTTCTTGTTTGTGTATATTGGATTCTTGCTCAGGAGTGATGGACGCTGCCAGACTAAGCGTGAGAGTGTTCCTGGTGCTTCCGAATGAGCCGAGCCGGCCGAAACTCCGAACCCCTTCTACGTTGCGCTTGGGCCTCCTTTTATACTTTCAAGGGGTCACCGACAGGTGGCAACGTAGACAAGAAGGGTAAAAATGGAAAAGGACGCGGTAGGTGCAGCTACTGCTACTGTGGATACAGTGCACCCTACCTAACTCTGATGGCAGGGGACAAGGGCAATAAATGCCTGTCTGAGTTGCCTAAACAGTGCAAAAAGTGACCGTTAGGAGCGCCACCGTTTGCCACGATGGCCTTCTCTTCATCTCCGCTTGCCACCTCGCACCCCTAGCTGCACAGCCTCCTGCCACGTGTGCTTGGGAGAGTCCTAGAGCGACACGCTAGCAGGTGTGCTGGAGCGCGGGCACGAAGTGAGGGTTTTCCCGCGGCAAGCTCCTTGCCGCGGTCGTCTTCTTGTCGTGTTTGGGAGCTTGTCGCTCACCAGGCCTTGCCGGGACGCAGGGCGCGTCACGGCAAGCTTTCTTGGTATGCCTTGAGTGGCCTTCCCGGCAAGCTCCTCTTGCCGGGGTCTTGTCTCTTCCCGGCAAGATCCTCTTGCAGGGGCCTGGGTTGGCCTTCCCGGCAAGCTCCTCTTGCCGGGGCCTTGGTTTGAGTACTTTGTTCTTGAATGGTCTTCGAGGGAGCCACGGAGGGTCTTGGCGGTCACCCGGCAAGCCTTGCCGCGGGGCGCTGCAACTGCCCGTGCATGAGTTCGGGATACTAAGGTACCCCTACTCTAGTACACCGACAGGAGCCCCCGGGCCTGGGCCATACACGGTGCTGAGCGCTATTGGGCCAGGCCCAAAACAGTGCACGGGCACGCGCGGCCTAGGTCACGCCGCATATCTCTCCGCTCCCACTGCGCACGCCTAGAACGGCACGTGTCAAACGCGGCGTCGTGGGTGACGCGGACGGCGTGCGCGGGGCTAAGCCCTTCGAGCATGCGTCAGGCCACGATGATGGGGATGGTTCACGCCCTCCTCCCTAAACGGAGGTAGGCGTGGGGGCGTGGTGCATTTACTGGACGGGGCCGGTGCGCGGTTTTCGGGACGTCCACTCCCTGCGATCACGGGACGGAGCGAGGCCGCCTCACCCGTCGCCTTGGTTCTGCATCTCCGCCACGCGGCTCCCATGCGCTCGGGGTCGCGGACGGTGGAAGTGGGAAACTGGGCCGTCGCGAGCAGAGGCAGCGGGTTGGCCTCGACTCCCTGCTCTTCCCGTGCCTTGATTCGCTGAGCGGGGCGGCCGAGCCCCCACCTCGCTCCTTTATAAAGAGCGGGAGGGGAGCGCAGAAACCCGCACTCTCTCATCTCCACCTTTCTTCAGCTTCTGCTCCCCTTTCTCTCATTCGCCATGGAGAAAGGAAACCCAGGCCCTTCATCGGTGGCGGCGAGGGTCGCCGCCAGACAGCGCATCTCTCCCTCTTCCGTGCCCGTGGTGGCAGAGCTAGCCATAAGGGGAAGAGGGAGGGGGCGAGGTCGCGGACGAGGTCGAGGACGAGGTCGAGGCGCTCGGGGAAGAGGCGGACGGGGCGGCGCGTCAGCTTCACCTCCGCTGGCGGCTCCTCCCCCCACGGTGGTCCATATAGGGGACGACCCTTGTGAGTTCTTCGTCAGGCTGCGCTGGGCGCCTCGTCGTCGCCTCCGGCTTCCAACTCCGTTTGCTCGCGTGATGGAGTTGGACCCGCCCGAGACACTGGGACTGCACATGAGGGGTTGTGGGATCAGCGGCACGCGAGTCCGCGTTGCATTCCCAGCCCCTAATGTGATGTATCTTGATCGAGGGTGGAAGACGTTCGCCCGCATCCACAGCTTGATGGAGGGGTTTACCCTCCATTTTAAGTTGATGGAGGGCGATCTCCTCTCCGTCAAGGTCTTCGGGTGCTTCGGCACTCGGGCGAAGTGCTGCGTGGACAGCTCCTCCGACAGCGAAGGCTCCTCCTCGAGCAAGAGTGACGAGGAGGAGAGCGACAGCGACGACGAGGGTAGCAGGCGGCAGGGTAGCGGGTCCGACTAGGCGTCGGGCGCCGCTTCGCGCGGCACCGGCGGCCCCATCATTCGTGTCGCCGGCTCCTTGAACTCCCCGAGGTCGTCTCCTTGGGCGGCTGGCGTAGGGAGGCTGCGGAAGGGGGAGAGGGCTGGCGACAAGGCCGTCAGGTCGGAGTACGAGGGCGTGGTGCCCTCGACAGCATGCTGCCGTCCTGCCGCCCCGTCTTCGAGCCCCGCTTCCGGCACCGCCATCGCCGTCCAGCCTTCGGACGGCCCCCGGGATGTTCTCTTGGTGTCTTCTGGCACCCGTAGCTCGCCTAGGCACTCCTTTTGCCCTTTTCGCCTCCTTGACCTGCCTCCTGAAGAGAGGGACAGGAAAGGGATTACGGGCATCTTATCTTTTTAATTTGTAAGCCTTCGGGCCTTAGCTGTATCTAGAACTTGTAATCCTCTCTTTCATGTTTTTCATCCTCTATGGACTGTACCTGAGTGGGATGTTTTTTAATGAAAAGGGGATGTTTGCCGGGTTATTTGTCTCGTGAGTTGAACCCACGCCAAGGAGCAAATCCTTGGTGTCCCTCGGATAGACGTTTCATCTCCCGGCAACAAGCCCTGCCGCCTTCCCACGTCGCTCGACCTTTCTCACGCCTTTGACGGAGGCGGGAACGAGGTGGGTGCGGTCTCCTCGTTTCATCCCTTTGCTGCCGCGACTACGACCAAACTTGGCCCCGGGAACGAGCTCCAGGGCCTAGAGTTGAGGGAGCACGGCAGTTTTCGGGAAGAAACGCGGTTTCGCATTCCCCAGTCCATAAGAGGATGCATGATGAGGGATGAAAGACTTATCTGATATTGCAGCCCCCGGCAACTCTGGTTTGCCATGGACGATTCGTGGCACTCGCAGCCCCCAGCGATACTGGCTTGCCGGGGCCCAGGTGCCATTCGTTTTCTTCTTCTCTTGTCGCTGCCAGTCATGTCATGGGAACACTTTATTAGAGGCGCGACAAGTTATTTTTGTAATATAACTCTATCTTAGGCAACAAATAGCTGTGTTACTTCCTTTACTCGACTCTTGGCTTTGTATGGTTCTGCCCTACGCTTTCTAGGGAAACTTGCCGGCGCAGGTACCCTTGCCGCGAGCGCCAAGTGTGGAACTTCAGCAGCCTGCTGGCAGGGTCGCTACCGACAAGCAACCTTGTCGCAACTAGTTGCAGCTGACTTAAGTTGTTGAGCGGACTCGAAACAAAGTAAGGGCGCTAGCGGCTCACTTAAGTTGCTGAGCGGACTCGAAGCAAAGTAAGGGCGCTAGCAGCTCACTTAAGTTGTTGAGCGGACTCGAAACAAAGTAAAGGCGCAACTAGCTACGAGTTGGTTCCTCCGCGCACAGGTTTTCCATACAAAGCACGGTCGTTCAAGGAAAATAACTCAAAAACTTAAAAAACTGATTGCTCAAGCTTTAGCAACTTTGCTTTTTTGTCGTCTGCTTCCCGGCAAGGAGAAACTTTCTTGAACGGCCTGGTCCACACCATTATCTTCTCCTCCCCCCCCCCCCCGGTAAACCTTGTGGGCGAGGGAACCTTCCTTCTCTTGAGAAAGAAACAGAGAGATAAAGTAATGATATGGAGCCTTGGGCTCGTTATTGCTTACCCCGGTCTAGTGCTGCACAGAGTGTCAGATAACATATGCAAAAAAGGATTATAGCATAAAAAACTGACAAGATGTGCGGGGCACGTGAACTTTACTAGTGCACGGGGTCTGCGCCCGGCTTTGTACAAAGGATTACATGCAACAGCGGCAAGACTTGTACAAAAGGTGGTTGCCGGAAAAGCTTCCGGCAACCGCACCTTACGGGTAAACTTACGAAGATGTTCAATGTTCCAGGAGTTGCTCACCGGAGTGCCATCTTCGGTCTCTAGGCGGACAGCGCCGGGCCTAGTGACTCGTTTCACCCGATAAGGGCCTTCCCACTTCGGCGTCAACTTGTTGGAATTCTTGGCGGACTGAACGTGCCGAAGAACAAGGTCGCCTTCCTCGAAGCTCCTGGCTTTAACTTTGCGGCTATGGTAGCGACGCAAAGCTTGCTGGTAGCGAGCGGCTCACACAGCAGCCTGGAGACGGTCTTCCTCAAGGAGCAGCGCGTCATCTTGCCGCAACTGTTCTTGCTCGAGCTCATCATAAGCGAGCACTCGAGGTGACCCGTAAACGAGTTCCGTGGGGAGAACTGCCTCTGCTCCATAGACTAGAGCAAAGGGTGTCTGTCCAGTGGCTCGATTTGGCGTCGTCCTGATCGACCAAAGAACCACCGGCAGCTCCTCGATCCAGTTTCTTCCGCACTTGTGCAGCCTGTCGAAAGTTCTGGTCTTGAGGCCTCGCAGCACTTCAGCATTTGCCCTCTCCGCTTGACCGTTGCTTCTCGGGTGAGCAACAGAAGCGAAGCAGACCTTGGCGCCAAGATCTTGGACATACTGCATGAAGGTGCGGCTCGTAAATTGCGTGCCGTTGTCGGTGATGATCTTGTTAGGAACCCTGAAACGGCAAACAATCGACCTGAAGAACTTGACTGCTGACTGTGCTGTCACCTTCCTCACTGGTTCCACTTCCGGCCACTTTGTGAACTTGTCGATTGCAACGTACAAGAACTCAAAGCCCCCGACAGCTCAGGCGAAGGGGCCGAGGATGTCGAGCCCCCAGACCGAAAATGGCCAGGATAAAGGGATCGTCTGGAGAGCTTGAGCTGGCTGGTGTATCTGCTTGGAATGGAACTGGCACGCTTCACACTTGGTTACTTGTGCAGTTGCATCCTGGAGGGCTGTCGGCCAGAAGAAGCCTTGTCGGAATGCTTTGCCGACAAGCGCTCTTGCGCCAATGTGGTGACCACATATGCCTCCATGTATCTCTGCCAACAGCTGTTGTCCATCTTCCCGGCGAATGCACTTCAATTTCACACTGTTGAGTCTTATTCTGTACAGTGTGTTGTCGACAAACTTGTACATACTTGACTGCCGGGCTACTCTTTCAGCTTCTTCTTGCTCTTCGGGAAGCTCTCCTGTCTGAAGGAAATGGACAATCTGCTGCGCCCATGTTGGAGCTTGTGGCTCGACAACAAGGACTAAAGGTGTATCTGTTGCTGCGGGAACATCCGCTTCTACGGCAAGAACCTACGGTTCGGCCGGAGCGTGATATTCCCCGGCAAGCTTGCCGGAGCAAAACTTGTCGGGAGCGTTTGCTTCAACGGAACAAACCAAGAGGTTCGCCGGAGCAGACTGCTCCTCAGCACTCTTGGCGTCGATCTTGGGGACCTTCTTGGCGGTGGCTTCGATAAGCTCTGCCGGAAAGTAGTCACCAGAAACCAACTTCCTCTTCTTATTCTGACCAGTTGATGGTGTCACGGATGGTTGACTCAGCTTGAGCACAAAGATCCCTGGTTCCACAGGCAACTTTAGTGCAGCGCACTTTGACAGGCCATCAGCAATGTCGTTCTGTTCTCATGGAACATGTTCCATTTGCAGGCCGTCAAAGTGTTCTTCTAGCTTTCTCACTTCATCAACATAAGCTTCCATCAACGGACTCTGGTAATTCTTGTTCACTTGGCGGACGACAAGCTGCGAGTCACCCCTTACAATGAGTTTCTTGATCCCAAGGTCGGTTGCGATTCTGAGGCCGGCAAGCAAACCCTCATACTCTGCAGTATTGTTCGTTGCTTGCTCCTTGGGAAAGTGCATCTGGACTACGTACTTGAGGTGCTCTCCGGTGGGTGCGATAAGCAGCACGCCAGCACCGGCGCCTTGCAGCGAGAAGGCACCATCAAAGTACATCAGCCACTCTTTGCTTGTCTCCTTAACGGGGATGCTCGTCTCTGGAATTTCTTCATCTGGAGTTGGCATCCACTCTGCTATGAACTCTGCCAATGCCCTGCTTTGGATCGTTGCAGTGCTCTCAAACTTGAGGCCAAAGCTTGATAGTTCCAATGCCCACTCGACAATCCTGCCTATTGCTTCTGGATTCTGCAGTATCCTCTTCAGTGGAAAGCGAGTGACAACTGTTATCTCATGTGCCTGGAAGTAATGGCGCAGCTTTCTCGAGGCCATGAGGAGGCCGAAAAGCAATTTTTGCACACCAGAGTACCTCGACCTAGCCCCCTGGAGAAGGGAGCTGACAAAGTAAACTGGGCGTTGCAACATCTTCTTCTGCACCTCCTTGCACGTCTGTGCAGATTCAACTTTGTCGGGACCAGAGCTTGTCGGAGAAGCCCCCTGCTTGTCGCTGGATTCACTTATCGCGGTCGCTGGCTCATCATCCACCTCCCTCTCCGCTACTAACGCAGCACTAACCACTTGATTGGTTGCCGCTAGGTACAGCAGCAACTTCTCTTGTGGCTTAGGTGCGACAAGTATTGGAGTGGAGGACAGGTACCTCTTCAAGTCCTGCAGCACGGCCTCCGCTTCCGGAGTCCATTTCATTGGACCTGCCTTTTTCAATATTTTGAAAAACGGCAGGGCGCGCTCAGCAGACTTAGAGATGAACCTGCTGAGAGCAGCCACGCAACCGGCAAGCCTTCGCACATCCTTGACGCGCTTCAGTGCTTCAATCTGCTCGATGGCCTTGATCTTGTCAGGGTTGGCTTCAATTCCCCGCTGAGACACAAAGAACCTGAGAAGCTTGCCGGAAGGGACTCCAAACACGCACTTCTCGGGGTTGAGCTTGAGGTTGATCTTGCGCAGATTTGCAAAAGTTTCTTCTAAATCTTGGATCAAGGTAGCCTTGTCCTTGCTCTTGACCACTATATCATCCATGTAGGCTTCCACATTTCTGTGTATCTGTGTCTCAAAAGCGATATGGACTACCCTTGTAAATGTTGAACCAGCATTCTTCAACCCAAAGGGCATCCGTATAAAACAGTATGTGCCGCAAGGGGTGATAAACACGGTTTTTTTCTCATCTTCTTCTGCCATGAAGATCTGATGGTATCCTGAGTATGCATCAAGAAATGAAAGCAAATCACATCCAGCTGTGGAGTCAACAATCTGGTCAATGCGCGGCAAGGGAAATGGATCTTTGGGACAAGCTTTATTGACATCAGTGAAGTCTATACAAAGCCTCCATTTCCCGTTCGCCTTGCGCATGACTACAGGATTGGCCAACCATGTGGGATGGAGCACTCCTCTGACAAGGCCTGCTGCTTCCAATTTCCTGATCTCTTCTGCAATGAACTCTTGGCGCTCCACTGCTTGCTTCCTGACTCTCTGCTTGACGGGCCGCGCATGAGGACAGACGGCAAGGTGGTGCTTGATTACTTTCCTGGGAACACCGGGGATATCAGACGGTTGCCATGCAAACACGTCGACATTCGCCCGCAAGAAAGCAACGAGCACGCTTTCCTATTTGGGGTCAAGCGTGGCACTGATGGTGAAGGTACCACCAGTGTCGTCCTTCTTGGCGGGCACCTTCTTGGTCTCGGGTGGAGCTGCCATCGTCTTCTTGCACTTGCCGGTGGAGCTCGATGGTGCGTCCTCGACGGTAGCGCAGCACTCCGAAGAGGTGCGCTTGCCGGAGTGGGCATCAGAGCTCTTGCCGGACTTTGTCTTCTTCTTCCCCCCGAGAGCTTCAGCGGCAAGTATGTTGTGATCAGCTGTGGCTGCTGCTTCCCGGTAGATTTTGTCGGCGCAGATAAGGGCATCCTTCTTGTCGCCGGGGACAGAGATGACACTTATCGGACCTGGCATCTTGAGCATGTTGTATGCATAGTGAGAGGCTGCCATAAACTTGGCGAGCGCTGGACGGCCAAGGATCCCATTGTAGGGTAATGGAAAATCGGCAACGTCGAATGTGACCCTCTCAGTTCTGAAGTTCATCTCGCTGCCAAATGTGACCGGCAGCGTGATCTTTCCCTTCGGCTTGCTTCTTCCCGGGCTGATTCCTTGGAATGTGCCGGTCTCCTCGAGCTCGCTGTCAGGGATCTGGGGTTTCTGAAGGACCGCGGAGGAGATCAGATTCAAGCCGGCCCCACCGTCAACTAGCATCTTCGTGACCTTGAGGTTGCGGATAGTTGGTGAAACCAACATCGGCAAGCACCCGACCGCAGTTACGCGATCAGGGTGATCCTCAATGTCGAAGATGATAGGCATGTTGGACCATTTCATAGGCTTGCGTGACTCTATGGATGGCTCTGCTGCATTCACTTCCCGCATCCACTGCTTGAGTTGGCGGTGCGAAGTATACAGTGAAGCACCACCGTCAACGCACAGGACCTCTGTGGCTTTCTCAAATTCCTGCTCATCGGCCTCGTCATCATCTATGTCTTCGTCATCGTCATCATCTTCATCCTTGTCGCGGCCGCGGGGAGGTCTATCTCCTTGCCGCTGCTTGATCTTGCCGCGGCGTCCTCCCCGGCCGGGACGTTTCTTGCCGGATCCACCAGCTCCTTCCTGGGCCTTCTCCTTGTCGCGTCGCTCGTATTCAGCTTTCTGCAGCTCAGCGAGCTGTTCGACTTTCTTGCAGTTCTGGAGATCGTGACCCTTGGTGCGGTGAATCTTACAATACTGCTTGCAGGAGCCGTCCTGCTTGTCGGCGGCCGCCACAGGCTAGGCCTCCTTGCCGGAGCCATCACCCTTAGTTTCCTTGGCGCCACTTCCATTGCCGGACTGCTCGACAGCTAGCACTTCCTTGCCCTTCCTCCTTCTGTTGTTCCGCCGCTGGCCTTTCTTTGCCGGGGCGGCATCCTCACTGTCAGATCCTCCTGCTCCCGTATCCTCTCCGGGGAGCCTCCTCCCCTCTTCAGCGCATGCACACTTGTCGGCCAGGGCGTAAAGCTCGCTGACGTCTCTGATCTTACACATCGCCATCTCCTCCCTCATCCTTCGGATTCGCATGTTCTAATGGAACGCGCTGATGATCGCGGCGGGGTGGACGTCTGGGATGTTGTGCTGTACACGGCTGAATCTCTGAATGTACTTGCGCAGTGGCTCTCCTTCCTTCTGGGCGAGCAAATGAAGATCGCTTTCTTGGCCATGTGGCTTGTGGCCGCCTGTAAAGGCGCCGACAAACTGATGGCACAGATCAGCCCAGGAGGATATGGAGTTGTCCGGCAAGTGCATGAGCCAGGATCTGACATTGGGCTTGAGTACCAGCGGGAAGTAGTTGGCAAGGATCTTGTCGTCTCGTCCCCCGGCAGCCTGCACCGCGATGGTGTAGATGCTGAGAAACTCCGACGAATGCGTCTTGTCGTCGTACTTCTCTCGTACGTCTGGTTTGAAATTCTTTGTGCTGGGCCACTGGACTTGCCGCAGCTCACGGGTGAATGCAGGACAACCTACCGCGTACGGCAGATCGCCTGGTTCCCCTGGCGCATGCATGTCAACAGAGAGCCCAGCGCGCTTGTTGGATTGACGTCGCGCTTCTCTTCGGCGCTCGATGCGAGTTCGAGCGTCTTCTTGTTGTCGTTCATGAAGAACTTGACGCTGGTCGCGACGAGCTCGTGGGTTCGACGACGCGGTGGAGCCACTGTCGGGGTGGACCCGGTGAGTCGGCGACTTTGGCCTTCGTAGTGGAGAGTGCATGGAAGTCGCACCTCCCCCGGTCTTGTTTCCATCAGCGCGCGTCCGGCTGTCCTGCCGCGGCAGCGAGGTGCTTGGTTGCCGCGCAGTGTCGCCGTTGGCGAAGGCGATGAGGCTCTGGATAGTGGCCCTCCATTTGCCGGTCTTGTCCGCCGTCGGAGGGTAATCCAGGAGTAGCTGGGCCCGCGCCAAAGCTTCTGCCGGCGTGGTGGGCGGCAGAGGTGAACGGTGCGAGGAGCGGGACATGCTCGGACTCCTAACCAAGTTAGAAGGAGTAGTGTCCCGTCCAGGCGACCGCACCTCACTGGGGCCAGCATGCTGGCATGCATGCTGGTCTTGAACGCCACGCGAACCACCAGCTTGATCTTGGGCCAGCGGACGTATGGTTCTGCAAACGCTATGACGCTGCTGGTCCTGCGCCTCCTGAGATGGGCGCGGTGGGCGTATGGACGCCGAGGTCTGCGCGGCCTTGTCCTTGGACTTGGCAGCGCTGTGGGCACCCTCGTCGATGTCCATTCTTCCGCCGGCGTCCACTCCACCGTCCGCCTGCTCCGGAGGTGGTGGAAGCGACGCAGAAGGGGCTGTTGTCCCCGAAGCCTTCTTCTTCGGTGGCATGTTGGTGAAGACGATGAAGATTTAGCTCGCGTGCACGCCGGATCGGGTTCGCACGATCTCGACGCCCCCTGCCTGGCGCACCAGAGATGTCGGGGAGGCTGACTCCACCAACACCTATGGGGACAGGGCCCCTTTCGGTTCGGTGAGGGCGGAGGCCGCACAAAGAGCGGATCGAGGCGGTACACGCGAGCGGTTTTTACCCAGCTTCTGGCCGCACGGATGCGTAAAACCCTACTGCTGCTTGTTTGTGTATATTGGATTCTTGTTCAGGAGCGATGGACGCTGCCAGACTGAGAGTGAGAGTGTTCCTGGTGCTTCCGAATGAGCCGAGCCGGCCGAAACTCCGAACCCCTTCTACGTTGCGCTTGGGCCTCCTTTTATACTTTCTAGGGGTCACCGACAGGTGGCAACGTAGACAAGAAGGGTAAAAATGGAAAAGGACGCGGTAGGTGCAGCTACCGCTACTGTGGATACAGTGCACCCTACCTAACTCTGACGGCAGGGGACAAGGGCATTAAATGCCTGTCTGAGTTGCCTAAACAGTGCAAAAAGTGACCGTTAGGAGCGCCATCGTTTGCCACGATGGCCTTCTCTTCATCTCCGCTTGCCACCTCGCACCCCTAGCTGCACAGCCTCCTGCCACGTGTGCTTGGGAGAGTCCTAGAGCGACACGCTAGCAGGTGTGCTGGAGCACGGGCACGAAGTGGGGGTTTTCCCGCGGCAAGCTCCTTGCCGCGGTCGTCTTCTTGTCGTGTTTGGGAGCTTGTCGCTCACCGGGCCTTGCCGGGACGCAGGGCCCATCACGGCAAGCTTTCTTGGTATGCCTTGAGTGGCCTTCCCGGCAAGCTCCTCTTGCCGGGGTCTTGTCTCTTCCCGGCAAGATCCTCTTGCCGGGGCCTGGGTTGGCCTTCCCGGCAAGCTCCTCTTGCCGGGGCCTTGGTTTGAGTACTTTGTTCTTGAATGGTCTTCGAGGGAGCCACGGAGGGTCTTGGCGGTCACCCGGCAAGCCTTGCCGCGGGGCGCTGCAACTGCCCGTGCACGAGTTCGGGATACTAGGGTACCCCTACTCTAGTACACCGACAGGAGCCCCCGGGCCTGGGCCATACACGGTGCCGAGCGCTGTTGGGCCAGGCCCAAAACAGTGCACGGGCACGCGCGGCCTAGGTCATGCCGCATATCTCTCCGCTCCCACTGCGCACGCCCAGAACGGCACGCGTCAAACGCGGCATCGTGGGTGACGCGGACGGCGTGCGCGGGGCTAAGCCCTTCGAGCATGCGTCAGGCCACGATGATGGGGACGGTTCACGCCCTCCTCCCTAAACGGAGGTAGGCGTGGGGGCGTGGTGCATTTACTGGACGGGGCCGGTGCGCGGTTTTCGGGACGTCCACTCCCCGCGATCACGGGGCGGAGCGAGGCCGCCTCACCCGTCGCCTTGGTTCTGCATCTCCGCCACGCGGCTCCCATGCGCTCGGGGTCGCGGACGGTGGAAGTGGGAAACTGGGCCGTCGCGAGCAGAGGCAGCGGGTTGGCCTCGACTCCCTGCTCTTCTCGTGCCTTGATTCGCTGAGCGGGGCGGCCGAGCCCCCACCTCGCTCCTTTATAAAGAGCGGGAGGGGAGCGCAGAAACCCGCACTCTCTCATCTCCTCCTTTCTTCAGCTTCTGCTCCCCTTTCTCTCATTTGCCATGGAGAAAGGAAACCCAGGCCCTTCATCGATGGCGGCGAGGGTCGCCGCCAGACAGCGCATCTCTCCCTCTTCCGCGCCCATGGTGGCAGAGCTAGCCATAAGGGGAAGAGGGAGGGGGCGAGGTCACGGACGAGGTCGAGGACGAGGTCGAGGCGCTCGGGGAAGAGGCGGACGGGGCGGCGCGTCAGCTTCACCTCCGCCGACGGCTCCTCCCCCCACGGCGGTCCATATAGGGGACGACCCTTGTGAGTTCTTCGTCAGGCTGCGCTGGGCGCCTCGTCGTCGCCTCCGGCTTCCAGCTCCGTTTGCTCGCGCGATGGAGTTGGACCCGCCCGAGACACTGAGACTGCACATGAGGGGCTGTGGGATCAGCGGCACGCGAGTCTGCGTTGCATTCCCAGCCCCTAATGTGATGTATCTTGATCGAGGGTGGAAGGCGTTCGCCCGCATCCACAGCTTGATGGAGGGGTTTACCCTCCATTTTATGTTGATGGAGGGCGATCTCCTCTCCGTCAAGGTCTTCGGGTGCTTCGGCACTCGGGCGAAGTGCTGCGTGGACAGCTCCTCCGACAGCGAAGGCTCCTCCTCGAGCGAGAGTGACGAGGAGGAGAGCGACAGCGACGACGAGGGTAGCGGGCGGCAGGGTAGCGGGTCCGACTAGGCGTCGGGCGCCGCTTCGCGCGGCACCGGCGGCCCCATCATCCGTGTCGCCGGCTCCTTGAACTCCCCGGGGTCGTCTCCTTGGGCGGCTGGCGTAGGGAGGCTGCGGAAGGGGAAGAGGGCTGGCGACAAGGCCGTCAAGTCGGAGTACGAGGGCATGGTGCCCTCGACAGCGTGCTGACGTCCTGCCGCTCCGTCTTCGAGCCCCGCTTCCGGCGCCGCCATCGCCGTCCAGCCTTCGGACGGCCCCCGGGATGTTCTCTTGGTGTCTTCTGGCACCCGTAGCTCGCCTAGGCACTCCTTTTTGCCCTTTTCGCCTCCTTGACCTGCCTCCTGAAGAGAGGGACAAGAAAGGGATTACGGGCATCTTACCTTTTTAATTTGTAAGCCTTCGGGCCTTAGCTGTATCTAGAACTTGTAATCCTCTCTTTCATGTTTTTCATCCTCTATGGACTGTACCTGAGTGGGATGTTTTTTAATGAAAAGGGGATGTTTGCCGGGTTATTTGTCTCGTGAGCTGAACCCACGCCAAGGAGCAAATCCTTGGTGTCCCTCGGACAGACGTTTCATCTCCCGGCAACAAGCCCTGCCGCCTTCCCATGTCGCTTGACCTTTCTCACGCCTTTGACGGAGGCGGGAACGAGGTGGGTGCGGTCTACTCGTTTCATCCCTTTGCTACCGCGACTACGACCAAACTTGGCCCCGGGAACGAGCTCCAGGGCCTAGAGTTGAGGGAGCACGGCAGTTTTCGGGAAGAAACGCGGTTTCGCATTCCCCAGTCCATAAGAGGATGCATGATGAGGGATGAAAGACTTATTTGATATTGCAGCCCCCGGCAACTCTGGTTTGCCGTGGACGATTCTTGGCACTCGCAGCCCCCAGCGATACTGGCTTGCCAGGGCCCAAGTGCCGTCCGTTTTCTTCTTCTCTTGTCGCTGCCAGTCATGTCATGGGAACACTTTATTAGAGGCGCGACAAGTTATTTTTGTAATATAACTCTATCTTAGGCAACAAATAGCTGTGTTACGTCCTTTACTCGACTCTTGGCTTTGTATGGTTCTGCCCTACGCTTTCTAGGGAAACTTGCCGGCGCAGGTACCCTTGCCGCGAGCGCCGAGTGCGGAACTTCAGCAGCCTGCTGGCGGGGTCGCTACCGAAAAGCAACCTTGTCGCAACTAGTTGCAGCTCACTTAAGTTGTTGAGCGGACTCGAAACAAAGTAAGGGCGCTAGCGGCTCACTTAAGTTGCTGAGCGGACTCGAAGCAAAGTAAGGGCGCTAGCAGCTCACTTAAGTTGTTGAGCGGACTCGAAACAAAGTAAAGGCGCAACTAGCTACGAGTTGGTTCCTCCGCGCACAGGTTTTCCATACAAAGCACGGTCGTTCAAGGAAAATAACTCAAAAACTTAAAAAAAATTGATTGCTCAAGCTCTAGCAACTTAGCTTTTTTGTCGTCTGCTTCCCGGCAAGGAGAAACTTTCTTGAACAGCCTGGTCCACACCATTATCTTCTCCTTCACCCCCCCCCCCCCCGGTAAACCTTGTGGGCGAGGGAACCTTCCTTCTCTTGAGAAAGAAACAGAGAGATAAAGTAATGATATGGAGCCTTGGGCTCGTTATTGCTTACCGGGGTCTAGTGCTGCACAGAGTGTCAGATAACATATGCAAAAAAGGATTATAGCATAAAAAACTGACAAGATGTGCGGGGCACGTGAACTTTACTGGTGCACGGGGTCTGCGCCCGGCTTTGTACAAAGGATTACATGCAACAGCGGCAAGACTTGTACAAAAGGTGGTTGCCGGAAAAGCTTCCGGCAACCGCGCCTTACGGGTAAAACTTACGAAGATGTTCAATGTTCCAGGAGTTGCTCACCGGAGTGCCATCTTCGGTCTCTAGGCGGACAGCGCCGGGCCTAGTGACTCGTTTCACCCGATAAGGGCCTTCCCACTTCGGCGTCAACTTGTTGGAATTCTTGGCGGACTGAACGCGCCGAAGAACAAGGTCGCGTTCCTCGAAGCTCCTGGCTTTAACTTTGCGGCTATGGTAGCGACGCAAAGCTTGCTGGGAGCGAGCGGCTCGCACAGCAGCCTGGAGACGGTCTTCCTCAAGGAGCAGCGCGTCATCTTGCCGCAGCTGCTCTTGCTCGAGCTCATCATAAGCGAGCACTCGAGGTGACCCATAAACGAGTTCCGTGGGGAGAACTGCCTCTGCTCCATAGACTAGAGCAAAGGGTGTCTGTCTAGTGGCTCGATTTGGCGTCGTCCTGATCGACCAAAGAACCACCGGCAGCTCCTCGATCCAGTTTCTTCCGCACTTGTGCAGCCTGTCGAAAGTTCTGGTCTTGAGGCCTCGCAGCACTTCAGCATTTGCCCTCTCCGCTTGACCGTTGCTTCTCGGGTGAGCAACAGAAGCGAAGCAGACCTTGGCGCCAAGATCTTGGACATACTGCATGAAGGTGCGGCTCGTAAATTGCGTGTCGTTGTCGGTGATGATCCTGTTAGGAACCCCGAAACGGCAAACAATCGACCTGAAGAACTTGACTGCTGACTGTGCTGTCACCTTCCTCACTGGTTCCACTTCCGGCCACTTTGTGAATTTGTCGATTGCAACGTACAATAACTCAAAGCCCCCGACAGCTCGGGGGAAGGGGCCGAGGATGTCGAGCCCCCAGACCGAAAATGGCCAGGATAAAGGGATCGTCTGGAGAGCTTGAGCTGGCTGGTGTATCTGCTTGGAATGGAACTGGCACGCTTCACACTTGGTTACTTGTGCAGTTGCATCCTGGAGGGCTGTCGGCCAGAAGAAGCCTTGTCGGAATGCTTTGCCGACAAGCGCTCTTGCGCCAATGTGGTGACCACATATGCCTCCATGTATCTCTGCCAACAGCTGTTGTCCATCTTCCCGGCGAATGCACTTCAATTTCACACCGTTGAGTCTTATTCTGTACAGTGTGTTGTCGACAAACTTGTACATACTTGACTGCCGGGCTACTCTTTCAGCTTCTTCTTGCTCTTCGGGAAGCTCTCTTGTCTGAAGGAAATGGACAATCTGCTGCGCCCATGTTGGAGCTTGTGGCTCGACAACAAGGACTAAAGGCGTATCTATTGTTGCGGGAACATCCGCTTCTACGGCAAGAACCTACGGTTCGGCCGGAGCGTGATATTCCCCGGCAAGCTTGCCGGAGCAAAACTTGTCGGGAGCGTTTGCTTCAACGGAACAAACCAAGAGGTTCGTCGGAGCAGACTGCTCCTCAGCACTCTTGGCGTCGATCTTGGGGACCTTCTTGGTGGTGGCTTCGGGAAGCTCTGCCGGAAAGTAGTCACCAGAAACCAACTTCCTCTTCTTATTCTGACCAGTTGATGGTGTCACGGATGGTTGAGTCAGCTTGAGCACAAAGATCCCTGGTTCCACAGGCAACTTTAGTGCAGCGCACTTTGACAGGCCATCAGCAATGTCGTTCTATTCTCGTGGAACATGTTCCATTTGCAGGCCGTCAAAGTGTTCTTCTAGCTTTCTCACTTCATCAACATAAGCTTCCATCAACGGACTCTGGTAATTCTTGTTCACTTGGCGGACGACAAGCTGCAAGTCACCCCATACAATGAGTTTCTTGATCCCAAGGTCGGCTGCGATTCTGAGGCCGGCAAGCACACCATCATACTCTGCAGTATTGTTCGTTGCTTGCTCCTTGGGAAAGTGCATCTGGACTACGTACTTGAGGTGCTCTCCGGTGGGTGCGATAAGCAGCACGCCAGCACCGGCGCCTTGCAGCGAGAAGGCACCATCAAAGTACATCAGCCACTCTTTGCTTGTCTCCTTGACGGGGATGCTCGTCTATGGAATTTCTTCATCTGGAGTTGGCGTCCACTCTGCTATGAACTCTGCCAATGCCCTGCTTTGGATCGTTGCAGTGCTCTCAAACTTGAGGCCAAAGCTTGACAGTTCCAATGCCCACTCGACAATCCTGCCTGTTGCGTCTGGATTCTGCAGTATCCTCTTCAGTGGAAAGCGAGTGACAACTGTTATCTCATGTGCCTGGAAGTAATGGCGCAGCTTTCTCGAGGCCATGAGGAGGCCGAAAAGCAATTTTTGCACACCAGAGTACCTCGACCTAGCCCCCTGGAGAAGGGAGCTGACAAAGTAAACTGGGCGCTGCACCATCTTCTTCTGCACCTCCTTTCACGTCTGCGCAGATTCAACTTTGTCGGGACCAGAGCTTGTTGGAGAAGCCCCCTGCTTGTCGCTGGATTCACTTGTCGCGGTCGCTGGCTCATCATCCGCCTCCCTCTCCGCTACTAACGCAGCACCAACCACTTGATTGGTTGCCGCTAGGTACAGCAGCAACTTCTCTTGTGGCTTAGGTGCGACAAGTATTGGAGTGGAGGACAGGTACCTCTTCAAGTCCTGCAGCGCGCCCTCCGCTTCCGGAGTCCATTTCATTGGACCTGCCTTTTTCAATATTTTGAAAAACGGCAAGGCGCGCTCAGCAGACTTAGAGATGAACCTGCTGAGAGCAGCCACGCAACCGGCAAGCCTTCGCACATCCTTGACGTGCTTCGGTGCTTCAATCTGCTCGATGGCCTTGATCTTGTCGGGGTTGGCTTCAATTCCCCGCTGAGACACAAAGAACCCGAGAAGCTTGCCGGAAGGGACTCCAAACACGCAATTCTCAGGGTTGA
The DNA here is from genome assembly GCF_002162155.2 of Triticum dicoccoides. NCBI lineage: Eukaryota > Viridiplantae > Streptophyta > Magnoliopsida > Poales > Poaceae > Triticum > Triticum dicoccoides. The sequence continues at coordinate 657,599,971 of NC_041388.1, read as the reverse complement.
GCTTGAGGTTGATCTTGCGCAGATTTGCAAAAGTTTCTTCTAAATCTTGGATCAGGGTAGCCTTGTCCTTGCTCTTGACCACTATATCATCCATGTAGGTTTCCACATTTCTGTGTATCTGTGTCTCAAAAGCGATATGGACTACCCTTGTAAATGTTGAACCAGCATTCTTCAACCCAAAGGGCATCCGTATAAAACAGTATGTGCCGCAAGGGGTGATAAACGCGGTTTTTTTGTCATCTTCTTCTGCCATGAAGATCTGATGGTATCCTGAGTATGCATCAAGAAATGAAAGCAAATCACATCCAGCTGTGGAGTCAACAATCTGGTCAATGCGCGGCAAGGGAAATGGATCTTTGGGACAAGATTTATTGACATCAGTGAAGTCTATACAAAGCCTCCATTTCCCATTCGCCTTGCGCACGACTACAGGATTGGCCAACCATGTGGGATGGAGCACTCCTCTGACAAGGCCTGCTGCTTCCAATTTCCTGATCTCTTCTGCAATGAACTCTTGGCGCTCCACCGCTTGCTTCCTGACTCTCTGTTGACGGGCCGCGCATGAGGACAGACGGCAAGGTGGTGCTCGATTACTTTCCTGGGAACACCGGGGATATCAGACGGTTGCCATGCAAACACGTCGACATTCGCCCGCAGAAAAGCAACGAGCACGCTTTCCTGTTTGGGGTCAAGCGTGGCACTGATGGTGAAGGTACCACCAGTGTCGTCCTTCTTGGCGGGCACCTTCTTGGTCTCGGGTGGAGCTGCCATCGTCTTCTTGCACTTGCCGGTGGAGCTCGATGGTGCGTCCTCAACGGTAGCGCAGCACTCCGAAGAGGTGCGCTTGCCGGAGTGGGCATCAGAGCTCTTCCCGGACTTTGTCTTCTTCTTCCCCCCGGGAGCTTCAGCGGCAAGTATGTTGTGATCAGCTGCGGCTGCTGCTTCCCGGTAGATTTTGTCGGCGCAGATAAGGGCATCCTTCTTGTCGCCGGGGACAGAGATGACACTTATCGGACCTGGCATCTTGAGCATGTTGTATGCATAGTGAGAGGCTGCCATAAACTTGGCGAGCGCTGGACGGCCAAGGATCCCATTGTAGGGTAATGGAAAATCGGCAACGTCGAATGTGACCCTCTCAGTTCTGAAGTTCATCTCGCTGCCAAATGTGACCGGCAGCGTGATCTTTCCCTTCGGCTTGCTTCTTCCCGGGCTGATTCCTTGGAATGTGCCGGTCTCCTCGAGCTCGCTGTCAGGGATCTTGAGTTTCTGAAGGACCGCGGAGGAGATCAGATTCAAGCAGGCCCTGCCGTCAACTAGCATCTTCGTGACCTTGAGGTTGCGGATAGTTGGTGAAACCAACATCGGCAAGCACCCGACCGCAGTTACGCGATCAGGGTGATCCTCAATGTCGAAGATGATAATCGTGCTGGACCATTTCAGAGGCTTGCGTGACTCTATTGATGGCTCTGCTGCATTCACTTCCCGCATCCACTACTTGAGTTGGCGGTGCGAAGTATACAGTGAAGCACCACCGTCAACGCACAGGACCTCTGTGGCTTTCTGAAATTCCTGCTCATCGGCCTCGTCATCATCTATGTCTTCGTCATCGTCGTCATCTTCATCCTTGTCGCGGCCACGGGGAGGTCTATCTCCTTGCCGCTGCTTGATCTTGCCGCGGCGTCCTCCCTGGCCGGGACGTTTCTTGCCGGATCCACCAGCTCCTTCCTGGGCCTTCTCCTTGTCGCGTCGCTCGTATTCAGCTTTCTGCAGCTCAGCGAGCTGTTCGACTTTCTTGCAGTTCTGGAGATCGTGACCCTTGGTGCGGTGAATCTTACAATACTGCTTGCAGGAGCCGTCCTGCTTGTCGGCGGCCGCCACAGGTTGGGCCTCCTTGCTGGAGCCATCACCCTTAGCTTCCTTGGCGCCACCTCCGTTGCCAGACTGCTCGACAGCTAGCACTTCCTTGCCCTTCCTCCTTCTGTTGTTCCGCCGCCGGCCTTTCTTTGCCGGGGCGGCATCCTCACTGTCAGATCCTCCTGCTCCCGTATCCTCTCCGGGGAGCCTCCTCCCCTCTTCAGCGCGTGCACACTTGTCGGCCAGGGCGTAAAGCTCGCTGACGTCTCTGATCTTACACATCGCCATCTCCTCCCTCATCCTTCGATTTCGCACGTTCTGATGATCGCGGCGGGGTGGACGTCTGGGATGTTGTGCTGTACACGGCTGAATCTCTGAATGTACTTGCGCAGTGGCTCTCCTTCCTTCTGGGCGAGCAGATGAAGATCGCTTTCTTGGCCATGTGGCTTGTGGCCGCCTGTAAAGGCGCCGACAAACTGATGGCACAGATCAGCCCAGGAGGATATGGAGTTGTCCGGCAAGTGCATGAGCCAGGATCTGACATTGGGCTTGAGTACCAGCGGGAAGTAGTTGGCAAGGATCTTGTCGTCCCGTCCCCCGGCAGCCTGCACCGCGATGGTGTAGATGCTGAGAAACTCCGACGGATGCGTCTTGCCGTCGTACTTCTCTGGTACGTCTGGTTTGAAATTCTTTGTGCTGGGCCACTGGACTTGCCGCAGCTCACGGGTGAACGCAGGACAACCTACTGCGTACGGCAGATCGCCTGGTTCCCCAGGCGCATGCATGTCAACAAAGGGCCCAGCGCGCTTGTCGGATTGACGTCGCGCTTCTCTTCGGCGCTCGATGTGAGTTCGAGCGTCTTCTTGTTGTCGTTCATGAAGAACTTGGCGCTGGTCGCGACGAGCTCGTGGGTCCGACGACGCGGTGGAGCCGCTGTCGGGGTGGACCCGGCGAGTCGGCGACTTTGGCCTTCGTAGTGGAGAGTGCATGGAAGTCGCACCTCCCCCGGTCTTGTTGCCATTGGCGCGCGTCCGGCTGTCCTGCCGCGGCAGCGAGGTGCTTGGTTGCCGCGCAGTGTCGCCGTTGGCGAAGCCGATGAGGCTCTGGATAGTGGCCCTCCATTCGTCGGTCTTGTCCGCCGTCGGAGGGTAATCCAGGAGTAGCTGGGCCCGCGCCAAAGCTTCCGCCGGCGTGGTGGGCGGCAGAGGTGAACGGTGCGAGGAGCGGGACATGCTCGGACTCCTAACCAAGTTAGAAGGAGCAGTGTCCCGCCCAGGCGACCGCACCTCACTGGGGCCAGCATGCTGGCGTGCATGCTGGTCTTGAACGCCACGCGAACCACCAGCTTGATCTTGGGCCAGGGGACGTATGGTGCTGCGAACGCTATGACGCTGCTGGTCCCGCACCTCCTGAGATGGGCGCGGTGGGCGTATGGACGCCGAGGTCTGCGCGGCCTTGTCCTTGGACTTGGCAGCGCTGTGGGCACCCTCGTCGATGTCCATTCTTCCGCCGGCGTCCACTCCACCGTCCGCCTGCTCCGGAGGTGGTGGAAGCGACGCAGACGGGGTTGTTGCCCCCGAAGCCTTCTTCTTCGGTGGCATGTCGGTGAAGACGATGAAGAGTTAGCTCGCGTGCACGCCGGATCGGGTTCGCACGATCTCGACGCCCCCTGCCTGGCGCGCTAGAGATGTCGGGGAGGCTGATTCCACCAACACCTATGGGGACAGGGCCCCTTTCGGTTCGGTGAGGGCGGAGGCCGCACAAAGAGCGGATCGAGGCGGTACACGCGAGCGGTTTTTACCCAGCTTCGGGCCGCACGGATGCGTAAAACCCTACTGCTGCTTGTTTGTGTATATTGGATTCTTGCTCAGGAGCGATGGACGCTGCCAGACTGAGCGTGAGAGTGTTCCTGGTGCTTCCGAATGAGCCGAGCCGGCCGAAACTCCGAACCCCTTCTATGTTGCGCTTGGGCCTCCTTTTATACTTTCAAGGGGTCACCGATAGGTGGCAACGTAGACAAGAAGGGTAAAAATGGAAAAGGACGCGGTAGGTGCAGCTACCGCTACTGTGGATACAGTGCACCCTACCTAACTCTGACGGCAGGGGACAAGGGCATTAAATGCCTGTCTAAGTTTCCTAAACAGTGCAAAAAGTGACCGTTAGGAGCGCCACCGTTTGCCACGATGGCCTTCTCTTCATCTCCGCTTGCCACCTCGCACCCCTAGCTGCACAGCCTCCTGCCACGTGTGCTTGGGAGAGTCCTAGAGCGACACGCTAGCAGGTGTGCTGGAGCGCGGGCACGAAGTGGGGGTTTTCCCGCGGCAAGCTCCTTGCCGCGGTCGTTGTCTTGTCGTGTTTGGGAGCTTGTCTCTCACCGGGCCTTGCCGGGACGCAGGGCGCGTCACGGCAAGCTTTCTTGGTATGCCTTGAGTGGCCTTCCCGGCAAGCTCCTCTTGCCGGGGTCTTGTCTCTTCCCGGCAAGATCCTCTTGCCGGGGCCTGGTTTGGCCTTCCCGGCAAGCTCCTCTTGCCGGGGCCTTGGTTTGAGTACTTTGTTCTTGAATGGTCTTCGAGGGAGCCACGGAGGGTCTTGGCGGTCACCCGGCAAGCCTTGCCGCGGGGCGCTGCAACTGCCCGTGCACGAGTTCGGGATACTAGGGTACCCCTACTCTAGTACACCGACATTTGGCCTACTAGATTGATCTTTCTTGCAATGGGAGAAGTGCTTAGCTTTGGGTTCAATCTTGCAGTGTCCTTTCCCAGTGACAGTAGGGGCTGAAGGGCACATATTTTATTGTTGCCATCGAGGATAAAAAGATGGGATTTATATCATATTGCTTGAGTTTATCCCTCTACATCATGTCATCTTGATTAATGCATTACTCTGTTCTTATGAACTTAATACTCTAGATGCATGTTGGATAGCGATCGATGTGTGGAGTAATAGTAGTAGATGTAGAATCGATTCGGTCTACTTAACATGGATGTGATGCCTATATTCATAATCGTTGCCTAGATATTCTCACAACTATGCGCTCTTCAATCAATTGCTTGGTAGTAATTTGTTCACCCACCGTAATACATGTTATCATGAGAGAAGCCACTAGTGAAACCTATGGCCCCCGGGTCTCGTTCTTATTATATTGCATCTCTTTTTATTTACATCGCATCTCGTTTACTATTTTGCAATCTTTACTTTCCAATCTATACAACAAAAATACCAAAAATATTTATCTTACTATCTTTATCTGATCTCACTTTTGCAAGTGACCGTGAAGGGATTGACAACCCCTTTATCACGTTGGTTGCGAGGTTCTTGATTGTTTGTGCAGGTACTAGGTGACTTGCGTGTTATCTCCTACTGGATTGATACCTTGGTTCTCAAAAACTAAGGGAAATACTTATGCTACTTTGCTGCATCACCCTTTCCTCTTCAAGGGAAAACCAACGCATGCTCAAGAGCTAGCAGCAGCCTGAACAGCGATGGTGTAGATGCTTAGAAATTCTGTCGTGTTCAGCCTCCAATCGTACTTCTCGGGTATCTCTAGCTTGAACGTGCAAACGGATGGCCAACGGACTTGCCGCAGTTCATGAGTAAAGGCAGGGCACCCAACCTCGAAAGGTAGGCACCCCTCAATACTGAGTGCGGGCTCATCGACATCGGATCCATCGCGCCCATCAGACCGGCAGTGGTCGTCGTGGCGTCGCTCAACAGCGACGTGCGCATCTCCCCCTCGCCTATCCTCTGGTGGTCGCCGTTGGCCTGGACGTGCTCGAGGGTCAAAAGAGGCCATCGAGACGTCGTTAGGTTCTTGATTCTGCTGTGGTCGCACTAGCGGCCGTGGCGGGGACTGCACCGGGGGTGTGGCCCCTTTCGCACGTCCAGTAGCACGAGCCGTTGTCATCGCTTGGGGAGGTTGTGGCGGGCCAGCTCGCTGTGAGCCCCCAGCCTCGGCGAAACTGGGCAGACTTTGGATGGTGGCACGCCATTCGTCCATCTGCTTGGTCGCTAGCGCAAACTTCAGCAGCAGCTGAGCCCGCACCATGGCTTCCGTGGCTGTACTTGGCATGGGTGATAATGAAGTAGATCACACCGTCGCTCGGCTCCCGATGGCGGCAGCACCATGCCCCTGTTTTTGCGGAGCGGCCACCTGGATGGCAGGGTGGTGCGGCGAAGGCGCTCAAGGGACAGCGGCTCCATTGGGCACAGCAATTTGGTCGACCCGCCCCGGGGGAGGCGCACGCGCTACGGTCACTCCCGTGGTGGGGGCGGCCGGAGGGCGGCGATTTGCCCCAGACCAAGAGCCGTTGCTGCGGTTGTGCCCGTCAGCAAGAGGAGGGGGCGCGGATGGAGTAACCCCCTCACCCGTACCTTGTGGAGCATGGCAGTCGGGGCATTGTTGATGTTGTTCTCCTCCGATGCCTCCTACTCCTGTGTCGGCCGCGGGGGAAGTGGCGATGGTGCCGCCTGCTCCGACCACATCCCCAGCAGCATCCACATCCTCGCGTGCCTCCGCGTCCCTCACAGTGTTAGAGGCCGCGAGCGGCGGAGCCTTCGAGGTGCATGGATGAGCCAAAGCACCGGATTTCTTCTTAGGCACCATGGTCGATGGCGCAGTCGAAGGTGAAGATGGTGATGAAGATGATGCGCTACACACACCTTCAGGTTCGCGCAAGCGATCCCCCTACCTGGCGCGCCAAAGATGTCTCGGGAAACCGCGACCACCTATGGGACTAGAGGGCCCCTTGCTTGTTCGGTAGGAGAAGTCGCGTTGCACAAAGAGCAGACGAGCGTGGCGCAGCACGGCAGGGATCACGCAGGCAATTTTACCCAAGTTTGGGACACTGAGAGGCGTAAAACCCAACTCCTGCTTTGGTGGATTGATGGTGGAAGAGTGGTGGTGGAGCGTAGTACACTTGCCCCGCAAGGGCAGTAGTGGCTACGCGCGTATGGGCGTGTTTGTTATCCAACCTTCTAGCCCTTTCTACGGTTTCCATGGGCATCCTTGTATAGATTAAGGGGCTACCACAATGGCAAAGTAGTCATTATGCACTGATAAGATAGCAAACAGTGCTATCATACCTAACTCTGCAAGCTGACGGGGTGCATTAAATGCACCACTTGACATCACGTCGTTGGTTGCCCGGCAAGCCTTGCCGGGCTATTTTGCCAGCTTCACACCTGCTTGCTTGACATGTCGTAGGACGGGTGTCGTTCTAGGGCACCTTCTATAGAGAAAGGCTGCCATGTGGCGAATGGCTGCCACTTAGTCACTTTGCGGCTTGACACCGCACTAATTGACGACGCGGGTCATGCTGGAGTAGTTGGGTGAGGTGGTTTTTCCCTCGTGAGTCCCTGCAAGCCCTGCCGGGACATCTTGGGCGTCTTCTTCCCGGTGCGGCCCCGCCCCTACTACTGCTCGCTTGCCCGGCAAAGGGGGGCTTTTCTCCTGGTGGCATCTTGCTTCTTTGGCTTGATCTTGGTCCTCTTGGTTTGCATGTTGGTCCTTCGAAGTTCTTGGTCTCTTGCACTCTGGTATGGCCTTGTGCCTCAATCCTGTTCCCGTGCATGTGCACAGTCTGGGCAACAGACCCAGGGTTTGTTGCACCGACACATGTTAATGCTATGTTGTTGTTTTGCCTTGATGCTTTTGGTTGTTGTGAGCTTGCAAGTACATTCAATATACTAACCTAGTGTGTCATGCCAGATTGCAGGTGATTGATGACCCACAAGTATAGGGGATCAATCGTAGTCCTTTCGATAAGTAAGAGTGTTGAACCCAACGAGGAGCAGAAGGAAATGACAATTAGTTTTCAGCAAGGTAATCTCTGCAAGCACTGGAATTGTCGATAATAAGTAGTTTGGCAGCAAGGTAATTTGTAACGAGCAAGTAATGGTAACGGTAAATAAAGTATAGCAAGGTAGCCCAATCCTTTTGTGGCAAAGGATAGGCCAAAAAGGTCTCTTATGATAAGCAAAGTGTTCTTGAGGGTACACGGGAATTTTATCTAGTCACTTTCATCATGTTGGTTTGATTCGTGTTCACTACTTTGATAATTTGATATGTGGGTGGACCGGTGCTTAGGTGTTGTTCTTGCTTGAACAAACCTCCTACATATGATTAAACCCCTCACAAGCATCCGCAACTATGATAAAAGTATTAAGATAAAATCTAACCATAGCATTAAACTTTTGGATCCAAATCAGTCCCTTGCGAAGTAGCACATAAACTAGGGTTTAAGCTTCTGTCACTCTAGCAACCCATCATCTAATAGCTACTCCACAATACATTCCGTTAGGCCCTAATACGGTGAAGTGCCATGTAGTCGACGTTCACATGACACCATTAAGGGATTCACAACATACATATCATCAAAATATCGAACACATATCAAGTTCACATGATTACTTGCAACAAGATTTCTCCCGTGACCTCAAGAACAAAAGTAACCACTCACAAATGATAATCATGCTCAAGATCATAGGGGTATTAAATAGCATAATGGATCTGAACATATAATCTTCAACCAAATAAACCATATAGTAATCAACTACAAGATGTAATCAACACTACTAGACACCCACAAGTACCAATCTAAGGTTCTGGTACAAAGATTGAACACAAGAGATGAACTAGGGTTTGAGAGGAGACGGTGTTGTTGAAGATGTTGATGGAGATTGCCCTCCCCAAGATGGAAGAGTTGTAGGTGATGATGATGACAATGATTTCCCCCTCCGAGATGGAAGTTCCCCTGGTGGAATCGCTCGGCCGGAGGCAGGGCGGAGCTAGGATTTAGGCATGGGGGCGAGATGAAGGTGAGGCCAAAAAATATTTTGCGCCTTATGAATACCAAAAGTTTTATACCAAGTGTCGTTAGTGTTTCACATTGCCCATAGTATGCATACAAAAAAATGCAGCTGGAGCATCTCTTAGCTATAGCTAGTAATGGTGAAGAATTCCATATATAATAAGGTGTAACCGAAATACTCCAAAATACCTTGCTCTAAAACATTATCGTATATAAGTTTTGTTGGGGAACGTAGTAATTTCAAAATTTTCCTACGCACACGCAAGATCATGGTGATGCATAGCAACGAGAGGGGAGAGTGTGTCCACGTACCCTCGTAGACCGAAAGCAGAAGCGTTAGCACAACGCGGTTGATGTAGTCGTACATCTTCACGATCCGACCGATCAAGTACCGAACGCACGGCACCTCCGAGTTATGCACACGTTCAACTCGATGACGTCCCTCGAACTCCGATCCAGCCGAGCTTTGAGGGAGAGTTCCGTCAGCACGACAGCGTGGTGACGATGTTGATGTTCTACCGTCGCAGGGATTCGCCTAAGCACCGCTACGATATTATCGAGGTGGACTATGATGGAGAGGGGCACCGCACATGGCTAAAAGATCCAAGAGATCAATTGTTGTGTCTCCATGGGGTGCCTCCCTCCCCGTATATAAAGGAGTGGAGGAGGAGGAGGGGGCCGGCCACCCTAGGCGCGCCCCATGAGGAGTCCTACTCCCACCGGGAGTAGGACTCCCCTTTTCCATGTGGGAGTAGGAGAGGAGAGTGAAGGAGAGAGAGGGGGAAAGGAAAGAGGGGCGCTGCCCCCCCCTCCTTGTCCAATTCGAACTGGGGGGAGGGGCGCGCCGCTGCCCTTTGGCCGCCCCTCCTCTTCTCCATTAGGGCCCAATAGGCCCATTAGTCTCCCCGGGGGGTTCCAGTAACCCCCCAGTACTCCGGTATAATCCTGAAACTCCCCTAAACCATTCCGGTGTCCGAACATAGTCGTCCAATATATTAATCTTTACATCTCGACCATTTTGAGACTCCTCGTCATGTCCGTGATCATATCTGGGACTCCAAACTACCTTCGGTACATCAAAAACCATAAACTCATAATATAACCATCATCGAACTTTAAGCATGCGGACCCTACGGGTTCGAGAACTATGTAGATATGACCGAGACACGTCTCCGGTCAATAACCAACAGCGGAACCTGGATGCTCATATTGGCTCCTACATTTTCTACGAAGATCTTTATCGGTCAAACCGCATAACAACTTACGTTGTTCCTTTTGTCATCGGTATGTTACTTGCCCGAGATTCGATCGTCGGTATCTCAATACCTAGTTCAATCTCGTTACCGGCAAGTATCTTTACTCATTCCGTAACACATCATCCCGCAACTAACTCATTAGTTGCAATGCTTGCAAGGCTTAAGTGATGTGTATTGCCGAGTGGGCCCAGAGATACCTCTCCGACAATCGGAGTGACAAATCCTAATCTCGAAATAAGCCAACCCAACAAGTACCTTCGGAGACACCTGTAGAGCACCTTTATAATCACCCAGTTATGTTGTGACGTTTGGTAGCACACAAAGTGTTCCTCCGGTAAACGTGAGTTGCATAATCTCATAGTCATAGGAACATCTATAAGTCATGAAGAAAGAAGTAGCAACAAACTAAACGATCAAGTGCTAAGCTAACGGAATGGGTCAAGTCAATCACATCATTCTCCTAATGATGTGATCCCATTAATCAAATGACAACTCTTTGTCTATGGCTAGGAAACATAACCATCTTGGATTAACGAGCTAGTCAAGTAGAGGCATAATAGTGACACTCTGTTTGTCTACGTATTCACACATGTATCATGTTTCCGGTTAATACAATTCTAGCATGAATAATAAACATTTATCATGATATAAGGAAATAAATAATTTATTATTGCCTCTAGGGCATATTTCCTTCAGTCTCCCACTTGTGCTAGAGTCAATAATCTAGATTACATAGTAATGATTCTAACACCCATGGAGCCTTGGTGTTGATAATGTTCTGCTTATGGAAGAGGCTTAGTCAACGGGTCTGCAACATTCAGATCCATATGTATCTTGCAAATCTCTATGTCTCCCACCTGGACTTGATCCCAGATGGAGTTGAAGCATCTCTTAATGTGCTTGGTTCTCTTGTGAAATCTGGATTCCTTTGCCAAAGCAATTGCACCAATATTGTCACAAAAGATTTTCATCGGACCCGATGCACTAGGTATGACACCTAGATCGGATATGAACCCCTTCATCCAGACTCCTTCATTTGCTGCTTCCGAAGTAGCTATGTAATCCGCTTCACATGTAGATCCCGCTACGATGCTTTGTTTAGAACTGCACCAACTGACAGCTCCACTGTTTAATAAAAACATGTATCCGGTTTGCGATTTAGAATCGTCCGGATCAGTGTCAAAGCTTGCATCGACGTAACCATTTACGACGAGCTCTTTGTCACATTCATAAACGATAAACATATCCTTCGTCCTTTTTAGGTATTTCAGGATGTTCTTGACTGTTGTCCAGTGATCCACTCCTGGATTACTTTGGTACCTCCCTGCTAAACTAATAGCAAGGCACACATCAGGTCTGGTACACACCATTGCATACATGATAGAGCCTATGGCTGAAGCATAGGGAACAGCTTTCATTTTCTTTCTATCTTCTGCAGTGGTCGGGCATTGAGTCTTACTCAACTTCACACCTTGTAACACAGGCAAGAACCATTTCTTTGCTTGATCCATTTTGAACATCTTCAAACCTTTGTCAAGGTATGTGCTTTGTGAAAGTCCAATTAAGCGTCTCAATCTATCTCTATAGATCTTGATGCCCAATATATAAGCAGCTTCACCGAGGTCTTTCATTGAAAAACTCTTATTCAAATACCCTTTAATGCTATCCAGAAATTCTATATCATTTCCAATCAACAATATGGCATCCAGATATAATATCAGAAATGCTATAGAGCTCCCACTCACTTTCTTGTAAATACAGGCTTCTCCCAAAGTATGTATAAAACCATATGCTTTGATCACACTATCAAAACGTTTATTCCAACTCCGAGAGGCTTGCACCAGTCCATAAATGGATCGCTGGAGCTTGCATACTTTGTTAGCTCCCTTTGGATCGACAAAACCTTCCGGTTGCATCATATACAACTCTTCTTCCAGAAATCTATTCAGGAATGCAGTTTTGACATCCATTTGCCAAATTTCATAATCATAAAATGGGCAATTGCTAACATGATTCGGAAAGACTTAAGCATCACTATGGGTGAGAAGGTCTCATAGTAGTCAATCCCTTGAACTTGTCGAAAACCTTTTGCAACAAGTCGAGCTTTATAGACGATAACATTACCATCAGTGTCAGTGTCAAACCGGCGGATCTCGGGTAGGGGGTCCCAACTGTGCGTCTAAGGCGGATGGTAACAGGAAGCAGGGGACACGATGTTTACCTAGGTTCGGGCCCTCTTGATGGAGGTAATACCCTACGTCCTGCTTGATTGTTCTTGATGATATGAGTATTACAAGAGTTGATCTACCACGAGATCATAGAGGCTAAACCCTAGACGCTACCCTATGGTATGATTGTATATTGTCCTACGGACTAAACCCTCCGGTTTATATAGACACCGGAGGTGGCTAGGGTTACACAGAGTCGGTTACAAGGGAGGAGATCTTCATATCCGTATTGCCTAGCTTGCCTTCCACGCCAAGGAGAGTCCCATCCAGACACGGGACGAAGTCTTCAATCTTGTATCTCCATAGTCCAATAGTCCGGCCAAAGGATATAGTCCGGCTGTCCGGAGACCCCCTAATCCAGGACTCCCTTAGTAGCCCCTGAACCAGGCTTCAATGACGATGAGCCCGGCGCGCAGTATTGTCTTCGGTATTGCAAGGCGGGTTCTTCTCCAAATCCTGAATATCTGCTAAGTAGTGTCTGGCTCCCATAAATGTTGGACTTCTTGGCTTCTGCGCCCAATAAGGGCCATCTTCCATGCGTTGAGCGAATGCAAGGAGCCAGGTCATTTTTACATTTCCCCCCTAGCCAGGTAAATAAATCGTCTATTAAAGGGATGGGGATTCTTAGATCCAATCCACACCATCCTCCCATGGCGAGAATCCATCGGAGCACGCTCGGAAAAATCCATTCCATCATGGCCGGCCACCGCAGCTCCTCCTCCCGCCCCCGTAGCCCTAAGCCCGGTGATTGGGAGAGGTGTTTCGTCCCGCACTACCGATTAGTAGAGTTGCAGACCCAGGGATTTCTCCCTCCAGCGTATATGGTCCCCTCCGAGCCAAGCTCGCCACCTATAATAGCGGGGAGCAAGCGGACAGCTTCCCCAGTCCCTCTAAGGGGGAGCGGGTATGCCTTGTCCCTTACTTACTAAGGGGACTCGAATTTCCAATTCATCTGTTCCTCCGCGGGCTCCTGGAGTTTTATGGCCTCCAACTGCATAATTTCACCCCTGCTTCCATAATACACATCACCGGTTATGTTGCCCTTTGTGAGATGTTTCTGGGCTGCGAGGCTCATTTCGAGCTGTGGAAAAGGTTATTTTGCCTTGTGCCCCGCACACAGAAGGGGTCACTTTATCAGGTGGGCGGAGCCGAAATATGGCGCATCGCCGAGACCGGATACCTGTCCGGTACTCCGAAGAAGACATCCGAAGACTGGCCTTCGAGTGGTTTTACATGGAGGACGTCCCCCTTCCAGACCCTGTTCGGCGGGGTCTTCCTGAGTTCAACAATGCTCCTCTGAAGAAACGCCGAAGCTGGCGCCCACGGAGCCCCCAGGAGGAAGACAACGGAGAAGTCCTTTACTTGATGAACCGGATTAAAGCGCTGGCTCAATCAGGATTGACAATAATCGAGGTTATGTCAATATGCATAATGCGGGGAGTGCAGCCACTTCAATATCGAGGGCACCCCCTGTGGTGTTTTAACGGGGAAGATGATGCCACCCGTTGCGGGCGTAAGGGACCAGACTCCGCTATTGCTTTAGAAAACAATTGTCTGAGTTGTTCAAGGGAGAGGAAGAGGAGTTCATCCGTATCAAGCCACGGGATGGATTCTCCATGTACAACCCTCCAAGCTGGGTGAGTTGTACCTCTTTACTCCCATCCTTCCCGCATTCTTCGTCGTAGGTACTCACCTTGCCATTTCACGACAGGAACTGTGAAAAGTTGTAAGGGAGGTCAACAGCCCACCTCCACAACCAGAGGACCCTGGCCGGGCCCTCGATCCCAGACTCGAAGAGGATCCGGACATATTCGTGGAGCTGATAGACAGGCAATTCTATCAATTGAGCTGTGATGACGCCATGGTGGCCATAACATCCGACTATCCCGGACTACTCCCTGCGCCGCACGTAAGAAAAGCCAAAGTCCCAACTCCCAAAAAGGATCCCCTTTTATGCACTTCACCTACCATACACATATGGTGTTTTACAGGGAAGGCATTCAGGACGTCGTGCCGAACCCGCAGCAAGTCGCCAACAAGAGGCACCGAAGCCCGGTAGGCCAAAAAGGAAGGCGGTCAGGACGGAGACGCCGGCACAGAGGTATGACGCAAAACCTCACTCCGTGGTTGTCATCTTTCTTTAAAATATAATGACGTCTGTGTTTCTTAGCAGAAAAAAACACTCGCCGGACTATATCCGGATAGGCTACCGATCACGCCTTGACCAGTCGGGCTCCAGGGCCGGACATGGAGGCGGAAGCTAACGCAGGGCAGACGTCGAATGATCCTCCTACAGAGGATGCAGACAGACTATCTGCTACAAATTCCGAAGTGGAGAGCGGCATGAATCACAGGCGTCGTCGGGCCGTACTCCGTGACGCTTGTTTCTCACCAGAGGCATTTGATGCCTTCAATTCCGGAGACGCGTACATCTGTGCTGCTCAAAATGGTCTAGCGAGAGCCACGGACCAGTATGTAAGGGATATACGGGTAAGCAAATCTGACGATTATATGTATCAGTAGCCCCTGAGACTTGAAACAGTTGACGCAACTGATTTAAGGATCATTATTTGTGCAGGTTCTTACAGAGAAGAATTCCCAATTGTCTCAAGAGCTGGACGAGTGCAAGGCCCAGCTAGGGGCCGCTATTGACGCGTTGAAGGAGTCCGAGAAGGGTCCCTCTGGTAACACTTGTGTCCCTTGCAAAGAATACGGGTACCAGGTAGTATGTGGCATGTATGCAAATCTAACAATAGATGTTGTAGGTGACCCCGGAGCGAATCCGGAGGCCGTGGAGGTGGATGCGGCACATGATGATCGACAGCAAAAATGCTTGCGAGCGCGTGCTAACGCGAGTCAGGCAGGAGAAAAATGATCTCCAAGACGCCAATATCCAGCTGGGCATGGAACTGAAAGATGTTTGAGCTCAGCTTGCAGACTCCATGAAGGAGAATAAACGGCTTCGGCGCGGCATTTTTAGTAAGTGCTTGAACGAACTTTTAAAGGAGTTCGGCGAAGAAGCCGGATAACAGAGTTATGTCTGCAGGTATGCTGACGGGTCGTCCTGCGGAGGAGATGCCCGGGTCTTCGGGTGATCTTCTACCAGAGCTCTCACAACTGCACGAGCAAGTTCAGTAGGTGATGCAGGGTATTTCGCAAGCCTTGTGGCCATCCGCATCCCCGCCAGGAGGCATGGGGGAGCTTATAGAGAAGCTTAAGGGAGCGTTGCGGCACTTCCTATTATGGAAGATATCAGCCTGCCGACAAGGTGTAAGGGAAGCCTGGGCTATGGTGAAGACACGATGTACCAAAGCGAACCCAAACCACATGGCCGAGGTTAGACCTGTGGGGCCTGATGGGAAAGAGATCCCCGTCAGTTTAGTGTATGATCAAGTAGAATTAGCCACAAAGTATTCCCGATAGGATTGTAGGCTAGATAGCCTGTTGGATGGTATAGAAGAAGAATTGAATCAGTCTTAGCAACTGTGTAATTCAAGTGACATATGTAATGTCCCTAGCTGGATTTTAAATCATTTGTCATGGCGGACCTTTTCGCTTCGACCTCTGGACCCGACAGTCCGGAGTGTATCCGAATACCCGCTCGGTTATGTAAAAACCGGGGCATGCATGGAGACCAGGCGTAGGGGTCATAAGTGCTTGAACAGACAAGTACCCAACTAGTTATGTTATATTACATGGGTAGTAAGAAAGATCTTCCAGTGAGAATAGTTCCATTAACGGTTCCTTTCCCTGGGTATGCATGCCCTAATGTGCATGTCCGAACTGCGAAAAGAGACGCAGGATATAAACATCTGGGGGCATGTTTCGAATTAGATAAAAGTCATCTTTTTTTCACCGACCGAATATTCCCTTAAGAACGCTAGCTTTCGGCTTACATCCGGCTGACCCGGCAGTAACAATCGCAGAGGTGCTCCCCTTATGCCCTAGCCGAATTAACGAGAACGTAGGGCATAAATACAAGAGCCAGGCAACCCAGATTGGCCAAAACCTAAGTCATATCGATGCATATAATGGCGAAAAAAGGTACATGCGGAAGAATAACACATGTATGGGACGTAAAGCCCAGGAAAATAGTTAGATTAAGCTTCTGTATAAGAAGCCCCCAGGTATAATGAGCGCAGTTAGCGCATCAAGATTGTGTAACCAGGACACAAGTATAGCCTTTAAGGGCCTTGCAGAGAGTAAAAGGGAGAAAGAGAGAAAAGACAGATATGCAAAAAATATTGACGGAGGTGAGGAGACGAACATAGAGTCTGGCGCTAGGCGTAGAATCTTCAGAGTCTGGCTGCATTCCATTGATTTGGCTCGAGTCGATTATCCGATGCATCTCGCAGACGGTATGCTCCACAGGTCAGAACCTGGTCAATAATGAAGGGACCCTCCCATTTGGGCTTGAGCTTGTTCTTTTTCTTCTCTGACAGGCGTACAACTAGTTTGCCAATGTTATAGGTTTTGGCCCGTACTTCTCTGCTTTGATACCTTTGTCAGGACCCCGACTCGATGTCACATCGATCTAGCCGGTAACACCTCATATCACTTTGCGGCCTCACGCACGGTATCCCCACGGGTGTCGCCTTACCTTTGCCTGGGACCGTTTGCGCCTTTTGGCTCACGTATATGATAGTGTCGCTAGCATCCATATGATAAAGAGCCCGGGCTGACATGACTAGTCGTAAACCCAAAGTGGCACAGACTTACAGGGACAGGCATCCATGACCCAGCTTCGAACGTGTCGGTCATCAGCAAGTGGGTCCGGGCTGTAGCACTGGGCTAGCAGGACTCCGGTAAACCGGGCTGTAGCGGGCTAACAGGACTCCGGTACTCAAAGCGTGACATTTCCCCGAAGGGACAGACACAGGAACGAAGACGGACACATGCCGGCCAGCCTAAGTGTTCCAGAGCAGTAGCAAGCTACCATGGCTCAGCGGTAACACTAGGAGACATTTCCCGGTAAGAGAGGCTACTAAAGATAAACAACTAGATAGTCAGATCCCACACATACCAAGCATTTCAATCATACACACAATATGCTCGATATGTGCAAATACAACGAAGCATCACAACATGACTCTACGACGCAAGTACTTTATTTAAGGCTCAGGGAGCCATACATAACATACACAAAGGTACGGGTCTCACGACCCAACATTCAAGTCATACAGTCATACAAACCAACAGCGGAAGTAACTTGTCTGAGTATAGACAACTAGTAAAATAAAAGAGGCTTGGAAAGCCTAGCTATACTACGTGGTCCTTCACAAACTCAGGGTCACCACCTGGGTCTTTAGCCTACTCGTTGATGTCAATGTCTACATAGAACCCATCAGAAGGGGTTGCAGCGTCTTCTGAAAATGTAAATTATAGCAACATGAGTACAAAGGTACTCAGCAAGACTTACATCAGATCCTACATACATGCATATTATCAAGAAGAGTTGGTGGAGTTATTGCAGCAAGCCAGCTTTGACTCTTGGCTAGGCTATCCTACGATACTTCAACTTGAAATGGTTTTGCGCACACGAGTCCACTACTCACCACTTCAATACACTACCGAGGATCCACCTCCGTCTCCCTACGGAAGAGCCATCCTCGGCACTCACACTTATCTTGAGGCTTTTAGTGGTTTCCATTTACTTGTCTATGAACTGTATAGGCAACCAAGTAGTCCTTTACCGTGGACGCGGCTATTCGAATAGATCATGTTAACCCTGCAGGGGTGTACTTCTTCATACATGTTTCCACCACTTAGCGTCTGCACACGACATGTGCTCGGCAGACTTCAAGCGAAAGCCGACGTGGGTGTAGACCACGACCTACCTAAACACTTAAGCCTCTAGTCCAGGTTTATCGCCTATTCAGGTTCCATCCGCAGGGAGTCCGGCCGAGGTTTCCCATACGGCCCCGAACGATGTGAACAGGGTTCCCGAGATACCTAACGGGTATTCGGTACACCGTGCCACATACCTACCGCATCACAGCCCACCCCTACGGTCAGCGCTGTCCACGGCCTCCAGTAGACTACAAACACCAGAAACTACTTGCAACTCCTGGACAGAGAGCTAGGGTGAATAAGAAGTCGAGCGGGGTCATATTTCAGGGCCCAATGCATGGTAGTAGCTGTATCTTAAATCACACATACAGATCTCAGTGCTTAAGGTCGGCTTCAATGAAACAACCCACCATGTACTCCTACATGGCCTCTCATCGATACCTTTACCAAATCGTGTTCACCACACCACTCTCATTACCGACATAACCATTTCACTCCAGCCCATCACCCAGATGAACCAGACCTGACACGACTCTAAGCATAGCAGGCATAGCAAGGTAGGAACAACACATACATATGGCTCAATCAACTCCTACACATGCTAGTGGGTTTCATCTAGTTACTGTGGCAATGACAGGTCATGCAGAGGAAATGGGTTCAACTACCATAGCACACAGCAGTTTGAAACGCGTTGTCTTAATGCAGTAAAAGAGAGCAGGAGCGAGAACATGGGATTGTATCGATATGATCAAATGGTTGGTTGCTTGCCTGATGGTTCGATGCACTGATACGGTTCTTCGTTAGGGTAATCACGGTACTCCTCGGAGGCAGAACCTGTCGCAAAGGACACCGACACACAACCATCACCAAACAATGTGCAACAATATGATGCATGCATGAAACATGGCAATATGAGTGTGTTGGGCTAATGCAACTAAAATCAGAAGGGTTTGAACCAATTTGAATCAAAGATTCAAATTTCAAACTCAAACATGGCCTTTTAAAGTGCTTTTCCTTGTTCTGCTTAAAACATCAATTTAACTTGTTTGATCATGCATGAAAATAGTACAGATGGATAGATTGGATTTTTCTGATCATTTTTCATATATAATTTGTCCAATTTGGAGTTACAGAATAAAAGTTATGAATTTTTGAAGTTTAACTAATATTCTGGAATTTCCTAATTTAAATTAAATCCAGAAATATAATTATTGCGCCAGCATGACGTCAGCATGACGTCAGCGGTCAACTGCGGCTGGCTGGGGTCAAACCTGACGTGTGGGGTCCACACGTCAGTGACAGGGGGGGTTTAACAGGGTTAATTTATTCCTAATTAGGGGTTAGTGGCACTGGGGCCCACTGTCAGTGTCAGGGGGGTTAATTAAGCGGTGATTAACACTAATCTGACTACCTGGCCGACGGGGCCCACGCGTCAGTGACCCTGGGGGGGTCAAACCCCAGGTCAGACAGGTCAACCCCACCGGCGACATGACGCCGGCGAGGCCCGAGACGGCGGCGCGATGCGGGATCGCGCTACAGGGCACGGGCGAGGCCGTGCTTGGGCTCGTTGGAGAGCTCTTGCTCCCGCGCGTCGAACGGTGGTGGTGGCCGTGCCTGAGGTGGCCGGTACCGACGACGGCGAGCTCGTGAGCGGCGGCCGGAGTTCGGGTGTGGTCGGGATCGGTGCTGCTGCTCGCAAGCGAGGGAGCTGAGGCGCTGGAGGGGTTCTACGGGTCCTTACGGACTTGTTGGACTCGCCGGGGTGACCAAATGGTCACCGGAGCTGCGTCGACGGCGAGCTCGGCGACGGCGGAGGTTCGGCCGTGGTGGGAGACGGGGTTACGGTGCGGGAACGAGGGGGAAAAGAAGGGGAAACGGTGGCGGAGCTCACCGCGGTTGCAGTGGGCGTCGAAGCGGGCTCGGGGACGGCCGGAGTGCAGCGAATTGACGGTGATGATCTCCGGTGGCCGAGGAGGGGAACGGCGACGTGGGCGGCGATGCAGGGCTTACGGAGGGGCTTGGCTTGGTGGGGAGGAAGAGGGGGTCGAGGCGGAGCTCCTGAGCTCAGCGGAGGGGCGAGGGGTGGCCGGTGACGGCTGCTATGGCGAACGGCGGCGATGGTGGTGTTCGGCCGTGTGAGAGAGAGAGAGCGAGGGAGAGGAGGGAAGAACTGAGGGAGAGTGAGAGAGAGCAGGGGAGGGCGTGGCGTCGTCCGGGGCATCGAGGGCGACGAGAAGGGCGCCAGGCAGGCAGGGAGGGAGGTGGCGTGGCGCGGTGGCGCGCGCGCGCGCCGGCCACACTCCCCTCCCTCTGTCGAGGACGAAGACGACAGAGGAGGGAGGCGGGCTGGGCCGCCTGCTGGCTGGGCCGGCCAGCTGGCTGGGCTGCACAGGGAGGGGCCCAGGTAAGCTCCTCCTTTTATTTATTTTTCTGTTTTCTAATTTCTGACATTTGTTTTGATTTAAATAAAATATTAAATCATTTATTTACCTTATGCCAATTTTTGCAGGAGCTAAATATATTATTCCAGAGCTCCTTTATAAATGGCATAATATTTGGACATATATTAATATATATAAATAATATATTTCCAATGCAAATATTTATGCATTAATTCCAAATGCCCAAAATAAATACCTATGAGCTCTTAAAAATATTGTTTTGATTTTTATCTCTGTCCAATATTTTCAGAGAGCAACATGAGCATTTTCTTGGACCTTTTTGGAGAAATTTTTATTTGGATCATTTTCAAAAATGATTCTGAGGGTTTCACAAATCCCCATTTCAAATTAAATGGAAATTTAAACATGATGCACACACTCTGATGCATGACTAGCTAGGGTGTGACAACTCACCCCCACTCAAAAGAATCTCGTCCCGAGATTTGGGTTCCTCCGGGAAGAAGGCGGGATATTCAAGTCGAAGACGATCCTCCCTTTCCCAAGTTGCTTCATCCTCAGAATGGTGCGACCATTGTACTTTGAGAAACTTGATATTCTGACGTCGGGTGGTACGTTCGGCCTGATCGAGGATACGAATGGGGTACTCTCGATATGTAAGATTATCTTGGAGATCAAGCGTTTCGTGGTCCACTCCACGGATAGGATCCGAGAAGCAACGCCTGAGTTGAGAAACGTGGAAGACATCGTGGACCCTGGAGAGGTGCGGAGGTAGTTCCAACTGGTAGGCAACTTCCCCTCGTTTGGCGAGAATGCGAAAAGGTCCAATGTAACGAGGAGCCAATTTGCCTTTGATACCGAAACGATGGGTTCCCTTCAGAGGGGTGACCCGAAGATAAGCCTTCTCGTCAACCTCGAAAGTCATAGCCTTATGTTTTCGGTCATATTGACTCTTTTGACGAGATTGGGCTGTTTTCAACTTTTCACGAACGATACGAACTTGTTCTTCTGCTTCCTGAATCATATCCGGGCCAAAGAATTGTCTTTCCCCGGTCTCTGACCAGTTAAGGGGTGTTCGACACCGTCGTCCATAGAGAACTTCAAAAGGGGCCTTACCCAAGCTAGATTGATAGCTGTTGTTGTAAGCGAATTCGGCAAATGGAAGGCACTTCTCCCAGTCCATTCCGAATGAGATAACAGAGGCTCGAAGCATGTCTTCTAGAATCTGGTTGACGCGTTCCACTTGACCACTCGACTGAGGGTGGAAAGCGGTGCTAAAGGAGAGACGGGTTCCCATAGCATTTTGGAAACTTTCCCAAAATCGAGAGGTGAAAAGACTTCCTCGATCCGAGTTAATTTCCAAAGGAACACCATGGAGGGACACTATACGGGAGATGTATAAGTCTGCCAGCTGAGTAGCGGTTATACTCTCACGAAC
Source organism: Triticum dicoccoides (assembly GCF_002162155.2). NCBI lineage: Eukaryota > Viridiplantae > Streptophyta > Magnoliopsida > Poales > Poaceae > Triticum > Triticum dicoccoides. Next base: position 657,578,197 of record NC_041388.1, on the reverse strand, counting down.
AGGTAGGAAATGGGCTACTTTGGAAAGACGATCGACAACGACGAAGATAGCATTATTCCCTCTCCTGGTCCTGGGAAAACCGGTAATGAAATCCATACCAATTTTATCCCATTTCCATTCAGGAATAGCTAAGGGTTGAAGGGTGCCAGCAGGCCGTTGGTGCTCTGCTTTTACACGACGACAGACGTCGCAATTAGCAATATACTGAGCAATTTCTCTCTTCATCATAGTCCACCAGAACCTCTGGCGTAGGTCCTGATACATCTTAGTACTACCGGGATGAATGGTGAGAGGAGATTCATGAGCTTCCTTTAGGATCAATCGCCTCAGGTTGCGCACTTTGGGAACCACTAGTCGATCCCCGAAGTATACGACCCCTTGATCATTAATGGAGAAGCAATTCGCAATTCCTTTCTGAATGTTTCTCTTGATGCGGGAGATTCCCGGATCTACCTTCTGTGCTTTGATAATCTGATCCGTAAGGGTAGGTTTTGCCACCAAGGTGGAAAGAAAACCTTGAGGTACAATGTGAAGGTTAAGCTTCCGAAATTCCTCATGGAGAAGCGGTTGACTTTGTTGTAACATCAGGTTGTTACAATAAGATTTACGACTTAGCGCATCAGCCATGACGTTGGCTTTCCCTGGGGTGTAGGTTATTCCTAAGTCGAAGTCTGTGATCAACTCAACCCAACGTCTTTGCCTGAGATTCAGATCCGGTTGGGTGAAGATGTACTTCAGACTTTGGTGATCAGTGAATATTTCGCAACGATTACTGAGGAGGTAATGTCGCCAGGTCTTAAGTTCATAGACTACGGCTGCAAGCTCTAGATCATGAGTAGGATAATTCTCCTCATGTGGGTGCAATTGCCGTGAAGCGTAGGCAATTACGTGTCGATCTTGCATGAGAATGCAACCTAGTCCTTGTCGCGAGGCGTCGCAGTAGATAACAAAGTCCTTGGAGAAGTCTGGCGGTACCAGTACGGGAGCAGAGGTCAGGCGTCTTTTCAGTTCCTGAAAGCTGTGCTCACATTGTGGAGTCCATTCGAACTTCTTATCTTTCTTGAGGAGTTCGGTTAGAGGTTTGGCAACTTTGGAGAAGTTCTCGACAAAGCGACGACAATAGCTCGCTAAACCCAGAAAACTCCGAACTTGCTTGACCGATTCAGGTGGAGTCCAATTAAGGACGGCTTGAACTCGCTCAGGGTTAACAGCAATACCTTTACCAGATATTACATGACCCAGATAGGTCACTTCTGACAACCAGAATTCACATTTAGAAAATTTGGCATAAAGGCGATGCTCTCGAAGTTTCTTCAACACTAGCCTTAGATGCTCGGCATGTTCTTCCTCGTTCTTGGAGTAGATGAGTATATCATCGAGGTAAACCACGACGAATTTATCCAAATACTCCATGAAGATTGAGTTCATTAACCGAGAAAAGGTGGCTGGAGCATTGGTTAAACCGAAGGACATGACGGTGTACTCGTATTGGCCATAACGAGTAACAAAGGCCGTTTTAGGAATGTCCCCGTTTCTGATTTTGATTTGATGGTAGCCCAACCTCAAATCCATCTTGGAGAAGACTGAGGATCCAGCGAGCTGATCATACAGGTCGTTGATCCTGGGGAGTGGATATTTGTTCTTGATTGTGACCAGGTTGACAGGTCGGTAATCTACAACCATCCGGTCCGTACCATCCTTCTTCTTGACGAATAGGACGGGGCAAGCCCACGGAGATGAACTAGGGCGGATGAAACCCTTTTTCAAGGACTCATCGAGTTGTTTCTTAAGCTCGGCTAGTTCTAGTGGTGCCATCTTATAAGGTCTTCTAGCAATCGGAACGGTTCCTGGAATGAGATCTATTACGAACTCAACATCCCTGTCAGGTGGAACACCTGGCAATTCCTCTGGGAAGACATCCGAGAAGTCACGGACTACTGGAACGTCTTCAAGGTCTGGCAAAGGGCTGGCGTTAAGAGAGTATAACTGTCGCTTGGCTATTCGGGTCAAGACATTGACTATCTTCCCCGAAGGGTGAGTGAGTTGAACAGTCCTAGAGAAGCAATCAATTTGGGCATGATGAGCTGACATCCAGTCCATACCCAGAATGATATTAATATCTGAAGATTTAAGGGCTATCAAAGATGCAAGGAAAACAAGTCTGTCGACTTGGATTTCATTTCCATGGCTCACTCTAGAAGTTTGCCATTTGGATCCCGGAGTTTGAATTACCATAGAGGTTGGCATATCACCGAATGCGACGTTATGCAAACGAGCATAATTTTCAGATATAAAAGAATGAGAGGCTCCTGTATCGAAAAGAACAGATGCCGGGTGGCAATTAACAAGAAGCGTACCGAGAACGATGTTGGGATCCTCTTGAGCTTCTTCGGCAGAGATACAGTTGACATGGCCACGTGTAACGGTGGCCGGCTTGGCGTGGAACACTTTCCCTGTCGGCTTGCCACGGCCAACGGCTTTAGCAGATTGGTTGGGGTTGGTCTGGGGACACTCACGCATATAGTGACCAGATTCCCCACACTTGAAACAAGTCACGGAACTGGTACGTGGAGGAGCATTGTTAGTTGGACCCCCATAGGGCTTGGCTGGAGCAGACTGTTGAACAGGGCGAGGCGCCTGGAAAGATGGCCTCGGTGTGAACCTGGGTGGCAGGGCGGTGTTGGGTACCCACACGCGGCGCTTCTGAGGACCAGCACCGGATGAGGAACCCATGTCACGGCCATGCTTGCGTGTTGCGTCATAGTCAGTCTGACCAGTTTCAGCACTGATGGCTTTGTTGACAAGTTTCTGAAAAGATGTGCACTCATGCAGACGGAGGTCGCGGCGAAGCTCAGGACTAAGGCCCTTACGGAACCTTGCTTGCTTCTTGGCATCAGTAGACACTTCCTCAATTGCATATCGTGCGAGATTACCAAACTCCCTGCTGTAAGCATCCACAGAAAGTCGGCCTTGGGTGAAACTGCAAAATTCCTCACGTTTACGGTCCATGAGACCCTCCGGAATGTGATGTTCACGGAAAGCCTCGCTGAACTCAGCCCAAGTAGTGACATGGCCCGCCGGGAGCATAGCTCCATAATTCTCCCACCATAGACTGGCGGGGCCTTCAAGATGATATGCAGCAAAGGTGACCTTGTCAGCCTCCGCTACCAGCGCGGAACGCAGTTTGTGAGCGATACTGCGAAGCCAGTCATCAGCGTCGAGAGGCTCGACGGAGTGGTGGAACGTGGGTGGATGTAATTTGATAAAATCACTGAGTGACACCACGTTAGTCCTCTGATGGTGTGCTGTGTTCTGTTCAATACGCTCCAACAAACGGTTGGTCTCCCGCTTGTTTCTCTCAGCTTCCATCATAACCTCGGCTAGGGAAGGAGGATGAGGCAGATTTGCATCCCTGACTTCACTGCCTTCGGCCTGCTCTTGAGGAGCAGGGTTAGTGCGCGTGTTGACCATCCTAGGTAAACAAGACAATGATTTAGTCAGGATGATAAAATTCCGACATAGGATATAAAACGTAAGGAATAACTCGAAATGCAGGATGATCATCCGTATGACATGGTAGATACAGAAACTGCTTCTTTATTCCATCGTCATACACACCATACAGGGTTTAGTACAAGACCAAACAAGGTAATATTACGGTGAAAGAGGATTACATCTCATCGGAGGCATCCCAAGCTCCTATACATTATTTTTCTACACCTCCGGAAAGAGTACAAACTAGGTCATATCCCACGAGTCACGCGGGACGATAGACGACACAGCTAGTGCGAACTAGTGATACTACCACTAACTCAGACCGATCCGTAGTAGTCCTCGTAGAAGTCACCTCCATAGCCTGGAAGCTCAACATGATCATCCGGAAACAGACGATCTCGCGGAGCTTGTGGACCATAGGGGCTAGGATGAGGCCTTGGACCAACAGACGGTGGCCTGCAGGGACCGCGAGGTGGGGTGATGCCTCCTACATCACGCCAACTCATCACGTCTGGCAGAGCAGATCTCACAGGATAGAGATCGCGCATATCTGAATATCCAGCTTGCACCGCCGGTGCGAACCGAGTCAAAGTGGCCCAGTGGTCAGCACGGGTATTGAAGAGCTCTAACCTTAAGGCCCGATTTTCACGGTCCTTATCCTCGAGCATCTCAGCAGTGGTGCGAGTCCGTGAATCCTCCTGAGTGGGGTCAGCATAGATAGCCTCGAGATACCCTTGTGCTCCCGGAAGTGATCCTGGCATATACCGGAAATCAGAGTCCCGAAATAGTCCGGATCTGACTCGCATAATGGTCATCATAGAGTAGGCGGCGTCCTGCACAGCCATCTCAATAGTAACCCCGAGTCCATAGGAGCAGTGAAGGGGCTCGGTGGATCCAGGATAAGATGGAAATATCCTGACAGTGCAGAGATACTGGCTTCGATTAAAGTCTCGGAATTGCTCTTCGACCGTGTACTCAGGATACCAGCGGTATCCAGCCTCAGTCATCACCCTGACCAACTTGGCAGTATGGCCGGGTACATCTAGGCATCGAGTCAGGCGAACCACTTGATTGGGGTCGCGAGTGGCCATCTGAAAGCACAATCATAATGCAAAGGCATTAGAATTTCTAGCAAAATTTCGGCAGCATAGCAGTTGTAAATGCTCAAGAAGGATTTGAGACATTTGACAAAGGATTTCGTACACACTCAACATCATCATATCAAAGTTCTGAATCCATGCTAACAACATAATGTGGTAGTAGAACTGAACTAGGCTTGTATCCATCAAACTTATAAGGTACTACTGATTAGTAACACGTGATCCTGATAGAGAGAATAGATCCTAATTCCTTAACCCCCGGTGGAAGAATGGACTAACTCAGATCAGAATGTCATAAGATAAAGGAGTAAAAAGAGCCTTACGTTCCAACCCACAAACAATTCCCCTACATATAACTAAATAATTTCTAGACTCAACATCGACCAGTTTGGCTTGGAGAACCTACAGGCAGTCCGGCTCTGATGCCAACGCTGTCAGGACCCCGACTCGATGTCACATCGATCTAGCCGGTAACACCTCATATCACTTTGCGGCCTCACGCACGGTATCCCCACGGGTGTCGCCTTACCTTTGCCCGGGACCGTTTGCGCCTTTTGGCTCACGTATATGATAGTGTCGCTAGCATCCATATGATAAAGAGCCCGGGCTGACATGACTAGTCGTAAACCCAAAGTGGCACAGACTTACAGGGACAGGCATCCATGACCCAGCTTCGAACGTGTCGGTCATCAGCAAGTGGGTCCGGGCTGTAGCACTGGGCTAGCAGGACTCCGGTAAACCGGGCTGTAGCGGGCTAACAGGACTCCGGTACTCAAAGCGTGACATTTCCCCGAAGGGACAGACACAGGAACGAAGAATGACACATGCCGGCCAGCCTAAGTGTTCCAGAGCAGTAGCAAGCTACCATGGCTCAGCGGTAACACTAGGAGACATTTCCCGGTAAGAGAGGCTACTAAAGATAAACAACTAGATAGTCAGATCCCACACATACCAAGCATTTCAATCATACACACAATATGCTCGATATGTGCAAATACAACGAAGCATCACAACATGACTCTACGACGCAAGTACTTTATTTAAGGCTCAGGGAGCCATACATAACATACACAAAGGTACGGGTCTCACGACCCAACATTCAAGTCATACAGTCATACAAACCAACAGCGGAAGTAACTTGTCTGAGTATAGACAACTAGTAAAATAAAAGAGGCTTGGAAAGCCTAGCTATACTACGTGGTCCTTCACAAACTCAGGGTCACCACCTGGGTCTTTAGCCTACTCGTTGATGTCAATGTCTACATAGAACCCATCAGAAGGGGTTGCAGCGTCTTCTGAAAATGTAAATTATAGCAACATGAGTACAAAGGTACTCAGCAAGACTTACATCAGATCCTACATACATGCATATTATCAAGAAGAGTTGGTGGAGTTATTGCAGCAAGCCAGCTTTGACTCTTGGCTAGGCTATCCTACGATACTTCAACTTGAAATGGTTTTGCGCACACGAGTCCACTACTCACCACTTCAATACACTACCGAGGATCCACCTCCGTCTCCCTACGGAAGAGCCATCCTCGGCACTCACACTTATCTTGAGGCTTTTAGTGGTTTCCATTTACTTGTCTATGAACTGTATAGGCAACCAAGTAGTCCTTTACCGTGGACGCGGCTATTCGAATAGATCATGTTAACCCTGCAGGGGTGTACTTCTTCATACATGTTTCCACCACTTAGCGTCTGCACACGACATGTGCTCGGCAGACTTCAAGCGAAAGCCGACGTGGGTGTAGACCACGACCTACCTAAACACTTAAGCCTCTAGTCCAGGTTTATCGCCTATTCAGGTTCCATCCGCAGGGAGTCCGGCCGAGGTTTCCCATACGGCCCCGAACGATGTGAACAGGGTTCCCGAGATACCTAACGGGTATTCGGTACACCGTGCCACGTACCTACCGCATCATAGCCCACCCCTACGGTCAGCGCTGTCCACGGCCTCCAGTAGGCTACAAACACCAGAAACTACTTGCAACTCCTGGACAGAGAGCTAGGGTGAATAAGAAGTCGAGCGGGGTCATATTTCAGGGCCCAATGCATGGTAGTAGCTGTATCTTAAATCACACATACAGATCTCAGTGCTTAAGGTCGGCTTCAATGAAACAACCCACCATGTACTCCTACATGGCCTCTCATCGATACCTTTACCAAATCATGTTCACCACACCACTCTCATTACCGACATAAACATTTCACTCTAGCCCATCACCCAGATGAACCAGACCTGACACGACTCTAAGCATAGCAGGCATAGCAAGGTAGGAACAACACATACATATGGCTCAATCAACTCCTACACATGCTAGTGGGTTTCATCTAGTTACTGTGGCAATGACCGGTCATGCAGAGGAAATGGATTCAACTACCGTAGCACACAGCAGTTTGAAACGCGTTGTCTTAATGCAGTAAAAGAGAGCAGGAGCGAGAACATGGGATTGTATCGATATGATCAAATGGTTGGTTGCTTGCCTGATGGTTCGATGCACTGATACAGTTCTTCGTTAGGGTAATCACGGTACTCCTCGGAGGCAGAACCTGTCGCAAAGGACATCGATACACAACCATCACCAAACAATGTGCAACAATATGATGCATGCATGAAACATGGCAATATGAGTGTGTTGGGCTAATGCAACTAAAATCAGAAGGGTTTGAACCAATTTGAATCAAAGATTCAAATTTCAAACTCAAACATGGCCTTTTAAAGTGCTTTTCCTTGTTCTGCTTAAAACATCAATTTAACTTGTTTGATCATGCATGAAAATAGTACAGATGGATAGATTGGATTTTTCTGATCATTTTTCATATATAATTTGTCCAATTTGGAGTTACAGAATAAAAGTTATGAATTTTTGAAGTTTAACTAATATTCTGGAATTTCCTGATTTAAATTAAATCCAGAAATATAATTATTGCGCCAGCATGACGTCAGCATGACGTCAGCGGTCAACTGCGGCTGGCTGGGGTCAAACCTGACGTGTGGGGTCCACACGTCAGTGACAGGGGGGGTTTAACAGGGTTAATTTATTCCTAATTAGGGGTTAGTGGCGCTGGGGCCCACTGTCAGTGTCAGGGGGGTTAATTAAGCGGTGATTAACACTAATCTGACTACCTGGCCGACGGGGCCCACGCGTCAGTGACCCTGGGGGGTCAAACCCCAGGTCAGACAGGTCAACCCCACCGGCGACATGACGCCGGCGAGGCCCGAGACGGCGGCGCGATGCGGGATCGCGCTACAGGGCACGGGCGAGGCCGTGCTTGGGCTCGTTGGAGAGCTCTTGCTCCCGCGCGTCGAACGGTGGTGGTGGCCGTGCCTGAGGTGGCCGGTACCGACGACGGCGAGCTCGTGAGCGGCGGCCGGAGTTCGGGTGCGGTCGGGATCGGTGCTGCTGCTCGCAAGCGAGGGAGCTGAGGCGCTGGAGGGGTTCTACGGGTCCTTACGGACTTGTTGGACTCGCCGGGGTGACCAAATGGTCACCGGAGCTGCGTCGACGGCGAGCTCGGCGACGGCGGAGGTTCGGCCGTGGTGGGAGACGGGGTTACGATGCGGGAACGAGGGGGAAAAGAAGGGGAAACGGTGGCGGAGCTCACCGCGGTTGTAGTGGGCGTCGAAGCGGGCTCGGGGACGGCCGGAGTGCAGCGAATTGACGGTGATGATCTCCGGTGGCCGAGGACGGGAACGGCGACGTGGGCGGCGATGCAGGGCTTCCGGAGGGGCTTGGTTTGGTGGGAGGAAGAGGGGGTCGAGGCGGAGCTCCTGAGCTCAGCGGAGGGGCGAGGGGTGGCCGGTGACGGCTGCTATGGCGAACGGCGGCGATGGTGGTGTTCGGCCGTGTGAGAGAGAGAGCGAGGGAGAGGAGGGAAGAACTGAGGGAGAGTGAGAGAGAGCAGGGGAGGGCGTGGCGTCGTCCGGGGCATCGAGGGCGACGAGAAGGGCGCCAGGCAGGCAGGGAGGGAGGTGGCGTGGCGCGGTGGCGCGCGCGCGCGCCGGCCACACTCCCCTCCCTCTGTCGAGGACGAAGACGATAGAGGAGGGAGGCGGGCTGGGCCGCCTGCTGGCTGGGCCGGCCAGCTGGCTGGGCTGCACAGGGAGGGGCCCAGGTAAGCTCCTCCTTTTATTTATTTTTCTGTTTTCTAATTTCTGACATTTGTTTTGATTTAAATAAAATATTAAATCATTTATTTACCTTATGCCAATTTTTGCAGGAGCTAAATATATTATTCCAGAGCTCCTTTATAAATGGCATAATATTTGGACATATATTAATATATATAAATAATATATTTCCAATGCAAATATTTACGCATTAATTCCAAATGCCCAAAATAAATACCTATGAGCTCTTAAAAATATTGTTTTGATTTTTATCTCTGTCCAATATTTTCAGAGAGCAACATGAGCATTTTCTTGGACCTTTTTGGAGAAATTTTTATTTGGATCATTTTCAAAAATGATTCTGAGGGTTTCACAAATCCCCATTTCAAATTAAATGGAAATTTAAACATGATGCACACACTCTGATGCATGACTAGCTAGGGTGTGACAACCTTCGAGCCTGTTGTTGATAGAATGCGGAACAGGCCTTTGCCACATCGCGCTCCTCCTCCAAGGCGTCCAAACTGTCCTGCCGATCAAGCTCGGCCTCTTTTTCTTCGTACATGCGCACTCAAGGTGAGTCATGAATTATGTCGCAAGGCAGAACCGCCTTTGCGCCGTACACCATGAAGAACGGTGTGTATCCGGTAGTGCGATTTGGTGTAGTCCGCATCCCCCATAGTATGGAGTCGAGCTCCTCTACCCAGTGCGTGTTTGACTCCTTTAAGGACCGCACTAATCTGGGTTTAATGCCGCTCATGATAAGACCATTCGCTCGCTCGACTTGACCATTAGTTTGCCGGTGATAGACAGAAGCATAATCGAGCTTGATGCCCATGTTGCTGCACCAAAGTTTCACCTCGTCGGCTGTAAAGTTCGCGCCATTGTTAGTGATGATGCTGTGGGGGCGCCATAACGGTGTACGACCCCGGATATGAAGTCTATCACCGGTCCGGATTCAGCCGTTTTGACAGGTTTGGCTTCTATCCATTTGGTGAATTTATCCACCATGACCAGTAAGTATTTTTTTCTTATGGGCTCCCCCTTTAAGGGGTCCGACCATATCAAGCCCCCAGACCGCAAAGGGCCAAGTAATGGGGATTGTTTGGAGAGCAGTAGGTGGCATATGGCTTTGGTTTGCAAATAGCTGGCAACCGACGCAATGCTGGACCAGATGCTAAGCATCTGCCCGGGCCGTCGGCCAATAAAAACCTGTACGGAAGGCCTTGCTTACAAGGGTCCGAGCTGCGGCGTGATGGCCGCCGAGTCCGGCATGGATTTCTGCCAAAAGCTTCCGCCCTTCCTCTTCGTAGATGCACCTTTGAAGGACTCCGGTAGTGCTTTTCTTATAAAGCTCTCCCTCATGGACCTTGTAGGCTTTAGATCGCTGCACTATGCAGCGTGCCTCATTTTGGTCCTCGGGTAGTTCCTTCCTGTTTAGGTAGGCCAGGAATGGTTCTGTCCATGGGGTGATGACGGCCATTATTACGTGGGCTGAAGGTGTTATTTCGATGGCAGAGCCTCCGATTGTGTCAGAGTGTTTGGTATCTGGGGTTGTGGCCGGGTTCGGACTATTGTTGCCGGTGTCCCCTTCCCATACCACGGATGGTTTAAACAGTTTTTCCAGGAAGATGTTCGGTGGGACAGGGTCGCGTTTAGCGCCGATATGGGCGAGGATGTCCGCCGCCTGGTTGTTTTCTCGAGCCACATGGTGGAATTCAAGCCCCTCGAACCGAGCTGACATTTTGAGGACGACATTGCGATATGCCGCCATTTTCGGACCCTTGGCATCAAAGTCTCCATTTATTTGGGATATTGCGAGGTTCGAGTCCCCACGCACCTCCAGGCGTTGAATGCCCATGGAGACTGCCATCCAGAGACCGTGTAATAGGGCCTCGTATTCGGCTGCATTATTGGAGTCTGTATATAGTATTTGGAGTATTTATTGCACTGTATCTCTGGTGGGGGACGTTAGGACGACGCCAGCCCCCAGACCAGCCAGCATTTTAGAGCTGTCGAAGTGCATGATCAAATTGGAGTATGCGCCATACTCTTTAGGGAGTTCGGCTTCTGTCCATTCGGCTACAAAATCGGCCAGTACTTGCGACTTAATGGCTCGTCGTGGTTTATATGTTATGTCAAACAGGAGGAGCTCGATAGGCCATTTGGCAATCCGGCCCGTGGCATCGCGGTTGTTTATTATGTCGTTGAGTGGTACTTCGGAGGCCACCGTAATTGAACACTCAATTTCCGGGATGCCATGAATACCGTGTATGCTATCTTTTGATAATGTGGGTACCGTGATTTGCATGGAGTGAGGACGGTGGATACATAATACACCGGCTTTTGAAGTGGGAATTTATGTCCGTCCATCTCTCATTTGATGACGAGCACTGCGCTTACAACTTGGTGAGTTGCCGCTATATATAATAGCATTGGTTCGCCAACAGTTGGGGCGGACAAGATTGGGTTAGTGGTCAGGATGGCTTTTATTTCTTCCAGTCCAGCCGTGGCTGCATCCGTCCACTCGAAGTGTTCGGTGCGCCGAAGAAGGCGATAAAGGGGAGTGCCTTTTCTCCTAGACGGGAGATAAAGCGGCTTAAAGCCGCCACACATCCAGTTAACTTCTGGATTTGCTTGAGGTCAGTTGGGATAGCCAACTGCGACAAAGCACGGATTTTGGCCGGATTTGCTTCAATTGCTCTGCTCGAGACGATAAAGCCCAGGAGCTTTCCGGCGGGTACGCCGAAAACGCATTTTTCCGGATTGAGCTTAATGTCGTATGTTTGGAGATTGTCGAACATGAGCCTCAAGTCGTCTATTAAGGAGTCGGCGTGTCTGGTTTTAACGACCACATCGTCGACGTATGCCTCCACTGTTTTGCTGATCTGCTTTTCCAGACATGTCTGAATCATGCGCTGATATGTTGCGCCGGCGTTTTTGAGTCCGAAGGGCATTGTATTGAAACAGAAGGGGCCGTATGGAGTGATAAATGACGTTGCGGCTTGGTTGGACTCCGTCATCTTAATTTGGTGGTAACCGGAGTATGCGTCGAGGAAGCACAATGAGTCGTGTCCTGCGGTAGCGTCGATAATTTGATCGATGCGAGGGAGGGGGAAGGGATCCTTTGGGCAAGCCTTATTAAGGTCCTTGAAGTCGACGCATAGGCGCCAGGATTTGTCCTTCTTTGGCACCATCACCAGGTTTGCTAGCCAGTCCGGATGCTTTCTTTCTCTAACGAATCCGGCCTCCGGTAATTCGGCTAGCTCCTCTCCGAACGCTTGTCGCTTAGGTTCGGAGAAGCACCGAAGAGTCTGCTTGACCGGCCTGAATCCTTTTAGAATGTTAAGGCTATGCTCGGCCAGCCTGCGTGGGATTCCTGGCATATCTGAAGGATGCCATGCCAATATGTCCCAATTCTCGCGCAGGAACTCCCATAGTGCGGTGTCTACGGTGGGGTTTAACTGTGCCCCGATGGACGCTATTTTTGTGGGGTCCGTTGGATGGACTTGGAATTTGACTATTTCATCCGCTGGTTTAAAGAGGTGGACTTGGATCTTTTGTCTAGTATCACGTCGTCCCTGTCCACTGTGGAGCGCAGCGCGGTTAACTCTTCCGCCACAAGGGCTTCGGATAATGCCTCGAGGGCCGGTGCGGCTGTTTTGTTCTCGGCGCGGAGTGCTATGTCCGGATCACTAGCTAGAGTGATGATTCCATTGGGTCCGGGCTTTTGAGCTTCATGTACCCGTAATGGGGTATGGCTTGAAAAATCGTGAATGTCTCCCGCCCTAGAAGGGCGTGGTATCCGCTACTGAACGGGGCCACTTGGAATGTGATTTCTTCGGACCTGTAATTCTCCGGAGTGCCGAATACCACATCTAGTATGACTTTCCCAGCGCAACGTGCCTCCCGAGTAGGGATGATTCCTCGGAAGGTTGTGGTGCTTTGCTCAATACGGTTGCTGTCTACTTCCATTTTTTGAAGAGTCTCCTCATAAATGAGGTTTAATCCGCTGCCGCCGTCCATGAGCACTTTAGTGGGCCGAAAGCCGTCCACAATTGGACTGAGGACCAGAGCGGCTGGTGCTCGGGCTGTTTGGAATTTAGGTTCGTCACTGGCATTGAAAGTAATGGCCGTGTCGCTCCATGGATTTATTGCTGCTACGTGGCAGACTTCGGCAAGGCTGCGGACTGCTCGCTTACGCCTATTATTTGAGGCAAAGGTCTCGAAGACTGTTAATACTGTATTGTTATCCGCGGGAGGGTGTTCTGGGGTGTTTTGGATGAGGAGATCCTCACCACTCTTGGCCACCTGCTGGAGTACCCAACATGCTCTAAGGCTATGTGTTGGTATAGTGTCCACCGTACTATGAATTTTGCAGGGCCCGTTAAGCCATCCCTCCAATACGGTTCCACGCCCTATAGTGGGCTTTTGCTTCTTTGTAATTGAGTCATGCGACTTATGAGAGTGCACCCTTTTAGTTCGGACTAGGGATTTTGTCAGAGCCGGATTGTCCCAAAATTGTGTTTGGGTTTTCCAGGCGCTTTCCATCGCACAGTATTTCCGTACTATGGCCGCCAAGTCAGCAAAGTGTGCTATGTCACGGCGACTTATGGCGTTGAGGATTCCCTTGTCCGTGCAATTGTTGCAAAAGAACGAAATTGCGTCTTCCTCGCGACAGTCCTTGACCTTGTTCATTATAAGGAGGAAGCTGGTCCAATAGTTACGTACTATCTCTTGGGGTGCTTGCCTAATGTGGGAAAGATCGTTTGTATCTGGGTGGGTTCATGGATTTAAGTCCAGACCTTGACCCAATCGGAGATCCCGGGGCAGGGGAGTTTCCAATCTTGGAAGTTCGGGCTCCGGGATGTTGCTCCGTGGGTTCGGTATGCGACCTGATTCTAGGTTCAGGGTTAGGGCGATGTCCTCCCATGAGCGGGTATCCGGCTCGGAGAGCTCGGGAATTCGGACATAGTTCGTCCTCAGGATAGAGGGAGAACCGCCGCGTTGCTCCTCCACCACCGCTATTTGATGGGTGACCGGCGAAGAGTTAATCTCCCTTTTGTCAGGTTTAAGCCCGATCCGATCGTAGTTCGTAGTGACTCCCAGAGCAGCAATGCGATCCAAGAGCTCGTTCAAAGAGGAGAGCTCCATTGGATCCATCTGCTCGGCGAATTTTGAGCCGATGTGAAGGCTATTTTCGATGACCCGAGAAGTCGTCGGCGGCGGAACGGCCGAGTAGGCGGTCATGACAAAGCCGCCTAGTCGGAGAGTTTGGCCTACAGCCCGGGCTCCCCCAGAAGTGATGTTTTCCTTGACAATGAGACAACTCATCCCCCCTTATGATGACGGCACAATGGAACTCTCAATGAAAGCACCAATGTCGGTGTCAAAACCGGCGGATCTCGGGTAGGGGTCCCGAACTGTGCGTCTAAGTCGGATGGTAACAACAAGCAGGGGACACGATGTTTACCCAGGTTCGGGCCCTCTTGATGGAGGTAATAACCTACGTCCTTCTTGATTGTTCTTGATGATATGAGTATTACAAGAGTTGATCTACCACAAGATCGTAGAGGCTAAACCCTAGAGGCTAGCCTACGGTATGATTGTATATTGTCCTACGGACTAAACCCTCCGGTTTATATAGACACCGGAGGGGGCTAGGGTTACACAGAGTCGGTTACAAGGGAGGAGATCTTCATATCCGTATTGCCTAGCTTGCCTTCCACGCCAAGGAGAGTCCCATCCAGACACGGGACGAAGTATTCAATCTTGTATCTCCATAGTCCAATAGTCCGGCCAAAGGATATAGTTCGGCTGTCCGGAGACCCCCTAATCCAAGACTCCCTCAATCAGCGTCAGTCTTCTTGTTGAAGATCCATTTATTCTTGATGGCTTGCTGATCATTGGGCAAGTCAACCAAAGTCCATACTTTGTTCTCATACATGGATCCCATCTCAGATTTCATGGCCTCAAGGCATTTTGCGGAATCTGGGCTCACCATCCCTTCTTCATAGTTCGTAGGTTCGTCATGGTCTAGCAACATAACCTCCAGAACAAGATTACCGTACCACTCTGGTGTGGATCTTAAACTGGTTGACCTACGAGGCTCAGTATCGGTGTCAAAACCGGTGGATCTCGGGTAGGGGGTCCCGAACTGTGCGTCTAGGCCGGATGGTAACAGGAGGCAAGGGACACGAAGTTTTACCCAGGTTCAGGCCCTCTTGATGGAGGTAAAACCCTATGTCCTGCTTGATTAATATTGAAGGTATGGGTGTTACAAGAGTAGATCTACCACGAGATCAGAGAGGCTAAACCCTAGAAGCTATCCTACGGTATGATTGTATGTTGTGATTGTTGTCCTACGGACTAAAACCCTTCGGTTTATATAGACACCGGAGAGGGTTAGGGTTACACAAGGTCGGTTACAAAGGAGGAGATATCCATATACGTATTGCCTAGCTTGCCTTCCACGCCAAGTAGAGTCCCATCCAGATACGAGACGAAGTCTTCAATCTTGTATCTTCATAGTCTAACAGTCCGGCCAATGGAGATAGTCCGGCTGTCCGGAGACCCCCCAATCCAGGACTCCCTCAGTAGCCCCCGAACCAGGCTTCAATGACGACGAGTCCAGCGCGCAATATTATCCTCGGCATTGCAAGGCAGGTTCCTCTTCAAATTCTGTGTACTTGTCGAAATAATGTCCGGTTCCTTATGATGGTTTGTACTTCTTGGCTTATGCGCCCAATAATGGCTACTTTCCACGTGTCAAGCGAATGTGAAGAGCCAGGGTATTTTCACATTTACCCCCCTAGCTATGTAAATGAGCCGCCTATTTAAAAAGACGAGGATTCAGATCCAAATCACATCATCCTCCCTTGCCGAGTCTTCATCAAAGCGTACCCGACAGAGATCCATTCCACCATGGCCGGTCAACGCAGCTCCTCCTCTCGCACCTCTAGTTCCAAGCCTGGAGATTGGGAGAGATGTTCCATCCCGCACAGCAAATTGGTGATGCTTCAGTCCAAGGGATTTCTTCCCCCGGCATACCTGGTCCCGGTTCGAGCTGGGCTTGCCACTTATAATGGCGGAGAGCAAGCGGAGAGCCGTCCCAATCCCTCCAAGGGAGAGCGGGTATGCTTCGTCCCTTATCTGGTAAGAGGGCTCGGATTCCCAATCCATCCATTTCTCCAAGGGCTTCTGGAGTTCTATGGCCTCCAGCTGCACAACCTCACGCCTGCCTCTCTGCTGCATATCGCGGGATTTGTAGCCCTTTGCGAGTTATTTTTGGGCTATGAGGCTCATTTCGCTCTCTGGAAGAAGTTGTTCTGCCTAGTGCCCCGTTCTAAGAAGGGATCAGTATATCAAGTGGGCGGAGCCGAAGTGTGGCGTATCGCCGGGACCGGATACCTATCCGGGACCCCAAAGAAGACGTCTGAAGACTGGCCTTCAGAATGGCTTTATATAGAAGATGTCCCCCTTCCGGACCCTATTTGGATCGGCCTTCCAGAGTTTGACAATGCCCCTTTGAAGAAGCATCAGAGCTGGCGTCCACGGAGCCCCCTGGAAGAAGACGACAGGGACATTCTTTATCTGATGAGCCGGATAAGCTCTTTAGCTCGATTCGGATTGACCATGATCGAGGTCATGGCTATATGCATTATGCGGGGGGTGCAGCCACTCCAGTATAGAGGCCACCCCATGTGGGATTTCAACGGGGAGGATGACGCCACCTGCCACGGCCGCAAAGGGTCGGGATCGGCTGCTGATAATAAAGATCTTGTCCACTTTGTACAAGAGAGAGGAGGAGGAATTCCTCCGTGTCAACCCGCAGGGCGGATTCTCCATGTACAATCCTCCGAGCTGGGTAAGCGGAGATTTTTCTCGTCCATCCGTTTCGTATTCCCGTAGTTTAAGTATTCATTCTAGCGGTTTCATCGCAGGAGCTGCGCCAGGCAGTAAAGGAGATAAACAGCCCTCCCCCACAGCCCGAGGACCCTGGACGGTCCCTTGACCCGGCCTCCCAGGAGGATCCGAACATATCCGTGGAGCTGATCGACGAGGTATTTTACCGAGGGAGTAATGACAATACCTTGGTGGCCATTACGGCCAATTACCCTGGGCTAGTTCCAGCCTCACAGGTGACTGAGACAGAAATCCTAGCACTTAAAAAAGGGATCCCTCCTTGTGCTCTTTTTATTGCCGTATAACAGCCGTGTTTTGCAGGGGAGGTCCTCGGGGCAGAAGACCGAGCCCGTGGCAACTAGCCAACAAGGGGCCACTAGGCCAGGCAGGCTGAAAAGATCCGCAGTCCGGATTAAGGCACCGGCGCAGCGGTATAGCGCGCCGTCTTTATTGCAGGACATTACTTATAGAGGTATATTAACGCCCGTGCCTTCTTTTCAGGAGAAAGAGCGCTCGCCGGACTATGCCCGGAGAGGCTACCAACTGCGCCTCCACAAGCCGGGCTCCAAGGCCGGACTCAGGGGTGGGCACGAGTACAAGGCGTGCACCGGGTGCTCCTCCGACAGAGGATATGGATGGACTGTCCGCCACCCCTTCCGAGATGGAAAGTGCCATGAACCATAGACGTCGCTGGACTGTACTTCGTGACGCTTGTTTCTCCCAAGAGGCTTTACATGCCTTCAACTCGGGAGATGTGCACCTCCGTGCCGCTCAAAATGGTCTAGCCAGAGCCACGGAGCAGTATGTAAAAGACATACGGGTGAGAAAATTTGATGATTATATATATCAGTAGCCCCTGAGACTTGAAATAGTTAGGATAACTGATTAAAGATCATTTGTTATGTAGGTTCTTACAGAAAAGAATACTCAACTGTCCCAGGAGCTGGAAGAGTACAAAGCCCAACTTCAGGCCACACTGTCCGCCGCAGGGGAGCCCAAAGAGACCCCTGCTGGTAACATATCCGTCAAATGATAAGTATTATATTAGAGTGCAGCTTTATATGCGAATCTGACGATAAAATTGCAGATGATGCTGGAATGAATCCGGATAAGAAGCAGCTCATATGCCAGCTGAAGGCTGGTGAGAGCATGCTGACGAGGATGAGGCAGGAGAAGAATGATCTCCAAGATGCCAACACCAAGCTGGGCGTGGAAGTAAAAGATGTTCGTCCCCAACTGTCGGATTCTGTTAAGGAGAATCGGCGGCTTCGACGTGGCATATTTAGTAAGTGCTTGAACGAACTTTGAAAAGAGTACGGCAAGGAAGCTGGCTGACAAAGTTATGTCTGTAGGTATGTTAACAGGTCGTCCTGCCGAGGAGATGCCTAATTCGACGAGTGATCTTCTTCCCGAGCTCGCACAGTTGCACGAACGAGTTCGGCAGGTGATGCAAGGCGTTGCCTAGGCCTTGTGGCCGTCCGTCTCCCTACCCAAAGGCCTTGGAGAGCTTGCAGAAAAGCTGAAGGGAGCACGGCGGCGCTTCCGATTATGGAAGATATCGGCCTTCCGTCAGGGCGCCAGGGAAGCTTGGGCGATGGTGAAGACATAGTACACGAAGGCTGACCCGAACCACATGGCCGAAGTCGGACCTGTGGGGCCTGATGGCAAGGAGATCCCTGTAAATTTAGTGTACGGCCAAGTAGAATTGGCCGCAAAGTATTCCCTACAGGAATGTAGATTAGACAGCCTATTGGGGGGCATTGAAGAGGAATTCAACTAGTTAAATTGACTGTGTAATTGTAAAGTGACATATATGATGTCTTCTAGCCGGATTGTAGATTGTTTGTCGTGGCGGACCTTTTCGCTTCAACCTCGGGACCCGACAGTCCAGAGTGTATCCGAATACCCTCTCGGTTATGTAAGAATCAGGGCATGCGTGGAGACCAGGCGTAGGGGTCATTAGTGCTTTATCAGACAAGTGCCCAACTAGTTATGTTATATTACATGGGTAGTAAGAAACATCTTCCAGAGAGAATAGTTCCGTTAAGGGTTCCTTTCCCTGGGTAGGCATGCCCTAAAGTGCATGTCCGGACTGCGACAAGAAGCACAGTAAAAACGTCTGGGGGCAGATATGGTTAATAAATAAAAGTCATCTTTTGTTCACCGACCGAATATTCTCTTAAGAACGCTAACTTTCGGCTTCACCCAGTCTAAGGTACACGTCCGGCTGACCCGGCGGTAACAATCGCAGAGGTGCTCCCCTTATGCCCTAGCCAAATTAATGGGAACGTAGGGCATAAATACAAGAGCCAGGCAACCTAGCTTGGCCAAAACTTAAGTCATATCGATGCATATAATGGTGAAAAAAGGTACATGCGGAAGTATAACGCATGTGTTGGGCGTGATGCCCAGGTAAATAATTTAAGCTTCTGTGAAAGAAGCCCCCAGGTGTAGATAGTGCGGCTAGCACTTCTATAGTGTACAAGTGAGGCACAAGGTGACCCTTGAAGGCCTAGAGGAATAAAAGAAAGAAAGGGAAACAAGACAGACGACGTATATGCAGAAAATGGACAAAGGGAAGGGACTAACATAAAGTCCAGTGCTAGGCGTAGAATCTTCGAAGCCTGGCTGCATTCCATGGGTTCGGCTTGAGTCGACTAGTCGATGCATCCCGTAGTCGGTACGCTTCGCCGGTCAGAACTTGGTCGATGACGAAGGGACCTTCCCATTTGGGCTCTAGCTTGTTCTTTTTCTTATCCGGCAGCCGGAGAACTAGTTCGCCAACGTTATAAGTTTTGGCTTGTACTTCTCTGCTTTGGTATCTGCGGGCCTGTTGCTGGTAAAATGTGGAACGGGCTTTGGCTACGTCGCGCTCTTCCTCCAAGGTGTCCAGACTGTCTTGCCGATCGAGCTCGGCTTCTCTTTCTTCATACATGCGCACTCGAGGTGAGTCATGAATTATGTCACGGGGCAGGACTGCCTCTGCGCCGTACACCATAAAAAATGGTGTGTATCCGGTACTACGATTCGGCGTGGTCCGCAGCCCCCAAAGTACAGAGTCGAGCTCCTCCACCCAGTGCGTGTCAGACTCTGTTAAGGAGCGCACTAGTCTGGGTTTAATGCTGCTCATTATAAGACCATTTGCTCGTTCGACTTTGAAAGTGCAACTATCCCTGGGTGGTTTTCGTAATTCCTAACAACATATAGCTCATTGAGCTAACATTATTCCAAGATTAATATTTCAGGAAAAGCTCAATGAATGGCATGGCATGGATGAGGAAAGTGGATCCCTCAAAATTCTAAGGACAAAAAGTTTGGCTCAAGATTCAAGATCAAGACTCTACATTTTATATTTTAGTGATCCAAGATCACATTGAGTCTATAGGAAAAGCCAATACTATCAAGGAGGGATGAGGTGTTGCTTAATGGCTTGCTTGCTCAAAGTGCTTAGTTATATGCTCCAAAATCCTCAACTACCTTCCCACATCCACATATGACCTAAACCAAAAGTCAAACTCGGCCCCACCGATTCTTTCTATCCGGCGCCACCGAGTTTCAAATGTCATAGCCACTGCCACAAACCCTAGGAAAATCGGTCTCACCGATAGGGATCTCGGTCTCACCGAGATGGGATTGTAATCTCTCTGTTTCCCTTCTTAACATTTCGGTCTTACCGAGATGAGCGATCGATCCCACCGAGATTGTAATGTAAACTCTCTGTTTCCCTTTTGTAACATTTCGGTCTCACCGAGATGAGCGAATCGGTCCCACCGAGTTTACCTGACCAACTCTCTGGTTAGCTTATTACCAAAATCGGTCCCACCGAGTTTGTGTAATCGGTCACACCGAGATTATGTTATGCCCTAACCCTAACCATATCGGTCCTACCGAGTTGCATCTCAGTCCCATCGAAAATCCTAACGGTCACTAGGTTTGCTGAATCGGTCCGACTGAGTTTAACCACTCGGTCCCACCGAGTTTGGCAAATTGTGTGTAATGGTTAGATTTTGAGTGGAGGCTATATATACCCCTCCACCCACTCTTCATTCATGGAGAGAGCCATCAGAACATACCTACACTTCCAATACACATTTTCTGAGAGAGAACCACCTACACTTGTGTTGAGGTCAAGATATTCCATTCCAACCATATGAATCTTGATCTCTAGCCTTCCCCAAGTTGCTTTCCACTCAAATCTTCTTTCCACCAAATCCAAATCCTGTGAGAGAGAGTTGAGTGTTGGGAGACTATCATTTGAAGCACAAGAGCAAGGAGTTCATCATCAACACACCATTTGTTACTTCTTGGAGAGTGGTGTCTCCTAGATTGGCTAGGTGTCACTTGGGAGCCTCCGACACGATTGTGGAGTTGAACCAAGGAGTTTGTAAGGGCAAGGAGATCGCCTACTTCATGAAGATCTACCGCTAGTGAGGCAAGTCCTTCGTGGGCGACGGCCATGATGGAATAGACAAGGTTGCTTCTTCGTGGACCCTTCGTGGGTGGGGCCCTCCGTGGACTCGCGCAACTGTTACCCTCCATGGGTTGAAGTCTCCATCAACGTGGATGTACGACAGCACCACCTATCAGAACCACGACAAAAACATCCGTGTCTCCAATTGCGTTTGAATCCTCCAAACCCTTCCCTTTACATTCTTTTAAGTTGCATGCTTTACTTCCCGCTGCTCATATACTCTTTTGCATGCTTGCTTGAATTGTGTGGAGATTGCTTGACTTGTGCTAAGATAGCTAAAATCTGCCAAGAACTAAAATTGTGAAAAGGCTAGATTTTTATTTGGTCAAGTAGTCTAATCACCCCCCTATTGGAAATATGCCCTAGAGGCAATAATAAATTAGTTATTATTATATTTCCTTGTTCATGATAATCATTTATTATCCATGCTAGAATTGTATTGATAGGAAACTCAGATACATGTGTGGATACATAGACAACACCATGTCCCTAGTAAGCCTCTAGTTGACTAGCTCGTTGATCAATAGATGGTTACGGTTTCCTGACCATGGACATTGGATGTCGTTGATAACGGGATCACATCATTGGGAGAATGATGTGATGGACAAAGACCCAATCCTAAGCCTAGCACAAGATCATGTAGTTCGTATGCTAAAGCTTTTCCAATTTCAAGTATCATTTCCTTAGACCATGAGATTGTACAACTCCCGGATACCGTAGGAGTGCTTTGGGTGTGCCAAACGTCACAACATAACTGGGTGGCTATAAAGGTACACTACGGGTATCTCCGAAAGTGTCTGTTGGGTTGGCACGAATCGAGACTGGGATTTGTCACTCCGTGTGACAGAGAGGTATCTCTAGGCCCACTCGGTAGGACATCATCATAATGTGCACAATGTGATCAAGGAGTTGATCACGGGATGATGTGTTACGAAACGAGTAAAGAGACTTGCCGGTAACGAGATTGAACAAGGTATCGGGATACCGACGATCGAATCTCGGGCAAGTATCGTACCGCTAGACAAAGGGAATTGTATACGGGATTGATTAAGTCCTTGACATCGTGGTTCATCTGATGAGATCATCGTGGAACATGTGGGAGCCAACATGGGTATCCAGATCCCGCTGTTGGTTATTGATCGGAGAGCAATCTCGATTATGTGTACATGTCTCCCGAACCCGTAGGGTCTACACACTTAAGGTTCGGTGACGCTAGGGTTGTAGGGATATGTATATGCAGTAACCCGAATGTTTTTCGGAGTCCCGGATGAGATCCCGGACGTCACGAGGAGTTCCGGAGTGGTCCGGAGGTAAAGAATTATATATAGGAAGTGCTATTTCGGGCATCGGGACAAGTTTTGGGGTCACCGGTATTGTACCGGGACCACCGGAAGGGTCCCGGGGGTCCACCGGGTGGGGCCACCTGCCCCGGGGGGCCACATGGGCTGTAGGGGGTGCGCCTTGGCCTATATGGGCCAAGGGCACCAGCCCCAAGAGGCCCATGCGCCTAGGGCTCAAGGAAGGGAAGAGTCCCAAAGGGGGAAGGCACCTTCTAGGTGCCTTGGGAAGGAGGGATTCCTCCCTTGGCCGCCGCCCCCCTAGGAGATTGGATCTCCTAGGGCCGGCGCCCCCCCTCCTTGGACTCCCTATATATAGTGGGGAAAGGAGGGCCTCTCACCCCATGCCTTTGGTGCCTCCCTCTCCCTCTCCAACACATCCTCCTCCTCCATAGTGCTTGGTGAAACCCTGCCGGAGTACTGCAGCTCCACCACCACCACGCCGCCGTGCTGCTGTTGGAGCCATCTTCCTCAACCTCTCCTTCCCCCTTGCTGGATCAAGAAGGAGGAGACGTCGCTGCTCCGTACGTGTGTTGAACGCGGAGGTGCCGTCTGTTCGGCGCTAGGATCATCGGTGATTTGGATCACGACGAGTACGACTCCATCAACCCCGTTCTCTTGAACGCTTCCGCGCGCGATCTACAAGGGTATCTAGATCCACTCATCCCTCGTTGCTACATGACTCCATAGATTGATCTTGGTGACACGTAGGAAAATTTTGAATTATTGCTATGTTCCCCAACAGTGGCATCATGAGCTAGGTCTATGCGTAGTTTCTATGCACGAGTAGAACACAAAGTAGTTGTGGGCGTTGATATTGTTCAATATGCTTACCGTTACTAGTCCAATCTTGATTCGGTGGTATTGTGGGATGAAGCGGCCCGGACCAACCTTACACGTACGCTTACGTGAGACCGGTTCCACCGACTGACATGCACTAGTTTCATAAGGTGGCTAGCGGGTATCTGTCTCTCCCACTTTAGTCGGAACGGATTCGATGAAAAGGGTCCTTATGAAGGGTAAATAGCAATTGGCATATCATGTTGTGGTTCTTGCGTAGGTAAGAAACGTTCTTGCTAGAAACCCCTAGCAGCCACGTAAAACATGCAAACACAATTAGAGAACGTCTAACTTGTTTTTGCAGGGTATGCTATGTGATGTGATATGGCCAAAAGGATGTGATGAATGATATATGTGATGTATGAGATTGATCATGTTCTTGTAATAGGAATCACGACTTGCATGTTGATGAGTATGACAACTGGCAGGAGCCATAGGAGTTGTCTTAATTTATTTATGACATGCGTGTCAACATAAACATCATGTAATTACTTTACTTTATTGCTAACCGTTAGATGTAGTAGTAGAAGTAATAGTTGATGAGACAACTTCATGAAGACACAATGATAGAGATCATGATGATGGAGATCATGGTGTCATGCCGGTGACGATGATGATCATGGAGCCCCGAAGATGGAGATCAAGAGGAGCAAAATGATGATGGCCATATCATGTCACTATTTGATTGCATGTGATGTTTATCATGTTTATACATCTTATTTGCTTAGAACGACGGTAGTAAATAAGATGATCCCTCACTAAAATTTCAAGAAGGTGTCCCCCCTAACTGTGCACCGTTGCGAAAGTTCGTCGTTTCGAAGCACCACGTGATGATCGGGTGTGATAGATTCTTACGTTCGAATACAACGGGTGTTGACGGGCCTAGCATGTACAGACATGGGCTCGTAACACATGCGAAACACTTAGGTTAACTTGACGATCCTAGCATGTACAGACATGGCCTCGGAACACAAGAGACCGAAATGTCGAGCATGAGTCGTATAGAAGATACGATCAACATGAAGATGTTCACCGATGTTGACTAGTCCGTCTCACGTGATGATCGGACACGGCCTAGTTGACTCGGATCATGTAATCACTTAGATGACTAGAGGGATGTCTATCTGAGTGGGAGTTCATAAGATGAACTTAATTATCCTGAACATAGTCAAAAGGTCTTCGCAAATTATGTCGTAGCTCGCGCTTCAGTTCTACTGTTTGGATATGTTCCTAGAGAAAATTTAGTTGAAAGTTGATAGTAGCAATTATGCGGACTAGGTCCGTAAACTGAGGATTGTCCTCATTGCTTCATAGAAGGCTTATGTCCTTAATGCACCGCTCAGTGTGCTGAACCTCGAACTTTGTCTGTGGATGTTGCGAACATCTGACATACACATTTTGATAACTACATGATAGTTCAGTTAAACGGTTTAGAGTTGAGGCACCGAAGACGTTTTGAAACGTCGCGAAACATATGAGATGTTTCGAGGGCTGAAATTGGGATTTCAGGCTCGTGCCCACGTCAAGAGGTATAAGACCTCCGACGATTTTCTTAGCCTGCAAACTAAGGGAGAAAAGCTCAGTTGTTGAGCTTGTGCTCAGATTGTCTGAGTACAACAATCATTTGAATCGAGTGGGAGTTGGTCTTCCAAATGAGATAGTGATGTTTCTCTGAAGTCATTACCACCAAGCTGCTAGAGCTTCGTGATGAACTATAATATATCGGGGACATATATGATGATCCTTGAGATATTCGCGATGTTTGACACCACAAAAGTAGAAATCAAAAAGGAGCATCAATTGTTGATGGTTTGTGAAACCACTAGTTTCAAGGAGGGCAAGGGCAAGAAGGGATGCTTCATGAAACGGCAAATCAGCTGCTACTCTAGTGAAGAAACCCAAGGTTGAACCCAAACCCGAGACTAAGTGCTTCTGTAATAAGGGGAACAGCCACTGGAGCAGAATTACCCTAGATACTTGGTAGATGAGAAGGCTGTCGATAGAAGTATATTGGATATACATTATGTTAATGTGTACTTTACTAGTACTCCTAGTAGCACCAGGGTATTAGATACCGGTTTGGTTGCTAAGTGTTAGTAACTCGAAATAAAAGCTACGGAATAATCGGAGACTAGCTAAAGGTGAGATGACGATATGTGTTGGAAGTATTTCCAAGGTTGATCAAATATCGTACGCTCCCTCTACCATCGAGATTGGTGTTTGTGTTGAGCATAGACATGATTGGATTATGTCTATCGCAATACGGTTATTCATTTAAAGAGAATAATGGTTACTCTGTTTATTTGAATAATACCTTCAATGGTCTTACACCTAAAATGAGTGGTTTATTGAATCTCGATCGTAGTGATACACATGTTCATGCCAAAAGATAGTAATGATAGTACCACCTACTTGTGGCATTGCCACGTAAGTCATACCGGTATAAAATGCATGAAGAAGCTCCATGTTGATGGATCTTTGGGCTCACTCGTTTTTGAAAAGTTTGAGGCATGCGAACCATGTCTATTGGTGTATATGCATGAAGAAACTCCATGCAAATGGACTGTTTGGACTCACTTGATTTTGAATCACTTGAGACATGCAAATCATACCACATGGGCAAGATGACTGAAAGCCTCGTTTTCAGTAAAATGGAACTAGAAAGCAACTTGTTGGAAGTAATACATTTTGATGTGTGTAGTCCAATGAGTGCTGAGGCATGTAGTGGATATTGTTATGTTCTTACTTCACAGATGATTTGAGTAGATGTTGAGTATATTTACTTGATGAATCACGAGTCTGAATTATTGAAAGGTTCAAATAATTTTAGGGTGAAGTTGAAAGATCGTTGTGACAAGAGGATAAAATATCTATGATATGATCATAGAGATGAATATCTGAATTACGAGTTTGGCACAGAATTAAGACATTGTGGAAATTGTTTCACAACTAATACAGCCTGGAACACCATAGTGTGATGGTGTGTCCGAACATCATAACTGCACCCTATTGGATATGATGCATACCATGATGTCTCTTATCGAATTACCACGATAGTTTATGGGTTAGGCATTAGAGACAACCACATTCACTTTAAATAGGGCACCACGTAATTCTGATGAGATGACACCGTATGAACTATGGTCTAGAGAAACCTAAGCTGTCATTTCTTAAAAGTTTGGGGCTGCGACGCTTATGTGAAAAAGTTTCAGGCTGATAAGCTCGAACCCAAAGCGGATAAATGCATCTTCATAGGACACCCAAAACAGTTGGGTATACCTCCTGTCTCAGATCCGAAAGCAATAAGGGATTGTTTCTAGAATCAGGTCCTTTCTCGAGGAAAAGTTTCTCTCGAAAGAATTGAGTGGGAGGATGGTGGAGACTTGATGAGGTTATTGAACCGTCTCTTCAACTAGTGTGTGGTAGGGCACAGGAAGTTGTTCCTGTGGCACCTACACCAATTGAAGTGGAAGCTTATGATATTGATCATGAGACTTCGGATCAAGTCACTCCCAAACCTCGTAGGATGACAAGGATGCATACTACTTCAGAGTGGTACGTAATCCTGTCTTGGAAGTCATGTTGCTAGACAACAATGAACCTACGAGCCATGGAGAAGCGATGGTGGGCCCGGATTCCGATAAATGGCTCGAGGCCATAAAATCCGAGAGAGGATCCATGTATGAAAACAAAGTGTAGACTCTGGCAGAACGGCTCGATGGTCGTAAGTCTATTAAGTACAGATGGATTTTAAAAGGAAGACGGACAATGATGGTAGGTATCACCATTAAGAAAGCTCGACTTGTCATTAAGATGTTTTCCGACAAGTTTAAGGAGTTGACTGCGATGAGACTTTTTCACTCGTAGCGATGCTAAGAGTCTGTTGGAATTATATTAGCAATTACTGGATTATTTGTGCTATCTTGCAGATAGGATGCCAAAAACCATTCTTTCCTCAACGGTTTTTGAGGAAAGGTTGTATGTGATACAACCGGAAGGTTTTGTTAATCCTGAAAGATGCTAATAAGTATGCAAAGCTCCAGCAATCCTTCTAAGGACTGGAGTAAGCATCTCGGAGTTGGAATGTATGCTTTGATAAGATGATCAAAGTTTTGGGAGTATACAAAGTTTATGAGAAACTTGTATTTCCAAAGAAGTGAGTGGGAGCACTATAGAATTTCTGATAAGTATATGTTGTTGACATATTGTGGATCAGAATTGACGTAGGATTTCTGGAAAGCATATAGGGTCATTTGAGAGGTGTCTTTCAATGGAAAACCTGGATTGAGCTACTTGAACATTAAGCATCAAGATCTATAAGGATAGATCAAAAACGCTTAATGGTACTTTCAAATGAGCACATACCTTGACATGATCTTGAAGGTGTTCAAGATGGATCAGTCAAAGAAGGAGTTCTTGCCTGAGTTGTAAGGTATGAAGTTAAGCTCGAACACGGCAGAAGAAAGAGGAAGGATGAAGGTCGTCCCCTATGCTTTTATCATAGGCTCTCTACAGTATGCTATGCTGTGTACCGCACCTGAAGTGTGCCTTGCCATGAGTCAGTCAAGGGGTACAAGAGTGATCCAAGAATGGATCACAGGACATCGGTCAAAGTTATCCTTAGTAACTAGTGGACTAAGGAATTTTCTCGATTATGGAGGTGGTAAAAGAGTTTGTCGTAAAGGGTTACGTCGATGCAAGCTTAACACCTATCTAGATAGCTCTGAGTAGAGATACCGGATACGTATAATGGAGCAACAATTTAGAATAGCTCCAAGTAGAACAGTTATTTGAAATGGCTCCAAATATAGCGTAGTAGCTGCATCTACAAGATGACATAGAGATTTGCGAAGTACATACAGATCTGAAAGATTCAGACCCGTTGACTATAACATCTCTCACAAGCATAACATGATCAAACCCAGAACTCATCGAGTGTTAATCACATGGTAATGTGAACTAGATTATTAACTCTAGTAAACTCTTTGGGTGTTAGTCACATGGGGATGTGACCTTGAGTGTTAATCACATATCGATGTGAACTGGATTATTGACTCTAGTGCAAGTGGGAGACTGTTGGAAATATGCCCTAGAGGCAATAATAAATTAGTTATTATTATATTTCCTTGTACATGATAATCGTTTATTATCCATGCTAGAATTGTATTGATAGGAAACTCAGATACATGTGTGGATACATAGACAACACCATATCCCTAGTAAGCCTCTAGTTGACTAGCTCGTTGATCAATAGATGGTTACGGTTTCCTGACCATGGACATTGGATGTCGTTGATAACGGGATCAAATCATTGGGAGAATGATGTGATGGACAAAGACCCAATCCTAAGCCTAGCACAAGATCATGTAGTTCGTATGCTAAAGCTTTTCCAATGTCAAGTATCATTTCCTTAGACCATGAGATTGTGCAACTCCCAGATACCGTAGGAGTGCTTTGGGTGTGCCAAACGTCACAACGTAACTGGGTGGCTATAAAGGTACACTACGGGTATCTCCGAAAGTATCTGTTGGGTTGTCACGAATCGAGACTGGGATTTGTCACTCCGTGTGACGGAGAGGTATCTCTGGGCCCACTCGGTAGGACATCATCTTAATGTGCACAATGTGATCAAGGAGTTGATCATGGGATGATGTGTTACGAAACGAGTAAGGAGACTTGCCGGTAACGAGATTGAACAAGGTATCGGGATACCGACGATCGAATCTCGGGCAAGTATCGTACCGCTAGACAAAGGGAATTGTATACGGGATTGATTAAGTCCTTGACATCGTGGTTCATCCGATGAGATCATCGTGGAACATGTGGGAGCCAACATGGGTATCCAGATCCCGCTGTTGGTTATTGACCGGAGAGCGATCTCGGTCAAGTCTACATGTCTCCCGAACCCGTAGGGTCTACACACTTAAGGTTCGGTGATGCTAGGGTTGTAGGGATATGTATATGCAGTAAACCGAATGTTGTTCGGAGTCCCGGATGAGATCCAGGACGTCACGAGGAGTTCCGGAGTGGTCCGGAGGTAAAGAATTATATATAGGAAGTGCTATTTCGGGCATCGGGACAAGTTTCGGGGTCACCAGTATTGTACCGGGACCACCGAAAGGGTCCCGGGGGTCCACCGGGTGGGGCCACCTGCCCCGGGGGGCCACATGGGCTGTAGGGGGTGCGCCTTGGCCTATATGGGCCAAGGGCACCAGCCCCAAGAGGCCCATGCGCCTAGGGTTCAAGGAAGGGAAGAGTCCCAAAGGGGGAAGGCACCTTCTAGGTGCCTTGGGGAGGAGGGATTCCTCCCTTGGCCGCCGCCCCCCTAGGAGATTGGATATCCTAGGGCCGGCGCCCCCCCCCCTTGGACTCCCTATATATAGTGGGGAAAGGAGGGCCTCTCACCCCACGCCTTTGGTGCCTCCCTCTCCCTCTCCAACACATCCTCCTCCTCCATAGTGCTTGGCGAAGCCCTGCCGGAGTACTGCAGCTCCACCATCACCACGCCGTCGTGCTGCTGTTGGAGCCATCTTCCTCAACCTCTCCTTCCCCTTGTTGGATCAAGAAGGAGGAGACGTCACTGCTCCGTACGTGTGTTGAACGCGGAGGTGCCGTCCGTTCGGCGCTAGGATCATCGGTGATTTGGATCACGACGAGTACGACTCCATCAACCCCGTTCTCTTGAACGCTTCTGCATGCGATCTACAAGGTTATGTAGATCCACTCCTCCCTCGTTGCTAGATGACTCCATAGATTGATCTTGGTGACACGTAGGAAAATTTTGAATTATTGCTACGTTCCCCAACACCCCCCCCCCTCTAGACATACTTTCGATCCTACAAGTGGTATGAGAGCTTTGATCTCCATTTGCTTTGTTTTCCATAGCTTTTGGCGGTCATAGCCTTGGTTTCACAACCTAGGAGAGTATGGCGTCTAGCAAGGGAAATTATCACCGTAGAGGTCCTTACTTTGATGGTACTAATTTTTCTAGTTGTAAGCATAAGATGAAAATGCATATTCTTGGACATAACCCCGCCGTTTGGGCTATTGTGTGTATTGGCTTTCAAGGTGAATTCTTTGACGGGAAAGAACCGAACCGTGAAGCCACCGCGGAAGAGTTGAAAATGCTGCAATACAACGCTCAAGCTTGTGATATCCTCTTCAACAGATTGTGCCCCGAAGAATTCAACAAAATCAGCCATCTTGAGAATGCAAAGGAAATTTGGCATACTTTAATTGATATGCACGAAGGTACCGACTCCGTCAAGGAATCCAAATTGGATGTGCTTCAAAGTCAACTTGACAAGTTCAAAATGAAGGATGGTGAAGGTGTTGCTAAAATGTACTCTAGGCTTGCTCTTATCACAAATGAGATTGCCGGCTTAGGGAGTGAAGAGATGACCGATAGATTCATCATCAAGAAGATCCTAAGAGCCTTGGATGGAAAATATGATACCGTGTGCACATTGATCCAAATGATGCCCAATTACAAAGATCTCAAGCCAACGGAAGTCATCGGAAGAATTGTTGCTCATGAGATGTCACTCAAGGATAAAGAGGAACTTCACAACAAATCAAGTGGTGCTTACAAAGCCTCATGTGAAGCCCCCACATCATCGAGTGAGAAACAAACCTTCAATGAAGAATTGAGCTTAATGGTGAAGAACTTCAACAAGTTCTACAAGAGTAGAAGCAAAGAGAGAAGATCCAAGTCAAGGTCCTACAATGACAAAAGATCTTCTAGTCGAGAGCGAAACTGCTACAACTGTGGAAGGCCTGGACACTATTCCAATGAGTGTACGGCCCCCTACAAGAGAAGAGAAGATTCTCCCAAGAGAAGAAGTAGAAGAGAAGAATCACCATCTAGAGAAAGAAGGAGTAGAGATGATCATTATGAACGAAGACCCTCACGGAGAAGCAAGGATTCGGAAAGAAAGGACAGGTCATCAAGGAGCTACACAAAGCGAAAACATCAAGCTCATGTTGATGAATGGGTATCCGGCTCCGACTCTGACAACCACTCCGAGAGAAGCTATCACTCCGACTCCGAATATACTCAAGATGAAGGTGTTGCCGGTCTAGCACTTGTGACAACCAACTCCTACAACATATTTGACTCACCAAATGAAGGAGTTGGAACATGCTTCATGGCTAAAGTCCCAAAGGTATCACACCCCGAGTATGTTGATTTCAATAGTGATGAAGATGACTTGTTAGGTGATGATGATTTACTTGTTGACAACTCTAGTGATGAATACTGTGATGAAACGTCAATTAATCATGCTAATCAAGATAAAACGAATGACAATGATAAGGAGAAGATTGAGTCTCTAACTAAAGAACTAAACACTCTTAAGTTAGCTCATGAAACTATCTTAGGAGATCATCGAGAACTTTTAAGGACCCATGATAAATTACTCTTTGAAAAGCTCAACCTTGAGCACGAGCATGAGTTCTTAAAAGCAATCAATGATGATCTTCGCAAGAAAAGTTCTTCTTACATTGTCAAGCGTTTACTCTTATCCACTTACATGCCTCAAGTCAAGTTTAGTAACAAGAACAAGAAAGATTCTTCCTCTAGTAGTAACAATAATCATGCTAAATCCAATATTGTTGCTTCTAGTAGTTCTCTTGATTCCACTAATGATTCTCTTAGCCAAGTTACACTTGAGCAAGAAAATAGCTTGTTAAAGGGAATTATAGAGAAAGGTGTTTACAAGAGCCTTGCCGGAAGTAAGCAATTCGAGGAAATTCTACGCAAGCAAGGAAGGCATCGGAAGAATCAAGGCGTTGGTTTCGAATGAAAGTTCAATGCCAATGGAGTTGAGTGGGAAGAAGATCAATACCCCAAGACGAAGTTTGTTCCTCAACAAGAGAAGTATGATCCTACTTCTTTCAAAGGGACACAAGCTCAAGATGATCTTCCACCACAAGACCACAAGCAAAAAGGCAAGGACAAGCTTCAAGAGGAAATTGATGCATTTGAAGAAGCTCCTAAGGCCTTGGTCAAGTGGGTTCCCAAGACTACTTCAAGTTCCACTTCATCAAGTACAACTACAACACCGAGGATTCCCATCAAGATGGTGTGGATCCCGAAGAAGAACTAGAGACTTCTTGAGGGTGACTCCGCCAACATACTTCACTCTTATCATCTTGGCAAGAACAAGGGCAATCAACTTCCACATCTTGCACTAGTTCAAGGAGTCACAAACCCTCTTGTTGGTAAGACAAGGGACAAGGTAACCTAAAAGCTTTCATAGACATCATCTTGTGTGTGCATCACTCTATGTCTATGGATATCCTTGTTTGTTCCTTGTGGGACTAACCCGTGTAGGTATTGAAAGTGCAACTCACTCCAATGGATAGCTCCAAATGATCTACATCAACATTGAGCATCCACATCTTCAACATCTACATTAAGCCATCATCGACAAAACCCAAGGTTTGTTCATCCCTCTTAGGGGGGATCTCACATCTAGGGGAGCTTTACTCTAAGAATTGAGCTAAAGCAACTCTAATGGTGTGAACACAACAATGCTTTATGTAAAAGTGGTAACCCCACTTGTGCTTAAACGATGAGTATGACGTATGATCAAATGTTCTCATTTGACTCCTAAGTCAGTATACTCATATATAGATGACCTAGTCATCGCAAATTGTTTGATAGATGCTAGAATTGGTTGTGCATGCTTTACCACATATTTCAATTGCCATTTTATTGTGTGAGCATGTTGATTGCATATTTCACTCATTCCAGGACATCCACTTGTTGTTTTGATTGATTGTTTTTCTTTTCTTTTGCCAAGTGGATGGACAAGAATGCCTAAGAACCCTCTCTAGCTATCTATGATTTTCTCGTCTCAAACTCTATTCATGCTACATCACAAAATTTGATCAAGTCAGATTCGAACCACTCTGTGTGAGGAGCACTCGGAGTCCCCGATTTGTCATAGACTTAAACTTCCAAAACTTCTTTGTGCTTTTCGGTCTGACCGATTCCTCCATTTCGGTCATACCGAGATCACTAAGTCGATCTAGGTTTTCAATCTCGGTGCAACCGATTTGAACCTTTTGGTCACACCGAGTTTCAGTAAATTCTTGCAGTTATGAATCTCGGTGCCACCGAGTTGTTCCACTCGGTCACACCGACAGGGTCGGGCTATATATACTCATGGGCAAAATTTTGGAAATTTCTCCGAAACCCCTTCGCCCGCGCATAGCTCACTCTGCCTCCTGGGTCTCTGGATCGTCCTCCTCGTCGCCAGCCACCTCCTGTCGCTGGTCTCCGCCGCCGTCAACGGAATTCTTCCCTGCCGTTGCCGCCGTAGCGAGTTCATCACCGAACTAGGGTATGGACTCGATCACAGTGCTATCCCCGTCTGATTCCTAGCACATTGTGTTAATTATGATTCTTACCACAATTGAAACGCTTCTATCTAGTCAAAACACTCCGTAGATTAGAGTTGAATTGAAAATTTAGGGTTAGGTTTCCACCGAAACCATCTCGGACCATCCGAATTGTGGAACTCGGTAAAACCGATTCGGCTCAGGCCATTGCACATGTAATTTTTGGTCTGACCGAGAATTGCAAATCGGTGTGACCGAGTTTAGGACTTTGTGAAACCCTAGTAGTCTCGGTGCCACCGAACTGTGACTCGGTCTGATCGAGTTCACTAGTTTAGGTTCCAACAGCTGCTTCGGTATCACCGAGTTTACAAACCGGTTGATCCGAAATGCTTTCTGTGGAAAACTAAAACTACGTTCTTGACTCATTCTTTTGCAAAAACCTCTGCATTTTGTGATGCTCATCCACTCTATCTCATCTATATCTATTCACAGGGTCTGCTGTCAGTGTTTGCAATATGTCTGATCAAAGTGACAGCCAGAACAGGTTAGAGGAGCATGTTCACCTGAGTGAGGGCACTAGTCCCTCTAGCAGTTCAGATGATGGTAGCAGGAGCACTCCCAGCAACTTGCCCAAAGCTGCCACCGGAACAAGGAAGAAGAAAACTTCAGAGTCTGAGAATGAAGACTATGTGGCAGTTGAGGATGAGGCCACTTCCAAGAAGAAAGTGGTTAAGAAGGAATATAGCACTGCTGCTGCCACCAAGCCAGGCATGAAGCAAAAGGTTCCTGCAAAGAGAATTCCAATGTCTAAGGCCAGAGCATCTACTCAAGTCCCTTTGGGATCTGAACCCAAAGAGGCTGTTGCAGAAGGGAAGAAGAGGAAGGAGAGGATCAAAAAAGACCACTGCTAGAGTGCTTGGGAGATCCTCAATCATGAGAGATTCTGAAGAGGAAGAGGAAGAAGAGGTTGTTGCACCAGCACCTAAGGCCCAGAAGCTTATGGGTGATGCTATCAGGATAGGGGCTGCTTCATCAAAGCCCAAAGAAGCACCCAAAGCAGCCTCCAAGCCCAAGAGTGCACCTAAGAGAAATACCAGGAGTATACCAGCTACTGAGAAGAACAAGGCCCCAGTGCCTGAAGTTGCTGCTGATGAAGATGATGAAGGACAAGTCCTGAGGAAGCTCAAACCAAAGATTCCAGACCACAATGATGCTCATCCTGTGGCTGAGAACATGAAGATCGGGAGAGACTTAGGACTGGGGAAATGGAGAGAGACAGACCCATATGCTACAAGAAGAAGAACTGATGTTGATTACAGGTTCCACACAAAGGAACAGCAAGATTTCTATGAGATAGTGTTGCTGGACAAGAAGCCTATAGTGTGTGAAATGAGGTGGGTCGACTGAAAGTATATCAAGGAAAATGAGGAACACTATCCTGGTGTGTTTGACAGCTTCAGTGCTTGTGGAGTTGCAGACTTTGTTGGCCAGAAGCTCACAAAGTGGAATGAGGAGCTCATAATGCAATTCTACTCCACAGCACACTTCTATCCAGATGGCGGGATAGTATGGATGTCTGAAGGTACAAGGTACCACTCAACTATTGAGGAATGGGCAAATCTGATCAATGCTCCTAAGGAAGAAGAAGATGACTTGGATGTCTATGCCAAGAAGAAGATGGATCACAACTCTATGGCAAACATGTATAAGGAGATTCCTGAAGATGATCTTGAGACTCACCAGTTTGGGTCAGTAAAACACTTGCTGTCAGGGCTGCCTACAATCAATTGGATCCTTAGGCACACTCTCTTGCCCAAGTCTGGTGATCACAGAATGATCAGAGGCCTTGCAATTAACTTGCTACATATATTTGATGTGCCACAGAAGTTCAAGGTCATGAGCCTTATAGTTGAGAATATCAAGAGGACTGCAGCAGACCAGAAAAGAAGTTGTGGATATGCCCCACAAATCCAGGAGTTGATAAACTCAAAGATGGGCACAGGCACATACTTGTTGGATAAGGAACACTTGCCTATCTACCCAGACTTCGAGGACAATCAAGTTGTGATGAATGAGAATGAACCATCATCAGTACAAACTCAAGAGAAGAAGGAGAAAGCAAAGAAAGAGAAGGCTGCCAAGATGCCAACTCAAGAGGAGGCATCTGAGTACTTTTTGAAAAGCAAGCAGGACCAGCTTGGTTATTTGATAGCATCAACTCTGAGGATTGAGAAGGGGTTGGCCACCCTAATTCAAAACCAGGAGAGCCTGGAAAGAATCATGGAACAAAAAATCTATGATTTAGATGTCAAATTAACTGAGATTCAGTCAGTTGTGGAGCAGCTACAGGATGACATGCAGGAGAGGAAGGGCAAAACAACCACTGATGCATTTGCCAGAGTGCCTAGAGCTCAGAGATCAACTGCAGTGCCAGTAACAGACACCAGAGCCACTTCATCTGCACCAGCTACAGCTTTTGTGCCACCAGCTCCAGCACCTACCCCAGCAGCTCCATCTACTTCCACTGAAGCCTTCGTTCTTGGAGTTCTCCGGACACCACCACCTGGAGACCAAGCCTGAGAGACGTTTTAGTGCTATGCATTTTCTATGAACTTTTTGGTAACTTATTGCCAAAGGGGGAGAAAAATGTATAGATCATAGGCTTCGAGAGAGAGAGAGAGATTGCTTTTGTTCTCTCTTGTCTTCTTGGTTGAACTTTGGTTGCTTTTGATTGCTTGAGATACTATGCTATTATCTGTGAGACATTGATGATCATGTGGTTGATCATAAGCTACACTTATGCTTGTTAGATGATATTACCTTACTTATCCTTATATGATCATTCACTTTGCTTGGTGATGAGTGCATGTATTTAATTCTTATCATTTTGAGCGCTCCACCAAGATGTATGTGACATGGAAGAGTAACCAATGATCCTAACTCATTGTGCATTTGTAGTCCAAAGCAAATCTTAAGATATGCACAAATTTAGGGGGAGCTCTTGCTTTTCACATACTTCTCAAAGCGACAATATCTTTCACTCTTATTATCATTTGTCGAAGCTTTGATCTATATGTTGTCATCAATTACCAAAAAGGGGGAGATTGAAAGTGCAACTATCCCTGGGTGGTTTTGGTAATTCCTAACAACATATAGCTCATTGAGCTAACATTATTCCAAGATTAATATTTCAGGAGAAGCTCAATGAATGGCATGGCATGGATGAGGAAAGTGGATCCCTCAAAATTATAATGACAAAAAGTTTGGCTCAAGCTTCAAGATCAAGACTCTACATTTTATATTTTAGTGATCCAAGATCACATTGAGTCTACAGGAAAAGCCAATACTATCAAGGAGGGATGAGGTGTTGCTTAATGGCTTGCTTTCTCAAAGTGCTTAGTGATATGCTCCAAAATCCTCAACTACCTTCCCACATCCACATATGACCTAAACCAAAAGTCAAACTCGGCCCCACCGATTCTTTCTATCCAGCGCCACCGAGTTTCAAATGTCATAGCCACTGCCACAAACCCTAGGCAAATCGCTCTCACCGATAGGAATCTCGGTCTCACCGAGATGGGATTGTAATCTCTCTGTTTCCCTTCGTAACGTTTCGGTATTACCGAGATGAGCGATCGGTCCCCCCGAGATTGCGATGTAAACTCTCTATTTCCCTTTTGTAACATTTCTGTCTCACCGAGATGAGCGAATCGGTCCCATCGAGTTTACCTGACCAACTCTCTGGTTAGCTTATTACCAAAATTGGTCCCACCAAGTTTGTGTAATCGGTCACACCGAGATTACGTTATGCCCTAACCCTAACCATATCGGTCCTACCGAGTTGCATCTCAGTCCCACCGAAAATCCTAACCGTCACTAGGTTTGTTGAATTGGTCCGACCGAGTTTAACCATTCGGTCCCACCGAGTTTGGCAAATTGTGTGTAACGGTTAGATTTTGTGTGGAGGCTATATATACCCCTCCACCCACTCTTCATTCATGGAGAGAGCCATCAGAACATACCTACACTTCCAATACACATTTTCTGAGTGAGAACCACCTACACTTGTGTTGAGGTCAAGATATTCCATTCCAACCATATGAATCTTGATCTCTAGCCTTCCCCAAGTTGCTTTCCACTCAAATCTTCTTTCCACCAAATCCAAATCCTGTGAGAGAGAGTTGAGTGTTGGGGAGACTGTCATTTGAAGCACAAGAGCAAGGAGTTCATCATCAACACACCATTTGTTACTTCTTGGAGAGTGGTGTCTCCTAGATTGGCTAGGTGTCACTTGGGAGCCTCCGACACGATTGTGGAGTTGAACCAAGGAGTTTTTAAGGGCAAGGAGATTGCCTACTTCGTGAAGATGTACCGCTAGTGAGGCAAGTCCTTCGTGGGCGATGGCCATGATGGAATAGACAAGGTTGCTTCTCCGTGGACCCTTCGTGGGTGGAGCCCTCCCTGGACTCGCGCAACCGTTACCCTCTGTGGGTTGAAGTCTCCATCAATGTGGACGTACGATAGCACCACCTATCGGAACCACGACAAAAACATCCGTGTCTCCAATAGCGTTTGAATCCTCCAAACCCTTCCCTTTACATTCTTGCAAGTTGCATGCTTTACTTTCCGCTGCTCATATACTCTTTTGCATGCTTGCTTGAATTGTGTGGAGATTGCTTGACTTGTGCTAAGATAGCTAAAATCTGCCAAGAACTAAAATTGGGAAAAGGCTAGATTTTTATTTGGTAAAGTAGTCTAATCACCCCCCTCCCCCTCTAGACATACTTTCAATCCTACAGACTTGACCGTTGGTTTGTGGATGGTAGACTGAAGCATAATCGAGCTTGATGCCCATTTTGCTGCACCAGAGTTTTACCTCGTCGGCCGTGAAGTTCGCGCCGTTATCAGTGATGATGTTGTGGGGGACGCCGTAGCGATGTACAACCCCGGATATGAAATCTATCACTGGTCTGGATTCGGCTGTTTTAACCGGTTTGGCCTCTATCCATTTGGTGAATTTATCCACCATGACCAATAAGTATTTTTTTTTCTTGTGGGTTCCACCTTTAAGGGGTCCAACCATGTCAAGCCCCCAGACCGCGAAGGGCCATGTAATGGGGATTGTTTGGAGGGCGGTTGGTGGCATATGGCTTTGATTTGCAAAGAGCTGGCAACCGACGCAACGCTGGACTAAGTCCTGTGCGTCTGCCCGGGCCGTTGGCCAATAGAATCCTGTACGGAAGGCCTTGCTCACAAGAACCCGGGTTGCGGCGTGATGACCGCCGAGTCCGGCATGAATTTCTGCCAAAAGGTTCCGTCCTTCCTCTTCAGAGATGCACCATTGAAGGACTTCGGTAGCGCTTTTCTTGTACAATTCTCCCTCGTGGACCCTGTAGGCCTTTGATCGCCGCACTATGCAGCATGCCTCATTTTGGTCCTCCGGGAGTTCATGTCTAGTTAAGTAGGCCAGGAATGGTTCTGTCCACGGGGCAATAATAGCCATTATTTCGTGGGTTGATTGTCTTTTCGGTGGCGGAACCTCCGATTGTGTTAGAGAGTTCGGTATCGGGTATTTTGGCCGGGTCCAGACTG
Source organism: Triticum dicoccoides (assembly GCF_002162155.2). Lineage (NCBI taxonomy): Eukaryota > Viridiplantae > Streptophyta > Magnoliopsida > Poales > Poaceae > Triticum > Triticum dicoccoides. The sequence continues at coordinate 657,538,996 of NC_041388.1, read as the reverse complement.
TTGTTACCGGTGTCCCCTTCCCATGCTACGGATGGCTTGAAAAGCCTTTCCAGAAAAATGTTGGGAGGGACCGCGTCGCGTTTTGCGCCAATGCGGGCAAGGATATCTGCCGCCTGATTGTTTTCCCGAGCCACATGGTGAAATTCGAGCCCCTCGAACCGGGCTGACATTTTTAGAATGGCATTGCGATAAGCGGCCATTTTTGGATCCTTGGCATCAAAGTCTCCATTTATTTGGGATATTGCAAGGTTTGAATCCCCGCGCACCTCTAGGCGTTGAATGCCCATGGATACTGCCATCCGGAGACCATGTAGAAGGGCCTCGTATTCGGCTGCATTGTTGGAGTCCGTATACATTATCTGCAGTACGTATTGAATTGTGTCTCCTGTTGGGGACGTCAAAACGACGCCGGCCCCTAGACCAGCCAACATTTTGGAGCCGTCGAAGTTCATGATCCAGTTTGAATATGTGTCATACTCTTTAGGGAGTTCGGCTTCCGTCCATTCAGAGACGAAGTCAGCCAAAACTTGCGATTTAATAGCTCGCCGTGGCTTGTAAGTTATGTCGAACGGGAGGAGCTCAATGGCCCATTTGGCAATTCGACCCGTCGCGTCGCAGTTGTTTATAATATCGTTAAGTGGTATTTCCGAGGCTACCGTTATCGAACACTCTTGAAAGTAGTGTCGCAGCTTCCTGGATGCCATAAATACCGCGTACGCTATCTTTTGATAATGCGGGTACCGCGATTTGCATGGAGTAAGGACAGTGGACACGTAGTAAACCGTCTTTTGAATGGGAAATTTGTGTCCGTCCACTTCTCGCTCGACTACAAGCACTGCGCTTACCACTTGATGAGTTGTCGCAATGTATAATAGCATTGGTTCGCCAATGTTTGGCACGGCCAGGACTAGGTTTGTTGCCAACATGGCTTTTATTTCGTTGAGTCCAGCCGTGGCGGCGTCCGTCCACTCGAAGTGTTCGGTACGCCGGAGGAGGCGATAAAGGGGTAATGCATTTTCTCCCAAGCGGGAGATAAAGCGGCTTAGAGCCGCCACGCATCCAGTTAGTTTTTGTATTTGTTTGAGGTCTGTTGGGGTAGCCAACTGTGACAACACTCAGATTTTGGCCGGATTAGCTTCAATACCTCTACTGGAGACAATGAATCCCAGGAGCTTTCCTGTTGGTATGTCAAAGACGCATTTTTCCGGATTGAGCTTGATATCATATGTTCGGAGGTTGTCGAATGTGAGCCTCAAGTCGTCTACTAGAGTTTCGACATGCTTGGTTTCAATGACCACGTCATCCACGTATGCCTCCACTGTTTTGTCGATCTGGTTTGCCAGGCATGTCTGAATCATGCGCTGATATGTTGCACCGGCATTTTTTAGCCCGAAGGGCATTGTGTTGAAGCAGAATGGGCCGTATGGTGTGATGAATGCCGTTGCGGCTTGGTCTGGCTCTACCATTTTGATTTGGTGGTAGCCGGAGTATGCGTCGAGGAAACACAATGAATCGTGTCCTGCGGTAGCATCGATGATTTGGTTGATGCGGGGGAGGGGGAAGGGATCCTTTGGGCCGGCCTTGTTAAGGTCCTTAAAATCGATGCACAAGCGCCAGGATTTGTCCTTCTTTGATACCATCACCAAGTTTGCTAGCCAGTCCGGGTGTTTTATGTCTCTGATGAATCCGGCCTCCAATAGCTTGGCTAGTTCCTCTCCCATGGCTTGTCTTTTGGGCTTGGAGAAACGTCAAAGAGCCTGCTTGACTGGCTTGAACCCTTTTATGATATTTAGGCTGTGTTCAGCCAGCCTGTGCGGGATTCCTGGCATGTCTGAAGGGTGCCAGGCAAAAATATCACAGTTCTCGCGTAAGAACTCTCGTAGTGCAGCGTCAACATCAGGGTTTAACTGTGCCCCGATGGAAGCTGTTTTTGCAGGGTCCATTGGATGGACTTGGAATTTGACTATTTCGTCCACCGGCTTAAAGGAGGTGGACTTGGATCTTTTATCGAGTATCACATCATCCCTGTTTACCGTGGAGCGCAGCGCAGTTAGTTCTTCGGACGCTAGGGCTTCGGATAGTGCCTCAAGGGCCAGTGCAGCTGTCTTATTTTCGGCGCGAAGTGCTATGTCCGGATCACTAACAAGAGTGATGATTCCGTTGGGCCCGGGCATTTTGAGCTTCATGTACCCGTAATGGGGTATGGCTTGGAAGATTGTGAACGCCTCCCACCCTAATAGAGCGTGGTATCCGCTGCTGAACGGGGCCACTTGGAATGTAATTTCTTCGGACCTGTAATTATCCGGCGTGCCGAATACCACATCTAGTGTGATTTTTCCGGCGCAGCGTGCTTCCCGACTGGGGATGATTCCTCTAAAGGTTGTGCTGCTTTGCTTAATGCGGCTCCAGTCTATTTCCATCTTTTGAAGAGTTTCCTCGTAGATGAGGTTTAATCCGCTGCCGCCGTCCATGAGTACCTTGGTGAGTCGAAAGCCGTCCACGATTGGACTGAGGACCAGTGCGGCTGGTACTCGGGCTGTTTGGAATTTAGGTTCGTCACTGGCATTTAAGGTAATAGCCGTGTCGCTCCAAGGATTTGTTTCTGCTATGTGGCAGATTTCGGACGTGCTGCGGAGTGTTCGCTTCCGTCTTTTATTTGACGCAAAGGTCTCGAAGACCGTTAAGACCGTACTGTTGTCCTCGGGGTGGTGCTCTTTGGTTTTTGGGAGGAGTAGATCCTCACCACTTTTGGCCACCTGCCAGAGTATCCAGCATGCTCTAAGGCTGTGCGTTGGTAACGCATCCGTTGTACTATGAATTTTGCAGGGTCCGTTGAGCCATCCCTCCAGTACGGTTCCTTGCCCCATAGAGGGCTTTTGCTTTTTGGTAGTTAACCCAGATGTATTGTGATAATGCACCCTTTTATTTTGAACTGGGATTGTATTCAGGGCCGGATTATCCCAAAATTTTATTTTAGTATTCCAGGCGCTTTCCATCGCACAGTACTTTCGTACTATGGACACCAAGTCGGCAAAGCGTATAATTTTGCGACGACTTATGGCGTTGAGGATTCCCTTGTCCGTGCAATTATTGTAGAAGAATGAAATTGCGTCTTCCTCGCGGCAGTCCTTTATCCTGTTCTTGACCAGGAGGAATCTGGCCCAGTAATGGTGTACTGTTTCTTCGGGCTCTTGCCTAATTTGGGATAGATCGCGTATGTTTGGGTGGGTGGGTGGAATTGAATCCGAATCCTCACCCAATCTGAGGCTTAGTGGCCAAGGAGTTTCCGAACTCGAAAGTTTGGATTCTTGGATGTTTTCCGGTAAATCTGGCCCACTGCCTGATTCTGGGTTCAGGCTTTGAGTGACATCCTCCCCTCCATGGGTATCTGGCTTGGAGGGATCGGGAATCCGGACGTAGCTAGTCCTTAAGATAGATGAAGTTTTGTCGCATTGTTCTTCCATCACTGCAACGTGATGGGTGACCTGGGGAGAGTTAATTTCTCTTAGATCGGGTTTAGGCCCAATCTGATCGTAGTTTGTAGCGACTCCCAGGGCGGCGATATGATCCAAGAGCTCGTTCAGGGAAGAGATCTCCATTGGATCTAACTGCTCGGCGAGTTCCGAGTTGATGTGAAGATTGCTTTTGATGACCCGAGAAGTCATCATCGGCGCAGCGGCCGAACAGGCGGTCATAAGAAAACCACCTAGCCGGGGAGTTTGGCCGATAGCCAGAGCTCCCTCAGTGATAGTGCCGTCTTTAAAGATAGGACGAGACATCCTTCCTTGTGGCGACGGCACAGCGGAACTCTCAATGAAAGCACCAATGTCGGTGTCAAAACCGGCGGATCTCGGGTAGGGGGTCCCGAACTGTGCGTCTAGGCCGGATGGTAATAGGAGGCAAGGGACACGAAGTTTTACCCAGGTTCGGGCCCTCTTGATGGAGGTAAAACCCTATGTCCTGCTTGATTAATATTGAAGGTATGGGTGTTACAAGAGTAGATCTACCACGAGATCAGAGAGGCTAAACCCTAGAAGCTAGCCTACGGTATGATTGTATGTTGTGATTGTTGTCCTACGGACTAAAACCCTCCGGTTTATATAGACACTGGAGAGGGTTAGGGTTACACAAGGTCGGTTACAAAGGAGGAGATATCCATATACGCATTTCCTAGCTTGCCTGCCACGCCAAGTAGAGTCCCATCCGGACATGAGACGAAGTCTTCAATCTTGTATCTTCATAGTCTAACAGTCCGGCCAATGGAGATAGTCCGGCTGTACGGAGACCCCCCAATCCAGGACTCCCTCATTCAGTAACAACTTGATCTAAAGTTTCATGATCATCGTCATTAACTTCCTCACTAATTGGTGTAGACATCACAGGAACTGGTTTCTGTGATGAACTACTATCCAATAAGGGAGCAGGTATTGTTACCTCATCAAGTTCTACTTTCCTCCCACTCACTTCTTTTGAGAGAAACTCCTTCTCTAGAAAGGATCCATTCTTAGCAACGAATGTCTTGCCCTCGGATCTGTGATAGAAGGTGTACCCAACTGTTTCTTTTGGGTATCCTATGAAGACACATTTCTCCGATTTGGGTTCGAGCTTATTAGGTTGAAGCTTTTTCACATAAGCATCACAGCCCCAAACTTTAAGAAACGACAACTTTGGTTTCTTGCCAAACCATAGTTCATAAGGTGTCGTCTCAATGGATTTTGATGGTGCCCTAATTAATGTGAATGCGGCCGTCTCTAATGCATAACCCCAAAATGATAGCGGTAAATCAGTAAGAGACATCATAGATCGCACCATATCTAGTAAAGTACGGTTACGACGTTCGAACACACCATTACGCTGTGGTGTTCCGGGTGGCGTGAGTTGCTAAACTATTCCGCATTGTTTCAAATGTAGACCAAACTCGTAACTCAAATATTCTCCTCCACGATCAGATCGTAGAAACTTTATTTTCTTGTTACGATGATTTTCAACTTCACTCTGAAATTCTTTGAACTTTTCAAATGTTTCAGACTTATGTTTCATTAAGTAGATATACCCATATCTGCTTAAATCATCTGTGAAGGTGAGAAAATAACGATACCCGCCATGAGCCTCAACATTCATTGGACCACACACATCAGTATGTATAATCTCCAACAAATCAGTTGCTTGCTCTATAGTTCCGGAGAACGGCGTTTTGGTCATCTTGCCCATGAGGCATGGTTCGCAAGTACCAAGTGATTCATAATCAAGTGATTCCAAAAGTCCATCAGTATGGAGTTTCTTCATGCGCTTTATACCAATATGACCCAAACGGCAATGCCACAAATAAGTTGCACTATCATTATCAACTCTGCATCTTGTGGCTTCAACATTATGAATATGTGTATCACTACTATCGAGATTCATCAAAAATAGACCACTCTTTAGGGGTGCATGACCATAAAAGATATTACTCATATAAATAGAACAACCATTATTCTCATGTTTAAATGAATAACCATCTCGCATTAAACAAGATCCATATATAATGTTCATGCTCAACGCTGGCACCAAATAACAATTATTTAGGTCTAAAACTAATCCCGAAGGTAGATGTAGAGGTAGTGTGTCGACGGCGATCACATCGACTTTGGAACCATTTCCCATGCGCATTGTCACCATGTCCTTAGCCAGTGTTTGCTTAATTCGTAGTCCCTGTTTCGAGTTGCAAATATTAGCAACAGAACCAGTATAAAATACCCAGGTGCTACTGCGAGCTCTGGTAAGGTACACATCAATAACATGTATATCACATATACCTTTGTTCACCTTGCCATCCTTCTTATCCGCCAAATACTTGGGGCAGATCCACTTCCAGTGACCAATCTGTTTGCAGTAGAAGCACTCAGTCTCAGGCTTAGGTCCAGACTTGGGTTTCTTCTCCTGAGCAGCAACTTGTTTGCTGTTCTTCTTGAAGTTCCCCTTCTTCTTCCCTTTGCCCTTTTTCTTGAAACAGGCGGTCTTATTGACCATCAACACTTGATGCTCCTTTTTGATTTCTACCTCCGCAGCCTTTAGCATTGCGAAGAGCTCGGGAAATGTTTTATTCATCCCTTGCATATTATAGTTCATCATGAAGCTTTTGTAGCTTGGTGGTAGTGATTAAGAACTCTGTCAATGACACTATCAACAGGAAGATTAACTCCCAGATGAGTCAAGTGATTATGATACCCAGACATTTTGAGTATATGCTCACTGACAGAAGTATTCTCCTCCATCTTGCAGCTATAGAACTTATTAGAGACTTCATATCTCTCAATCCGGGCATTTGCTTGAAATATTAACTTCAACTCCTGGAACATCTCATATGCTCCATGACGTTCAAAGTGTCGTTGAGGTCCCGGTTCTAAGCTGTAAAGCATGGTACACTGAACTATCGAGTAGTCATCATCTTTGCTCTACCAGGTGTTCATAACATCTGGTGTTGCTCCTGCAGCAGGTTTGGCACTTAGCGGTGCTTCTAGGACGTAATTCTTCTGTGCAGCAATCAGGATAATCCTCAAGTTATGGACCCAGTTCGTGTAATTGCTACCATCATCTTTCAACTTTGCTTTCTCAAGGAACGCATAAAAATTCAACGGAACAACAGCACGAGCCATCTATCTACAACAAACATAGACATGCAAAATACTATCAGGTACTAAGTTCATGATAAATTTAAGTTCAATTAATCATATTACTTAAGAACTCCCACTTAGATAGACATCTCTCTAATCATCTAAGTGATCACGTGATCCAAATGAACTAAACCATAACCGATCATCACGTGAAATGGAGTAATTTTCAATGGTGAACATCATTATGTTGATCATATCTACTATATGATCCACGCTCGACCTTTCGGTCCTAGTGTTTCGAGGCCATATCTGCATATGCTAGGCTCGTCAAGTTTAACCTGAGTATTCTGCGTGTGCAAAACTGGCTTGCACCCGTTGTAGATGGACGTAGAGCTTATCACACCCGATCATCACGTGGTGTCTGGGCACAACGAACTTTGGCAACGGTGCATACTCAGGGAGAACACTTTTATCTTGAAATTTAGTGAGAGATCATCTTATAATGCTACAGTCAATCAAAGCAAAATAAGATGCATAAAAGATAAATATCACATGCAATCAATATAAGTGATATGATATGGCCATCATCATCTTGTGCTTGTGATCTCTATCTCCGAAGCACCGTCATGATCACCATCGTCACCGGCGCGACACCTTGATCTCCATCGTAGCATCGTTGTCGTCTCGCCAACTATTGCTTCTACGACTATCACTACCGCTTAGTGATAAAGTAAAGCAATTATAGGGCGATTGCATTGCATACAATAAAGCGACAACCATATGGCTCCTGCCAGTTGCCGATAACTCGATTACAAAACATGATCATCTCATACAATAAAATATAGCATCATGTATTGACCATATCACATAACAACATGCCCTGCAAAAACAAGTTAGACGTCCTCTACTTTGTTGTTGCAAGTTTTACGTGGCTGCTATGGGCTGAGCAAGAACCGTTCTTACCTACGCATCAAAACCACAACGATAGTTCGTCAAGTTAGTGTTGTTTTAACCTTCTCAAGGACCGGGCGTAGCCACACTCGGTTCAACTAAAGTTGGAGAAACTGACACCCGCCAGCCACCTGTGTGCAAAGCACATCGGTAGAACCAGTCTCGCGTAAGCGTATGCGTAATGTCGGTCCGGGCCGCTTCATCCAACAATACCGCTGAACCAAAGTATGGCATGCTGGTAAGCAGTATGACTTGTATCGCCCACAACTCACTTGTGTTCTACTCATGCATATAACATCAACGCATAAAACCTGGCTCGGATGCCACTGTTGGGGAACGTAGTAATTTCAAAATTTTCCTACGCACACGCAAGATCATAGTGATGCATAGAAACGAGAGGGGAGAGTGTGTCCACGTACCCTCATAGACCGAAAGCGGAAGCGTTAGCACAACGCGGTTGATGTAGTCGTATGTCTTCATGATCCGACCGATCAAGTACCGAACGCACGGCACCTCCGAGTTATGCACACGTTCAACTCGATGATGTTCCTCGAACTCTGATCCATCCGAGCTTTGAGGGAGAGTTCCGTAAGCATGACAGCGTGGTGATGATGTTGATGTTCTACCGTCGCAGGGCTTCGCCTAAGCATCGCTATGATATTATCGAGGTGGACTATGGTGGAGAGGGGCACCGCACACGGCTAAAAGATCCAAGAGATCAATTGTTGTGTCTCCAAGGGGTGCCTCCCTCCCCGTATATAAAGGAGTGGAGGAGGAGGAGGAGGGGGCCGGCCACCCTAGGCGCGCCCCAGGAGGAGTCCTACTCCCACCGGGAGTAGGACTCCCCTTTTCCATGTGGGAGTAGGAGAGGAGAGGGAAGGAGAGAGAGGGGGAAAGGAAAGGGGGGCACCCCCCCCCCTTGTCCAATTCGGACAGGGGGGAGGGGGCGCGCGGCTGCCCTTTGGCCGCCCCTCCTCTTCTCCATTAGGGCCCAATAGGCCCATTAGTCTCCCCGGGGGGGTCCGGTAACCCCCCGGTACTCCGGTATATGCCCGAAACTCCCCGAAACCATTCCGGTGTCCGAACATAGTCGTCCAATATATCGATCTTTACGTCTCGACCATTTCGAGACTCCTCGTCATTTCCGTGATCATATCCGAGACTCCGAACTACCTTCGGTACATCAAAAACCATAAACTCATAATATAACTGTCATCAAACTTTAAGCGTGCGGACCCTACAGGTTCGAGAACTATGTAGACATGACTGAGACAAGTCTTCGGTCAATAACCAATAGCGGAACCTGGATGCTCATATTGGCTCCTACATATTCTACGAAGATCTTTATCGGTCAAACCGCATAACAACATACGTTGTTCCTTTTGTCATCGGTATGTTACTTGCCCGAGATTCGATCGTCAGTATCTCAATACCTAGTTCAATCTCATTACCGGCAAGTCTCTTTACTCGTTCTGTAACACATCATCCCGCAACTAACTCATTAGTTGCAATGCTTGCAAGGCTTAAGTGATGTGTATTACCGAGTGGGCCCAGAGATACCTCTTCGACAATCGGAGTGACAAATCCTAATCTCGAAGTACGCCAACCCAACAAGTACCTTCGGAGACACTTGTAGATCACCTTTATAACCACCCAGTTACGTTGTGACGTTTGGTAGCACACAAAGTGTTCCTCCGGTAAATGGGAGTTGCATAATCTCATAGTCATAGGAACATGTATAAGTCATGAAGAAAGCAATAGCAACAAACTAAATGATAAAGTGCTAAAATAACGGAATGGGTCAAGTCAATCACATCATTCTCCTAATGATGTGATCCCGTTAATCAAATGACAACTCTTTGTCTATGGCTAGGAAACATAACCATCTTTGATTAACGAGCTAGTCAAGTAGAGGCATACTAGTGACACTCTGTTTGTCTATGTATTCACACATGTATCATGTTTCCGGTTAACACAATTCTAGCATGAATAATAAACATTTATCATGATATAAGGAAATAAATGATAACTTTATTATTGCCTCTAGGGCATATTTCCTTCAAGTTTAAGATTTAAGAATGAGAAAAATCATCGTGTGACTAAACGGTTGCATTCAGTGCCTCTAAATTGGTTGAGTCAACACTTAAATTGTACCCGATGTGGAGTTGATAGCTACCAATGCGTACACATCCTTGAAAAAACATGATCAATTAGTATTGTATTAGAAAAAATGATCTAGATTTCCGGAAAACATACCTAGAGAATTAAATCCACCCCATCTCGCCCCCTCCATCGCTAGGTCGATCCGTTGATGCAGATCGACTAGTGGTAGTTAGGAGGCACACGACAACCATCCCTGATCATTACGCTCGACAAAACGCCAGGGGGTCTGAGCTTATGAATGATTATGTGTGCCTAGGACCTGAAGCTGCAATGATGGGCCAAGACAACCAATTAACTGGAATACAAACATGATTTGATCAAGAGATAGTTGCTAGCTCATAGCATCTTCTCCAATCGCCTGTTGATATGTCTCCAACGTATCTATAATTTTTGATTGCTCCATGCTATATTATCTACTATTTTGGGCAATATTGGGATTTATTTTCCACTTTTATATTATTTTTGGGACTAACCTAGTAACCGGAGGCCCAGCCCAAATTTGCTGTTTTATGCCTATTTTAGTGTTTCGAAGAAAAGGAATATCAAACGGAGTTGAAACGGAACGAAATCAACTAGAGAAGTTATTTTTGGAACGAAAGCCACCGGATAGACTTGGACTCCACGTTAGGGGATACGGGAGGTGCTCACGAGGGTGGGGGCGCCCCCCCCCTAGGGTGCGCCCCCTTCCTTGTGGGGCCCCCATGGCTCCTCCGACGTACTTCCTGCACCCATATATATCGTCGTACCCTAAAACTTCCAAAACGAACAATAGATCGGGAGTTCCGCCGCCAGAAGCCTCCGTAGCCACCGAAAACCAATCTAGACCCGTTCCGGCACCCTGCCGGAGGGGGAATCCCTCTCCGGTGGCCATCTTCATCATCCCGGTGCTCTCCATGACGAGGAGGGAGTAGTTCTCCCTCGGGGCTAAGGGTATGTACCAGTAGCTATGTGTTTGATCTCTCTCTCTCTCGTGTTCTTGATTTGGCACGATCTTGATGTATCGCGAGCTTTGCTATTATAGTTGGATCTTATGTTTCTCCTCCCCCTCTTCTCTCTTGTAATGAATTAAGTTCCCCCTTTGAAGTAATCTTATCGGATTGAGTCTTTAAAGATTTGAGAACACTTGATGTATGTCTTGCCGTGGATATCTGTGGTGACAATGGTATACCATGTGCCACTTGATGTATGTTTTGGTGACCAACTTGCGGGTTCCGCCCATGAACCTATGCATAGGGGTTGGCACACATTTTCTTCGTGATTCTCCGGTAGAACTTTGGGGCACTCTTTGAGGTTCTATGTGTTGGTTGAATAGATGAATCTGAGATTGTGTGATGCATATCGTATAATCATACCCACAGATACTTGAGGTGACATTGGAGTATCTAGGTGACATTAGGGTTTTGGTTGATTTGTGTCTTAAGGTGTTATTCTAGTACGAACTCTAGGGATGTTTGTGACACTTATAGGAATAGCCCAACGGATTGATTGGAAAGAATAACTTTGAGGTGGTTTCGTACCCTACCATAATCTCTTCGTTCGTTCTCCGCTATTAGTGACTTTGGAGTGACTCTTTGTTGCATGTTGAGGGATGGTTATGTGATCCAATTATAATATTATTGTTGAGGGAACTTACACTAGCGAAAGTATGAACCCTAGGCCTTGTTTCAACGCATTGCAATACCGTTTACGCTCACTTTTATCATTAGTTACCTTGCTGTTTTTATAATTTCAGATTACAAATACCTTTATCTACCATCCATATTGCACTTGTATCACCATCTCTTCGCCGAACTAGTGCACCTATACAATTTACCATTGTATTGGGTGTGTTGGGGACACAAGAGACTCTTTGTTATTTGGTTGCAGGGTTGCTTGAGAGAGACCAAATTCATCGTACGCCTCCTACGGACTGATAAACCTTAGGTCATCCACTTGAGGGAAATTTGCTACTATCCTACAAACCTCTGCACTTGGAGGCCCAACAACGTCTACAAGAAGAAGATTGTGTAGTAGACATCAAGCTCTTTTTTGGCGCCGTTGCCGGGGAGGTGAGTGCTTGAAGGTATATCTTTAGATCTTGCAATCGAGTCTTTTAGTTTCTTGTTTTATCATTAGTTTAGTTTATAAAAGAAAAACTATAAAAAATGGAATTGAGTTTGTCTCATACGCTTCACCTTTTTAATATCTTTCGTGAGTATGATGGGAAGGATAATTGTGCTCAAGTGCTAGAATAAGAAATCTATAAAATGTTTGGCACTAAATATTTGAATGATGAGCATGATTGCAATGTTGTTAGTACGAATTCTTTGAATATCCATGATGCTAATGATGATTGCACTAGTTATGATGAAAATGCCTCCTATAAACATGTCAATTTTTGTGGAGTAGACTGGGTTTGCAAGTACACACCAAATAGGGAAGATAGATATTGCAAGAGGCATAAGTACTTAGAAACTAAATTGTTGCAAGAAAGTCTTGATGATTGTGCTGAAAAATTCAATATTTTTCATGCCCCTTGTGAACTTTGCAATGAACATGGTCATTTAAAGCTCCAATGCTATTTGTTTCATGATCAAGTCATGTTCAAACATTGTGATAATTTGATTACCCTTGAGCATCATAAATAGCTTAGCCTTCTTTTGGGTTACAAAGAAATGAAACGTATAATTGAGGGTATTCCAAAATTTAATCTTGATAGAGTTCTTCATTTTGATCTAGAGAAGATTTATATGTATTGTGGGGTGAATTGCATTGAAAATCCTTATATTGCCAATTACATAAAGAAAAGAAAACAAATAGAAGATGAAGAGAATACTAATGAAAGGGAATAGACTGCCCAATAACCTCCTATTATTTATTATGATGAATCAGGTAACGAGGAAGAGCCTCCTATTCAACCAATCTCATTAATAAGGAGCTCCAAAAAGAGGACTGAACCCGCACATGATGTGGGGAAGAAGAAGAAAATAAAAAGAAAGAGAGGTAAAAAGATATCTCTCCCAAATAATGCTGCTACTATTACTATTGTGCCTCATGAAAATATAATTGAGGAAGATAATGATACTTCTTATGATCTTGAAAATCTTTTTAGCACTTGCTTGGAAGAATATGATAATTGCTATACTATTGGTGCTATCTATACTATTAATGATGAGAGTGATTGTGCTTATGATATGAAAAGGCCCAAGCTTGGGGAAGCTATGTTTGATGAGGATGACATATTTGAGAATATATTTGTTGCAATTAATGTTTGTCTGAAAGTGCAACTATCCCTAGGTGGTTTTGGTAATTCATAACAACAAATAGCTCATTGAGCTAATGCTTTTCCAAGATGATTATTTCAGGAAAGCTCAATGATTGGCATGGCATGGATGTGAAAGTGGAACCCTCAAAATGCTAAGGACAAAGGATTGGCTCAAGCTCAAAAGCTCGAGACTCTTCATTTTATATTTTAGTGATCCAAGATCACATTGAGTCTTTAGGAAAAGCCAATACTATCAAGGAGGGATGAGGTGTTGCTTAATGAGCCTCTTGCTTCATGTGCTTAGTGATATGCTCCAAAACCCTCAACTACTTTCCCATATCCACATATGACCTAAACCCTAAGCCAAACTCGGTCCTACCGATTCTTCCTATCCGGCGCCACCGAGTTTCACTTGTCATTAGCCACTTCCAAACCCTAGCAATTCGGTCCTACCGATAGGGATCTCGGTCTCACCGAGATGGGGTTGCAAACTCTCTGTTTCCCTTTCGTAACTTTTCGGTCTCACCAAAAGAGCGAATTGGTCCCACCGAGATTGCAATGTAAACTCAGTGTTTCCCCTTTGTAACTTTTCGGTCTCATCGAGTTCCACTCGGTCTCACCGAAAGAGCAAATCGGTCCCACCGAGTTTGCCTGACCAACTCTCTGGTTAGCTAATTACCAAATTTGGTCTCACCGAGTTTGTGTAATCGGTCTCACCGAGATTACGTTATGCCCAAACCCTAACCATATCGGTCCTACCGAGTTGCATGTCAGTCCCGCCGAAAATCTCTAACGGTCACTAGGTTTACATTTTCGGTTCGACCGAGTTTATTGATTCGGTCCCACCGAGATTGGAAAACTGTGTGTAACGGTTGGATTTTGTGTGGAGGCTATATATACCCCTCCACCTCCTTCTCATTCGATGAGAGAGCCATCAGAACACACACACCATTCCAACTCATATGTTCTGAGAGAGAACCACCTACTCATGTGTTGAGACCAAGACATTCCATTCTTACCATATGAATCTTGATCTCTAGCCTTCCCAAGTTGCTTTCCACTCAAATCTTCTTTCCACCAAATCCAAATCCTATGAGAGAGAGTTGAGTGTTGGGGTTCATTACCTACACACCATTTGTTACTTCTTGGAGAGTGGTGTCTCCTAGATTGGCTAGGTGTCACTTGGGAGCCTCCGACAAGATTGTGGAGTTGAACCAAGGAGTTTGTAAGGGCAAGGAGATCGCCTACTTCGTGAAGATCTACCGCTAGTGAGGCAAGTCCTGTGTGGGCGATGACCATGGTGGGATAGACAAGGTTGCTTCTTCGTGGACCCTTTGTGGGTGGTTGCTTCTTCGTGGACCCTTCGTGGGTGGAGCCCTGTGTGGACTCGCGCAACCGTTACCCTTGGGTGGAGCCCTGTGTGGACTCGCGCAACCGTTACCCTTCGTGGGTTGAAGTCTCCATCAACGTGGATGTAGGATAGCACCACCTATCCGAACCATGGGAAAAACATCCGTGTCTCCAATTGCGTTTGAATTCTCCAAACCCTTCCCTTTACATTCTTGCAAGTTGCATGCTTTACTTTTCCCTGCCTATATACTCTTTGCATACTTGCTTGAATTATGTGATGATTGCTTGACTTGTCCTAAAATAGCTAAAATCTGCTAAGAACTAAAATTGGGAAAAGGTTAAGCTTTTATTTGGTCAAATAGTCTAATCACCCCCCCCCCCTCTAGACATACTTTCGATCCTACATTGTCCCAAGCTTGGGGATGCTATGTTTAATAATGATGATATTTTTAGTATGCAAAGTTGTTATGATGATAGCATGCCTCCTATTTATGATGATTATATTGATGAAAGTGGATTTGGAGAGGTCATGACTTTATTTTGTGATGAATCCACTATTTCGGAAGAGGTTCCAATTGATTATGAGAACAAAGTTGCTATCTATGATGATTATTGTGATGACTTGTATGCTATAAAGAATAATGATATCCATGAAATTGTCATCATGATTTTAGTTTTCAATTGTATTATGCTTCACATGATAATTATTTTGTTGAGTTTGCTCCCACTATTATTCATGAGAAGAATTTTGCTTATGTGGAGAGTAGTAAATTTTCTATGCTTGTAGATCATGAAAAGAATGCTTTAGGTGATGGTTATATTGTTGAATTCATTCATGATGCTACTGAAAATTATTATGAGGGAGGAACATATGCTTGTAGGAATTGCAATAATATCAAGTTCCCTCTCTATGTGCTTAAAATCTTGAAGTTATGCTTGTTTTACCTTCCTATGCAAGTTGATTATTGCTCCCATAAGTTGTTTGCTCACAAAATCCCTATACATAGGAAGCATGTTAGACTTAAAAGTGCTAGTCATATTCTTCATGATACTCTCTTTATGTTAAAATTCTTATCTTTTATGTGAGCATCATTGACATCATCATGCCTAGCAAGGGGCGTTAAACGATAGCGCTTGTTGGGAGGCAACCCAATTTTATTTTTGTTCCTTGCTTTTTGTTCCTGTTTAGTAATAAATAATTCATCTAGACTCTGTTTAGATGTGGTTTTATGTGTTTAATTAGTGTTTGTGCCAAGTAGAACCTTTGGGAAGACTTGGGGAAAGTCTTGTTGATCATGCTGTCAAAAATAGAAACTTTAGCGCTCATGAGAATTGCTGCCATTTTTATTTGGAGAGTTCTATTTAGTTAATTATTTTTTCGGATGATTAATATATAAATTCCTCAGGTACAGCAATTTATTTGAGAATTTTATGAGTTCCAGAAGTATACGTTTGATCCAGATTACTACACACTGTTCTGTTTTTGACATATTCTGTTTTTCATGTGTTGTTTACTTATTTTGATGAATCTATGGCTAGTAAAATAGTTTATAAACCATAGAGAGGGTGGAATACATTAGATATTACACCAATATGAATTTAGAGTGAGTTCATTACAGTACCTTATGATGGTGATTTATTTTCTTATACTAACGGAGCTTACGAGTTTTTTGTTAAGTTTTGTGTTGTGAAGTTTTCAAGTTTTGGGTAAGGATTCGATGGACTATGGAATAAGGAGTGGCAAGAGCCTAAGCGGGCATCCCAAGGTAATATTCAAGGATAACCAAGCGTCTAAGCTTGGGGATGCCCCGGAAGGCATCCCCTCTTTCGTTTTCGTTCATCAGTAACTTTACTTGGAGCTATATTTCTATTAACCACATGATATGTGTTTTGCTTGGAGCGTCATTTTATTTTCTTTAGCCTTGCTTGCTGTTTGAATAAAATACCAAGATCTGAAATTATTAAATGTTAGAGAGTCTTCACATGGTTGCATAATTATTCAACTACTCATTGATCTTCACTTATATCTTTCGGAGTAGTTTGTCGATGCTCTAGTGCTTCACTTATATCTTTTAGAGCATGGTGGTAGTTTTATTTTGAAGAAATAGATGAACTCTCATGCTTCACTTAGATTATTTTGAGAGTCTTAAATAGCATGGTAATTTGCTTAAAGTCCTAATATGCTAGGTATTCAAGAATAATAAAATTCTCTTATGAGTGTGTTGAATACTATGAGAAGTTTGACACTTGATAATTGTTTTGAGATATGGAGATGGTGATATTAGAGTCATGCTAGTTGAGTAGTTGTGAATTTGAGAAATACTTGTGTTGAAGTTTGTGATTCCCGTAGCATGCACGTATGGTGAACCGTTATGTGATGAAGTCGGAGCATGATTTATTTATTGATTGTCCTCCTTATGAGTGGCGGTCGAGGACGAGCGATGGTCTTTTCCTACCAATCTATCCCCCTAGGAGCATGTGCGTAATACTTTGCTTTGATAACTTCTAGATTTTTGCAATAAGTATGTGAGTTCTTTATGACTAATGTTGAGTCCATGGATTATACGCACTCTCACCCTTCCACCATTGCTAGCCTCTCTAGTACCGCGCAACTTTTGCCGGTACCATAAACCCACCATTTACCTTCCTCAAAACAGCCACCATACCTACCTATTATGGCGTTTCCATAGCCATTCCGAAATACATTGCCATGCAACTTTCCACCATTCCGTTCATCATGACACATTCATCATTGTCATATTGCTTAGCATGATCATGTAGTTGACATAGTATTTGTGGCAAAGCCACTGTTCATAATTCTTTCATACTTGTCACTCTTGATTCATTGCGTATCCCTGTACACTGCCAGAGGCATTCATATAGAGTCATATCTTGTTCTAAGTATCGAGTTGTAATTCTTGAGTTGTAAATAAATATAAGTGTGATGATCATCATTCAATAGAGCATTGTCCCAAAGAAAAGAGAAAGGCCATAAAAAAATAAAGGCCAAAGCCAAAAAAAGGGGGGCAATGCTACTATCCTTTTTCCACACTTGTGCTTCAAAGTAGCACCCTGATCTTTATGATAGAGAGTCTCTTGTGTTATCACTTCCATATACTAGTTGGAATTTTCATTATAGAACTTGGCTTGTATATTCCAATGATGGGCTTCCTCAAAATGCCCTAGGTCTTCGTGAGCAAGCAAGTTGGATGCACACCCACTTAGTTTCTTTTGATGAGCTTTCATATACTTATAGCTCTAGTGCATCTGTTGCATGGCAATCCCTACTCACTCACATTGATATCTATTGATGGGCATCTCCATAGCCCATTGATACGCCTAGTTAATGTGAGACTATCTTCTCCCTTTTTGTCTTATCCACAACCACCATTCTATTCCACCTATAGTGCTATATCCATGGCTCACGCTCAAATATTGCGTGAAGATTGAAAAAGTTTGAGAACATCAAAAGTATGAAACAATTGCTTGGCTTGTCATCGGGGTTGTGCATGATTTAAATATTTTGTGTGGTGAAGATAGAGCATAGCCAGACTATATGATTTTGTAGGGATAGCTTTCTTTGGCTATGTTATTTTGAGAAGACATAATTGCTTTGTTAGTGTGCTTGAAGTATTATTATTTCTATGTCAATATGAAATTTTGTCTTGAATCTTATGGATCTGAATATTCATACCACAATTAAGAAGAATCACATTGAAATTATGACAACTAGCATTCCACATCAAAAATTATCTTTTTATCATTTACCTACTCGAGGACGAGCAGGAATTAAGCTTGGTGATGCTTGATACGTCTCCAACGTATCTATAATTTTTTATTGTTCCATGCTATATTATCTACTGTTTTGGGCAATATTGGGCTTTATTTTCCACTTTTATATTATTTTTGGGACTAACCTATTAACCGGAGGCCCAGCCCAAATTTGTTGTTTTATGCCTATTTCGGTGTTTCGAAGAAAAGGAATATCAAACGAAGTCGAAACGGAACGAAATCAACTGGAGAAGTTATTTTTGGAATGAAAGCCACCAGATAGACTTGGACTCCACGTCAGGAGATACGGGAGGTGCTCATGAGGGTGGGGGGCGCCCCCCCTAGGGCGCACCCCCTGCCTCGTGGGGCCCCCGTGGCTCCTCCGACGTACTTCCTGCATCGATATATATCGTTGTACCCTAAAACTTCCAAAACGAACAATAGATCGGGAATTCCGCCGCCAGAAGCCTCTGTAGCCACCAAAAACCAATCTAGACCCGTTCTGGCACCCTGCCGGAGGGGGAATCCCTCTCCGGTGACCATCTTCATCATCCCGGTGCTATCCATGACGAGGAGGGAGTAGTTCTCCCTCGGGGCTGAGGGTATGTACCAGTAGCTATGTGTCTGATCTCTCTCTCTCTCGTGTTCTTGATTTGGCACGATCTTGATGTATCGCGAGCTTTGCTATTATAGTTGGATCTTATGTTTCTCCTCCCCCTCTTCTCTCTTGTAATGAATTAAGTTTCCCCTTTGAAGTAATCTTATCGGATTGAGTCTTTAAAGATTTGAGAACACTTGATGTATGCCTTGTCGTGGATATCTGTGGTGACAATGGGATACCACGTGCCACTTGATGTATGTTTTAGTGACCAACTTGCGGGTTCCGCCCATGAAGCTATGCATAGGGGTTGGCACACGTTTTCGTCATGATTCTCCAGTAGAACTTTGGGGCACTCTTTGAGGTTCTATGTGTTGGTTGATTAGATGAATCTGAGATTGTGTGATGCATATCGTATAATCATACCCACAGATACTTGAGGTGACATTGGAGTATCTAGGTGAAATTAGGGTTTTGGTTGATTTGTGTCTTAAGGTGTTATTCTAGTACGAACTCTAGGGCTGTTTGTGACACTTATAGGAATAGCCCAACGGATTGATTGGAAAGAATAACTTTGAGGTGGTTTCGTACCCTACCATAATCTCTTCGTTCGTTCTCCGATATTAGTGACTTTGGAGTGACTCTTTGTTGCATGTTGAGGGATAGTTATGTGATCCAATTATGATATTATTGTTGAGGGAACTTACACTAGCGAAAGTATGAACCCTAGGCCTTGTTTCAACGCATTACAATACCGTTTACGCTCACTTTTATCATTAGTTACCTTGCTGTTTTTATAATTTCAGATTACAAATACCTTTATCCACCATCCATATTGCACTTGTATCACCATCTCTTCGCCGAACTAGTGCACCTATACAATTTACCATTGTATTGGGTGTGTTGGGGACACAAGAGACTCTTTGTTATTTGGTTGCAGGGTTGCTTGAGAGAGACCATCTTCATCCTACACCTCCTACGGATTGATAAACCTTAGGTCATCCACTTGAGGGAAATTTGCTACTGTCCTACAAACCTCTGCACTTGGAGGCCCAACAACGTCTACAAGAAGAAGATTGTGTAGTAGACATCACCTGTCATGAACGGATCGGCGGCAGCGCTTGACCAAACCCTATCATGGTCGTCGGCGGCAGTGGCGGTGATAACAGATCGAATGCGTGGAACAGAAAAGCAAGGGTTGTATGCGTCAATACATGTGTGTTGACTAATGCATTCACAAACAGCTGATGCCCTGGACTACCATTGCCATTTGGACTAT
Organism: Triticum dicoccoides; assembly: GCF_002162155.2. Classification (NCBI taxonomy): domain Eukaryota; kingdom Viridiplantae; phylum Streptophyta; class Magnoliopsida; order Poales; family Poaceae; genus Triticum; species Triticum dicoccoides. The sequence continues at coordinate 657,519,044 of NC_041388.1, read as the reverse complement.
ACTGCTTTGGGCTTTGGGCCAGCCAGCAACGTTGAATGCATGAAACGAAGGCATGTGCCTTTGCTAATGGATGATAGCTAAGCAAAGATTACATAGAAGATTAGTGCTGGTCCCCCCTACAAATCCATGGGGGTGGCCGGCCCATAGGCTGGTCTGGCCCCGGCT
>NC_041388.1:657481178-657518623 GCF_002162155.2 Triticum dicoccoides | reverse complement strand
CTAGCCGGAGGGCAAAAGTGCTCCTGCCCAAATTCCTCCTCAAGACGGTAGCGCTTCGTCCCGAAAGTCTTCTCCTTATTTTTTTTCTAGGTCAGAATGACTTATATACCAGAAGATGGGCACCGGAGGTGGGCCGAGGAGGGCACAACCAACCAGGGCGCGCCTGGGGGCTCTAGCGTCCCCAGGTGGGTTGTGCCCACCTGGTGGGCCCCCTCTTTTAGTTATTTTCTCCAATAATTCTTAAATATTCCATAAAAATCTCCATGAAGTTTCAGCTCATTTGGAGATGTGTAGAACATGTAACTCTGACGTAGCCTTTTCAGGTCCATAATTCCAGCTGCCGGTATTCTCCCTCCTTGTGTAAACCTTGCATATTATGAGGGAAAATGCATTAGAATTACTCCATAAAGCATTATTATGGATCAAAACATCATAAATAACAGTAGGAAAACATGATGCAAAATGGACGTATCGACTCCCCCAAGCATAGACCTCGCTTGTCCTCAAGCGAAAACCAAAATTGAAAAACATGTCCACATGCTTAGAGAGAGAGAGGTGTTGATAAAAACAAAATACGGACATAGAAGCATCATGTATATTATTATAACAACATCAAACTTTATTATAGAACTTTTATCACATAGCTTTTATCAGACTTCTCATGAACAAGTAACAATTCATCATAACATCGAAGTATAAGGCATAAACTCTATTGAAAACCAACAAACTATGTTCTCAGACAACTTTGCAACTACAATTCATCATCTTTTTAGGAAGGGTCACGTATCAGAGCCTTTTGGCAAGTCCACGTACTCAACCATCATATAGTCTTCTATACTTGCTAACACTCACCGCATACACATGAGCAAAAAGTTTCAACCAGACACATAGAAAGATAGGGGCTTATAGTTTCACCTCCCAACGTATTCACCTCAAGGGTAATGTCAACAATAATAACTCATTCCCACCCATATCCAATTGGATATATGTCCCTAGATCTTTCCTCGCCACATGGTTCTTGCCAAAAGAGAAAATAAAAAGGAATAGAGAGATACTTTGACTCTTGCATAAAAGTAAAAGATAGGCCCTTCACAGAGGGAAGCAGAGGTTGACATGCATTTTTTTTCTTGTATGCTCCATCTCTTAGTGCAAGAGAACGTCACGTTATATTGCCCCTTATGATAGCAACCTTTATTATGCAGTCTGTCGCCTTTATTACTTTGCCATCACAAGTTCCTACAATGCTCAATTTTCTCTTACACTAAATGATCTAACACATTTAGAAGCAACTTTTATTGCCTTATGGCACCGATGACAACTTAATTGAAGGATCTTACTCAATCCATAGGTAGGTATGGTGGACTCTCAAAACAAGATTTGGGTTAAGGCTTTTGGATGCACAAGTAGTATCTCTACTTGGTGTGGAATTTTTGGCTAGCAAAGATGTTGAGCAAGCACCACATGTTGAAGGATCTATACAATATAACTTCTATGTGAATATGAACAAACATAAATCATTACATTGTCTTCCTTGTCCAACGTCAGCAATGTTGGCATATAATATTTTGATGGGGGCTCACAATCATAAAAGATCTCCAAGATAGTGTATTTGCATGTGAATCTTCTCTTCCCTTATTAATTCTTTCATGAATTGCATCATTGACCAATGCTATGTTTGTCAATCTCCAATAAATTTTACTACTTATACACTTCCTTATGTGATGTCATTACTTACCATAAGATTAGTATATGATCTTTTCCATTTATTTCCTTTCTTTTTATTCAAGCATGAAAGTAAAGAAAGGAAAACTCAAACTAAACTTTATTATATATCTCGCACATGATTACATCGAAAGATCACTAAGAAAGCACTCGAAAAGAAAGGATCGAACTAAAATTTTATTCAACTAAATCAAAAGATAACTAAGGATCGAACTAAAATGGATAACGGCAAAGATAGTGGTGGTGATATGATATCGGGACACCTTCCCCAAGATTGGCACATGCCAAGGGGAGTGTCCATACCATGAACTCATGTCTCCTTTGGTGATGAAGAAGGTGGTGGTGGTGATGATGTAGTAGTGATCTTATCTTCAGGTTTCCATGGCAAAGGCTCACCATCATAAGAGGAGGAGTGAGTCTCGTGGGTCCTGCAACTGGCAGCCAAACTCATACCTTTAAACCTTGCCTCATATTCAAAGACTTGGTTTTGGATATCATAGATTTGGCTTTGCGGAAAGTTGATTTTCTCGTTGAAGGTGAAGAAGATATCCTTCATGGATTTGCCATCCACCTTGACATCACGAGTGTAGTCCACGATCATGAGGTGATTGGCATTGAGTCCATGTTCCACCATCCCCATGCACTTAAAGACTTCCTGCTCCATAGCTTCGAGTATGGCATCCACGGTCCCCGTCCTTTGGGTCCCTGGAAATCACGGATGTGGAGCACCCCCTCATGGATCTCGATGGCTTGAGGGTGCTGCATCACCTCCCGCAAATACGAGTTGATGACGTTCTCGAAGAACTTTTCCTTGGAGGAGCTTGAACCGGCCATGGTGATCTAGATCTGTCGGAAAACAGCAAGAAAGAAGAACAAGAGATTTCTCTGTGATACAGTGCAAAATAGGTTCGAGGGGTATATAAAGATTTATTATCTTGGGAAACAAGCAAACGGAAGAGAAACGGAGTCCGGAAGGTACCCGAGGTGGGCACAACCCACCTGGGCGCGCCTGGCAAGCCAAGCGCGCCCTGGTGTCTTGTGCCCACCAGGGTTACCTTCCTGGTTGTTTCTTATTTTCCTAATTTTTAAAATATTCCAAAACTGACAGAAAATATTTTTTGCGGATTTTTCAAAGTCTGTTTACTTACCGTATCACGTACCTCCTCATTTTCGATTATTCTGGAGTGTTACAGAAGGTTTCTTTTATGTGTTCTTCTCGTGTCATAGTTTGGATAATATTGCTTTCAACATTAATGGGCGTACCTAAGATATAATGTTTTATTCTTTGCTCGTTGACAACCTTCGGGTTAGTACCTTTGGAGTTATTTATTTTAATGGCTCCAGATCAATAAACCTCCTCGATGATGTATGGTCCTTCCCATTTAGAGAGAAGCTTTCCTGCAAAGAATCTAAAACGAGATTTGTACAAAAGAACATATTCTCCAACTTTGAATTCACGCTTTTGGATTCTTTTGTCATGTCACCTTTTAACTTTTTCTTTAAATAACTTGGCATTTTCATAGGTTTGGTTCTCCATTCATCTAGTGAGCTAATATCAAATAACCTCTTTCACCGGCAAGTTTGAAATTATAGTTGAGTTCTTTAATTGCCTAATATGCTTTATGTTCTAACTCAAGAGGCAAATGACAAGATTTTCCATAAACCATTTTATAAGGAGACATACCCATAGGATTTTTATATGATGTTCGGTAGGCCCAAAGTGCATCATCCAATTTCTTAGACCAATTCTTTTGGGGCCTATTAACAGTTTTTTGTAATATTAACTTTATTTCTCTATTGCTAAGTTCAACTTGACCACTAGATTGAGGATGATATGGTGATGCAATTCTATGGTTAACATCATACTTGCTAAGCATTTTTCGGAAAGCACCACGAATAAAGTGTGAACCGCCATCAGTCATTAAATATCTAGGGACTCCAAACCTTGGGAAAATAACTTCTTTAAGCATTTTAATGGAAGTGCTGTGATCGGCACTACTAGTTGGAATAGCTTCTACCCACTTAGTAACATAATCAAAAGCAACTAAACTATGTGTATACCCATTAGAGGAAGGAAAAGGTCCCATATAATCAAAACCCCAAACATCAAATGGTTCAACAACAAGTGAATAATTCATAGGCATTTCTTGACGCTTACCAGTATTACCAATTCTTTGACATTTATCACAAGATAAAACAAACTTACGGGCATCCTTGAAGAGAGTAGGCCAATAAAAACCATATTGCAATACCTTGTGAGCAGTTCTATCTCCCGCATGATGCCCTCCATAAGCTTTGGAGTGGCATTTCTGTAAGATTTTTCCATGTTCATGCTTAGGTACACAACATCTAATAACACCATCTAATCCTTCTTTATAAAGATGTGGGTCATCCCAAAAGTAATGTCTTAAATCATAGAAGAATTTTTTTTTCTTTTGTTGGTATGTGAAGCTAGGTGGTATATATTTAGCAACAATATAATTAGCATAGCCAACATACCAAGGAGTGTTATGAGAAACATTTATTGCAGCTAATTGCTCGTCAGGAAAGCTATCATTAATAGGTTGTGGGTCATCAAGAATATTCTCTAACCTAGATAAGTTATCAGCTACAGGGTTCTCAGCTCCTTTCCTATCAATAATATGTAAATCGAATTCTTATAGCAGGAGAACCCACCTAATGAGTCTAGGTTTAGCATCTTTCTCTTCCATAAGATATTTAATAGCAACATGATCGGTGTGAACAATAACTTTAGAATCAACAAAGTAAGATCTGAATTTATCACAGGCAAACACAACTGCTAATTTTTTTCAGTGGTAGCATAATTTCTTTGGGCAATGTCTAGAGTTTTGCTAGCATAATGAATAACATTTAATTTCTTATCAACTCTTTGTCCTAAAACAGCACCAATAGCATAATCACTAGCATCACACATAATTTGAAAAGGCACGTTCCAATCAGGTGGTTGAACAGTAGGTGCAGAGATTAAGGCTTTCTTAAGTATCTCAAATGCTTCTACACAAACATCATCAAAAACAAATGGAACATCTTTTTGCAAAAGATTAGTAATAGGCCTAGAAATTTTAGAGAAGTCTTTAATAAATTTCCTATAGAAATCAGCATGACCAAGGAAACTACGAATACCTTTAATATCTCTGGGACATGGCATTTTCTCATTGCATCAACTTTGGCTTTATCCACCTCAATACCTCATTTAGAAATTTTATGCCCCAAGACAACACCTTCATTAACCATAAAGTGGCACTTCTCAGAATTCAAGACAAGATTGGTCTGCTCACATCTCTGCAAAACTCGATCAAGGTTGCTTAAGCAATCATCGAAAGAAGATCCATATACAGAAAAATCATCCATGAAAACCTCAACAATCTTTTCACAAAAATCAGAGAATATAGCAGTCATACATCTTTGCAAGGTAGGGTGCATTGCATAAACCAAAAGGCATACGTCTATAAGCATAAGTCCCAAAAGGACAAGTAAAGGTGGTTTTCTCTTGATCAGGTTGTGAAATAGGTATTTGAGAAAACCCAGAGTATCCATCAAGAAAAAAAGTGTGTGTGCTTAAATAGTCTTTCTAACATTTGATCAATAAAAGTCAAAGGGTAATGATCTTTTCTAGTTGCTTTATTTAATTTTTTAAAATCAATTACCATTCTATAGCCAGTGAAAAAATTGTGGAATGAGTTCATTCTTATCATTAGGAACAACAGTAATACCTCCCTTCTTAGGGACACAATGAACGGAACTTACCCATATACTATCAGCTATGGGATAGATTATACCTACTTCCAGAAGATTTAGTATTTCAGTTACCACTTCTTTCATCTTAGGATTTAATATTAATCTTACACTGACAGAGAGTGCGACTAATGCCCTTAAGATCATCAAGAGTATATCCAATAGCAGCTTTGTGCTTCTTCATAATTTTGAATAATCTTTCTTCTTCATGTTTTGAAAGGTTAGCACTAATAATAACAGGACATATCTTTTTCTCATCAAGATAAGCATATTTCAAAGTGTCGGGCAATTGTTTTAATTCAAACATAGGATCACCCTTATGTGGAGGAGGAGCTCCTAGAGTTTCGACAGGCAAATGGTGTTTAAGCAGAGGTTGTTGTTCAAAGAAGATTCTATCTATTTCATTCCTTTCATGCATATGCATATCATTTTCATGGTCTAGTAAATATTGTTCTAGTGGATCAGTAGGAGGCATGGTAATAGAAACAAGACCAATTACTTCATCCTTACTATGCAATTCTTTCTTATGATGTTTTCTACCGAACTTGGAAAAATTAAACTCATGAGATTCATCACCAAAACTAACACCGACGATTTGTTTCTCACAATCTATTTTAGCATTAATGGTGTTCAAGAAAGTTCTACCAAAGATAATGGGACAAAAATCATCTTGTGGGGAACCAAGAACAAGAAAATTAGTAGGATATTTTATTTTCCCACACAAGACTTCAACATCTCTAATAATCCCAAGTGGTGTGATGGTGTCTCTATTAGCAAGTTTAATAGTAACATCTATGTCTTCTATTTCAGCGGGTGCTATGTCATTCATAATTTCTTCATATAAGGTAAAAGGAATAGCACTCACGCTAGCACCTAAGTCATATAAACCATGATAACAGTGATCTCCTATTTTGAATGAGACAACAGGTCTATGTTTATCTTTTTCATCTCGTTTAGCAGTTCTAGCAGCTTTATCACAGAAGTAAATGACATGCCCATCAATATTTTTTACTAGGAGATCTTTAACCATAGCAACACTAGGTTCTACTTTGATTTGTTCACTAGGTTTAGGTGCTCTACTATTGCTTTTATTGACCTTAGTTGAAACCTTAGCATGTTCCTTCATCCTAACAGGAAAAGGTGGTTTTTCAATATAAACAGTAGGTACAACTGGATCAACATTATAAATAATAGTTTCATCTTTTGCTATGACCAGTTCTTTGATTTCTTATTTAATAGGGGGTGATATTTAAACCACTTCTCTTTAGGGAGATCGACATGGGTAGCAAATGATTCACAAAAGTAAGCTACTATCTCTGAGTCAAGTCCATATTTAGTGCTAAACTTTTGAAAAGCATCGGTATTCATAAAAGATTTAACACAATCAAACTCAAGCTTAATACCTGCCTCTTTACCTTTGTCGAGTTCCCAATCTTCAGAGTTGTGTTTAATTCTCTCTAAAAGATCCCACCTAAATTCAATAGTCTTCTTCGTAAAAGAACTAGTACATGAAGTACGGAGAGCTCATGATTGGGGCATGAATATAACATTGAATTAATCCTCCCCCAAGCTAGAGCGATACTTTTTGCTTCACGAGGCCAAAAATTATATATGTAATTCTGATCACGATGACTAGATGCATAGGATAATTTTTTTTAGTGAAATTCTAATTTCAATCGATTCCAATTCCAAGATCCAATATCATCACATAGCCTATACCATGCCAATGCTTTTCCCTTCAAAGATAAAGGGAAAACCTTCTTCTTAGCTTCATCTTTGGGTAAACCTGTAAGCTCAAATAATACAAAATTTTCATCCACATATATCAAGTGCATATTAGGATGTTCGGTTCCATCTCCTGCGCATAAGGATAAGCTAGCAGTTGTTCTATCATACCCGAAGGAATTTCATAGCCAATATTTTTAGTAGGTGCAGTAGGTTGAGGGGCAACTAATTTTGGTTCCGATAGGGGTGAAGATACCCCGAATAAAGCCCTCAAAGGATTGTTCTCCATAGTAACAAGTGACAATAAATTTCAGCACGTAGTAACAATTTTTCTTTACCAATTTCCACTTACCAAGAGCGCTTCACTCCCTGGCAACGGCGCCAGAAAAGAGCCTTGATGACCCACAAGTATAGGGGATCAATCATAGTCCTTTCGATAAGCAAGAGTCTCGAACCCATCGAGGAGCAGAAGGAAATGACAAGTGGTTATCAGCAAGGTAATCTCTGCAAGCACTGAAATTATCGGTAACGAGTAGTTTGACAACAAGGTAATTTGTAACGAGGAAGTAACAGTAACAGTAAATAAAGTGCAGCAAGGTAGCCCAATCCTTTTGCAGCAAAGGACAGGCCAAAATGGTCTCTTATGATAAGCAAAGTGTTCCTGAGGGTACACGGGAATTTTATCTACTCACTTTCATCATGTTGGTTTGATTTGTGTTCGCTACTTTGATAATTTGATATGTGGGTGGACCAGTGCTTAGGTGTTGTTCTTGCTTGAACACACCTTCTACTTATGATTAACCCCCTCGCAAGCATCCGCAACTACGAGAAAAGTATTAAGATAAAAAATCTAACCATAGCATTAAACTTTTGGATCCAAATCAGTCCCTTACGAAGTAGCGCATAAACTAGGGTTTAAGCTTCTATCACTCTAGCAACCCATCATCTAATAACTACTCGACAATGCATTCCCTTAGGCCCTAGTAAGGTGAAGTGCCATGTAGTCGATGTTCACATGACAGCACTAAGGGAATCACAACATACATATCATCAAAATATCGAACACATATCAAGTTCACATGATTACTTGCAACAAGATTTCTCCCGTGACCTCAGGGACAAAGTAACTACTGATAAATGATAATCATGCTCAAGATTAGAGGGGTATTAAATAGCATAATGGATCTGAACATATAATCTTCCACCAAATAAACCATATAGTAATCAACTACAATATGTAATCAACACTACTAGTCACCCACAAGTACCAATCTATGCTTCCAGTACAAAGATTGAACACAAGAGATGGACTAGGGTTTGAGAGGAGATGGTGATGTTGAAGATGTTGATGGAGATTGCCCTCCCCAAGATGGGAGAGTTGTTGGTGATGATGATGACGATGATTTCCCCCTCCGAGAGGAAAGTTTCCCCGGCAGAATTGCTCCGCCGAAGGGCAAAAGTGCTCCAGCCGAAGTTTCGCCTCAAGACGGCAGCGCTTCGTCCCGAAAGTCCTCTCCTTACTTTTTGTTCTAGGTCAGAATGACTTATATACCAGAATATGGGCACTGGAGGTGGGCCGAGGAGGGCATAGCCCACCAGGGCGCGCCTGGAGGCCCTGGCACACCCAGGTGGGTTGTGCCCACATGGTGGGCCTCCTTTGGTAGTTATTTGCTCCAATAATTCCATCAAAAATCTGTGAAGTTTCAGCTCATTTGGAGATGTAGCTTTTTCCATAAAAATCTCCATAAAAACAGGTAACTCTGATGTAGCTTTTTCAGGTCCAGAATTCCAGCTGTCGGTATTCTTCCTCCGTGTGTAAACCTTGCATATTATGAGAGAAAAGGCATTAGAATTACTCCATAAAGCATTATTATGCATAAAACATCATAAATAATAGTATGAAAACATGATTTAAAATGGTTGTATCAGTGATGTCGTGATTGATTGCTTGTCGAGGTTACCGATCGTGAGAGCTAGACCGTGTCCCAGCCAGACTCCATACGGAGTGGAGTTCACTACCTTATCGTTGTTCCGCTGCTACGAGTTGTTCCGTTGCTAGCATAGAACTACCTTAACAGGCGCAGTGTCACTATGCTGTTGTGATCTTTTGTAATATCAGACCCTTGTACCATTATCCTTTGTAATAAGAGATGATTTGTTCTATGCCAAGCAGTGTCGTATTCTAGAAGACTTGATCTCTGTGATGGAATACGGGGTGTTCCGGTTTCTCTGAGCCAGGGTGCCACATTTTTTATCCTATCAGCTAGTTATATGCACTTGTTATTGTTCTGATCGGTAGACCCTCAAGTGACAATAGTTGGGATACTCTCTGTGGATGACTGTAATTCGAGGTGTTCATGTATTCACCATGTGTTAATGCTTTGTTCCGGTTCTCTATTAAAAGGAGGCCTTAATATCCCTTAGTTTCCTTATCGACACCGCTGAGGGAGTCCTGGACTAAGGGGTCCTCAGGCGTCCGGCCTATTGGATATGGGTCGGACTGATGGCCGTGAAGATACGAAGACCGAAGACTATATCCGTGTCCGGATGGGACTCTCCTTGGTGTGGAAGGCAAGCTTGGCGACCAAATATGAATATTCCATTCTCTGTAACCGACCTTGTGTAACCCTAGATCCCTCCTGTGTCTATATAAGCCGGAGGGCTAGGTCTGTAGTTGCACCCAAATAATCATAGCCAGACTAGACTTTTAGGGTTTAGTCATTATGATCTAGTGGTAGATCAACTCTTGTAATACTCATATTCATCAAGATCAATCAAGCAGGAAGTAGGGTATTACCTCCATAGAGACGGCCCGAACCTGGGTAAACATTGTGTCCCCCGTCTCCTGTTACCATCGATCCTAGACGCACAGTTCAGGACCCCCTACCTGATATCCGCCGGTTTTGACACCGACACCCGCTGCCAGGGAGGGTAGGACAAAAGATGGCATGCAAGTTCTTCTTATAAGCACATATGACTATATACGGAATCATGCCTGCATTGAATTGATGAATTGAAGCTATTGTGTATCGCTCTAGGTTGTGACTATTATAGGATGAATATTATCCAACACAAATATCCATCGTTGATCCAGTACCTACTCTTTTCTCATATTGATCTTTGCTAAGTTACTACTAATGTTGCTGCTACAATCATCACAAACTACTTTTGTTACTATTGCTACTGTTACTGCTACTATCAAAACTATCAAACTACTGTGTTGCTGAAATATTATTTCCCAGGTGTGGCTGAATTGACAACTCAAGTACTAAGGCTCACAAAAATACTTTAGCTCCCCCTATGTTGAATCAACAAATTTGGGTGAAATACTACCCTTGAAGATTGTCACGATCCCCTATACTTGTGGGTTATCAAGATTTTTTTCTGGCGTCATTGTCGGGGAGCATAGCTCTATTTATTGAGTTCACTTGGGATTTTTACACTGTGAAGAATCTGAAAGACGCTAAGACCGAGATCGTACCCTCTAACGAGGGGAGGTAAGGAACTGCCATCTAGCTCCGCACTTGATTCACCTCTGTTTTAACTAGGCTTGCGACACCACCACCTGCTATTCATTTTGATATGTCGCTACTATAAACAAAACTAGTGATGATGCTAGTACAATGCTTGATGATAATGTGCCACTAGATGAATTTCTTGATGAAAAAATTGCTAAAGGTAAAGAACTTGAGACTGTTGAAACTGATGAAAATTATGATTCACCCATTATGCCTAGCCCTCCTACTAGAGTTGAAATGCCTAAGATACCTAATGGTTATGTTATGGATGGGGAGATAGCTAGAGAATTTCTTGCTTGTAATGATAGAGAGGATGTAAAAAAATACTAAGTAAGCTGAAAGAAAAAGGCTATGATAGAGAGAATTAAATATGGTCCTAAGTTTGCTGATTCTCCTATCTTTGTTACCGATAAGGATTATGAATTCTCTGTCGATCCTGAGTTAATTACTTTGGTTGAATTTGATCCTTTTCATGGTTATGAAACTGAAACCGTTGTGGCACACCTTACTAAATTGAATGATATATCCACCCTATTTTCTCATGAGGAAAAGATTCGCTACTACTATATCCTTAAGTTGTTTCCTTTCTCATTAAAAGGTGATGCTAAGAAATGGTTTAATACTCTTGCTCCTGGTTGTGTGCGTAGTCCCCAGGATGTGATATATTACTTCTCTAGAAAAAAATCCTGCTCATAAGAAACAAGCTGCCTTACAGGAAATATTTAACTTTGTGCAATCTGAAGAAGAGAATGTCCCTCAAGCTTGGGGGAGGCTTCTCCAATTACTTAATGTTTTGCCTGATCATCCTCTTAAGACAAATGAAATACTTGATATATTTTACAATGGACTAACTGATGCTTCCAGAGACTACCTAGATAGTTGTGTTGGTTGTGTTTTCAGGGAACGGACTATTGGACGGGCTGAAGAACTATTGAATAATATGTTAAAGAATGTCGTTGATTGGACACTTCCTGAACCACCACAAAAGCCAACTCCAAAGAAGAGAGGTATTCTATTCCTCGGTCCAGAAGATATGCAAGAGGCAAAGAAATCTATGAAAGAAAAGGGTATCAAAAATCTGAAGATGATAAGAATTTACCACATATTAAAGAAATACAAGGACTCGATATCCCGACACAAGTAGTAAAGGTAAATTCTCTTTGTAGATTCGATGAGGGTGACATCCCTATAATAGATCCCCTAGTCAATGCCTGCATGAATTTGATAATTATACTGTTAAGCAAGAGAATTTCAACATCTATGTTACTAATCAATTGAAACGAAATGTTGTCATGATTGATCATTTGAGTGATTTGATGTTTAGGATTACTAATGATGCTAGTGGTTTAAGTAAACATTCATCCATGGTTCACACTCAATTGGAACAAGTCTCTAAGTCACAAAATCATTTGCTTAATGATAAAGAATAATAGAATGAATGATCGTATTGTTAGAGTAGATACTAGAGGAGGTAAAATGACTCAGGATCCTCTATATCCTGAAGATCATCCTAAAAGAATTGAGCAAGATTCTCGAGTTGATATTGATGCACCTAGTTCTTCTAAGAAGAAAATGAAAAATGATAGAACCTTGCATGCTTCTAGTGAACCTGTGGTAGAAAAACCTTTTGGGAATCATAATAATGTTTCTATTTCTGATGTTGAGACACAATCTGGTAATGAACATCCACCTAATGGTAATGATAATGATGATGTTCATGTTGATGCTCAACCAGATAATGATAAAGAACCTCATAATGATGTAGAAATAGAACCAGTTATTGATCTTGATAACCCACCTCCAAAGAATAAAAGTTATGATAAAGGGGATTTCATTGCTAGACAACATGGTAAAGAAAGAGAACAATGGGTTTCAAAACCCATGCCATTTCCTTGTAAACCTTTGAAAACAAGGATAAGGAGGATTTTGAGCGCTTTGTTGAAATGCTTAGACCCATCTTTTGCGAACACATTTGACAGCTATTTTGAAAATGCCTCCTTATGCTAAATACATGAAGGATATTGTCAGTAATAAAAGAAAGATACCTGAAGCTAAAATTTCCACCATGCTTGCAAATTATTCATTTAAGGGAGAACTACCTAAGAAGTTAGGAGATCCAGGAATACCCACTATACCATGCTCCATTAAAAGAAGTTAAAACTGCTTTTTTGTGATTTAGGAGCTGGTGTCACTTTTATGCATTTCTCTTTACACAGAAGACTTGATTTGAATAAGTTGACACCTACTGAAATATCTTTGCAAATGGTTGATAAATCAACTGCTATACCTATCAGAATTTGTGAGGACGTTCCCATTGTAATTGCAAATGTTACTATCTTAACAGACTTTGTTGTTATTGATATGCTAGAGGATGACAGTATGTCGATCATCCTTGGTAGAACATTTTTTAGTACACTACAGGGGTTGTTGATTGCAACAAAAGCAAGGTCACTTTTCTTGTCAATGGTAATGAGCATGCGATATATTTCCCGAGGAAACAAAGTTCGGCGAATAGTATCAACTCCATTCAAAAAATTATGTCACACACTATTGGAGGTTTTGAATTTCCTCTTCTGACCATTAAAAGGAAATATGAAACTCTTATTGTTGGGGAGATGCATATCGCCGTTGAGGTGACTTAGTGTCATACAAAAATTCTTCGGTTTCATGTTACTTGGTAACAGTTTGTCAATAAGACTTGATCAACCTTATTAATTAATGGATTCTTTTTTAGGGGCATGTGGTTGATGAATTTAGTAAGCACAATCTACCGTACCTACTATTTACTCTCTGTTATTTAAAGTTCAATAAAGTAGAATACCATGACTATCCTGTTTTCTGAGTTATGGTGCAATAAACAAATGTCCAGAAAATAAAAGTTCTCGGAATGACCTAAAAAATTCGTATGATTTTTTCTGCAATATTTAAGAATTTTTTGCACTAAACACACTCGAGGGGTGCACCTGTGAGCCATGAGCTCATAGGGCACGCCCACCCCCTGGGCCCGCCATGTGAGCTCATGGGTCCCATAGGGTCCCCTCACTTAGTGCACCTGCCCATTGCCTTCCTCTTCCTCTAGAAAAAATCACCACTGTCTTCTAGCCCGTGTTTTGCTCATTTTCATGTGATTTTTGATCTCTTTGCTCAGAGCTCCGTTTTCAAAACTGTTTTGAGGAATCGTTCCTTGGTATCTGACTCCTCCAAATGTCCAATTAGTTTTTGTTCTAGTGATTTATATTTTGCAAACTTTGCTACTGTTGGTGACCATGTATATGAGATTGCATGTTTAATTTGTATGGTTCAGAGTAGTTTTGATGCATGATATAGCCTCTAGACACTTGTGCAAGTAGTTGCTATCGATTTTGTTAAGTTATGTTCACTTTTATTTTGGGGACTAAGAATTTCAGAAAAAAATCAAAGAAAAGAAAATGCTTAGGAGGATGTTGAGAGGTTCTTTAAGCCGGAAGTCCAACGAAACTCTGGAGGAGAATTCCAAGTACAACCTGAACTACTTCCACGAGTTCTATGCAGGCTAGCAGGGACCATACACCAAGTTAGGCCAAAAGCCTAAGCTTGGGGGAGTACGTATTTCTTACTAGCATTACATTCATTTATCACACATTCACTTCAATTTTCAGTGTTCATCCTTTTCCATTGTATATCCATGTTAGTTTTATTTTTTATTTATTCTTGTGTGTTTGAAAAACTTTGAAAACCCAAAAAGATTTCTCATTTCTTCTTTTGTTTGTAGGGAGTTCTCCTATGTAAATAGTTTTTCTTGCTTTTCGTTTTTCCTTTGCTAGTTTGCTTTCTTCAGAAAAACTAAAAACTCCAAAAAATATTTCAGTGTCTTTCTCTGAATTTCATTTCTTTTCATTAAGTCATCATACGAAGAAGACTATGCTAGAATTGTTGAGGGGCTCTCTTATGCTTTGTTGTTGATCAAACGAAGAGCCAATATGATCTTGTCATCTCCTTTGAATAAAATGTTTGCAGATTCTAGCTTAGTCCACGGCACGCTTGCACTATTGTTGTTCTCACATCATTTGGTCGTGCAAGTGAAAGGCTATAATGAAGATTATTTGATGAAGTGATTGCGGTGAAGAAAAGCTGGTATGAACTCTTCTTGTTTTCTTTTTTTGTAAATATGTTTAACTTAGTCGATCTCGATTCAGCATATTATGAGTAAACATGTTTGTGATGACAATTCGAGATTATAGTTGCTCATTCCATGCTTAAATATCTAGGAGTGGACAATGATTTTTAATCTTGAGTGTCAACATGCATTAAAATGGTTGTGATGTAGTATGTTAGTAAGGTATCCCCCTCTGAATAATTGTAATGGCTTGACTTGGTACATATTCACACATGTAGTTGATTCAAAACCAACACAACCTTCATGATATTTATGTTCAGGGTGTTTATATCCTACTCATACTCGTATTCAATATTAATTCTTTGCAATGCATGATTATGACCGGTGTCGCTCTCTAGTTGCTCGTTCTCAATCTATTTGCTAGTCTTCGGCTGTACTAAGCCGAAATGTTGCTTGTGCATCCAAAATCCTTAAACCCAAAGTTGTTCCAGATGAATCCACCTTATCTACCTATATGTGGTATCGCTCTGTCATTTCAAATAAATTTGCATGTGCCACCTCTAATCATTTAAATAAACATATGTTTTGTCTGCCCGTACCACTCATAGAGCGACGGGGCGGTCAATATATTCCATGCTAAGTTGGTTTCTCTCAAAATGGTAAGCTTCGAGCTCTAGCGCCTCTGCAAATCTCAAGAGAGATGATTGTAATTGGGATGTGCAGTCCTATAATTGAAAATAAAGAAAATATAATAAAACAAACTCCCCTTGAAAGTTGATTGTTTGGAGGGCACCGGAGGATTCGGCTAGCCATGGCTTGTGTTTGTATGGTTGACGGGAAGTAAACTTTACCTTTCCGCATGGGAACCGTCGATAATGTGTTTAGCATGGAAGATATTGAAATCCTTTGTCATGACGTTGACAAGAAAAGCATACCTCTCAAAATGTATTCATCTCTATTTTAAGCTTCGAGCTCTAGCGCCTCTGCAAATCTCTACTTCCTTCTACGAAGGGGCTCTCTATTTACTTTTATGTTATTTAATTTTATTGTTGAGCTATCACCTTCTCATTCAAGCACCAACTTTGAGAGCGCTATTGCCATTCTTAGTTTAACATGCATTGAGTCTAGTTAATGTTTGATGTGACCATGACTAGATCTCTTCTACCATGAATTACAATGTTTAGTCGTTGCTTGAACTTCAGAGGTGCTCTGCAGTTATGTATTATGGTCTCGGAAAGGGCTAACAAGATACCATGTTATCATATTATATCATGATTGTTTTTACCAATTTTTGGCACCCGAGATATCTTATTATTGCTTGCTAGTTGGTTATGTTGTTGTCATGAGTAAATGTGAGACCTAAGTGTTATCTTTCACATGGTTAGTTTATAATATTTGCCGAAAACTTCAACACTAGTTAAGCATATATATACAGCAACATGAACAAAAGAGTTTAACTTTTTCTTTATCACTTTCACTTTGTCAACTGGATTGCTTGAGGACAAGCAATGAGTTAATCTTGGGGGAGTTGATACATCCCCAAACGTATCTACTTTTCCAAACACTTTTGCTCTTGTTTTGAACTCTAATTTGTATGATTTGAATGAAGTTAACCCGGATTGGCGTTGTTTTCAGCAGAACAACCATGGTGTTATTTTTGTGCCGAAATAAAAGTTCTCGGATTTGACTGAAAATTTACGTAGATTATTTTCAGAATATATAAGAAGTATTGGCGAAGAGAACTACTGGAGGGGGCCCCCAGAGAGCCACGAGCTCAGGGCTCGCCCTGTGAGCTCGTGGGTCCCACAGGCCTCCGTTAGCCCTAAATCCCTTTCCATAAGTACCATCTCATGGAGAAGAAAACTAAGAGAAGGAACCATCGTGTTTTACAATACAATGCCACCACCACCTCCGGTTCTTCATCGGAAGGGCTGATCTGGAGTTCGTTCTAAGCTCCGGAGAGGGGGATTCATCATCGTCGTCATCATAGACCCTTCTTCATCAACAATCCCATGATGCTCACCATCGGGAATGAGTAATTCCTTCGTAGGCTTGTTGGACAGTGATGGAGTTGGATGAGATTTATCATGTAATCGAGTCAATTTGTTAGGGCTTGATCCGTAGTATCCACTATGTTCTAAGATTGATGTTGCTATGACTTTTCTATGCTTAATGCTTGTCACTAGGGCCCGAGTGCCATGATATCAGATCTGAACCCTCTATGTTTTCATGAATATATTTGAGTTCTTGATCCTATTTGCTAGTTATATGCACTTGTTATTGTTCTGATCCGTAGACCCCAAAGTGGCAATAGTTGGGATACTCTCCAGGGATGACTGTAATTGGAGGAGTTCATGTATTCACCATATGTTAATGCTTTGTTCTGGTTCTCTATTAAAAGGAGGCCTTAATATCTCTAAGTTTCTTTATGGACCCTGCTGCTGTTGGGGAACGTAGCAATAATTCAAAATTTTCCTACGTGTCACCAAGATCAATCTATGGAGTCATCTAGCAACGAGGGAGGAGTGGATCTACATACCCTTGTAGATCGCGCGCGGAAGCGTTCAAGAGAACGGGGTTGATGGAGTCGTACTCGTCGTGATCCAAATCACCGATGATCCTAGCGCCGAACGGACGGCACCTCCGCGTTCAACACACGTACGGAGCAGCGACGTCTCCTCCTTCTTGATCCAGCAAGGGGGGAGGAGAGGTTGATGGAGATCCAGCAGCACGACGGCGTGGTGGTGGAAGTAGCGGGATTCCAACAGGGCTTCGCCAAGCGCTGCGGGAGGAGGGAGATGTGTCATGGGAGGGAGAGGGAGGCGCCAGGGCTTAGGTATGGTTGCCCTCCCTTCCCCCCACTATATATAGGGCCAAGGGAGAGGGGGGGCGCAGCCTTGGCCCTTCCTCCAAGGAAGGGTGCGGCCAAGGGAGGAGTCCCTCCTCCCCAAGGCACCTCGGAGGTGCCTTCCCCCTTTAGGACTCTTCCTTTCCCTCTTCTCTTGGCGCATGGGCCTCTTGGGGCTGGTGCCCTTGGCCCATATAGGCCAAGGCGCACCCCCTACAGCCCATGTGGCCCCCTGGGGCAGGTGGCCCCACCCGGTGGACCCCCGGGACCCTTCCGGTGGTCCCGGTACAATACCGGTGACCCCGAAACTTGTCCCGATGGCCGAAATAGCACTTCCTATATATAATTCTTTACCTACGGACCATTCCGGAACTCCTTGTGACGTCCGGGATCTCATCTGGGACTCCGAAAAACTTTCGGGTTACCGCATACTAATATCTTTATAACCCTAGCGTCACCGAACCTTAAGTGTGTAGACCCTACGGGTTCGGGAGACATGCAGACATGACCGAGATGACTCTCCGGTCAATAACCAACAGCGGGATCTGGATACCCATGTTGGCTCCCACATGTTCCACGATGATCTCATCGGATGAACCACGATGTCAAGGACTTAATCAATCCCGTATACAATTCCCTTTTCTAGCGGTACGATACTTGCCCGAGATTCGATCGTCGGCATCCCGATACCTTGTTCAATCTCGTTACCGGCAAGTCTCTTTACTCGTTCCGTAACACACCATCCCGTGATCAACTCCTTGATCACATTGTGCACATTATGATGGTGTCCTACCGAGTGGGCCCAGAGATACCTCTCCGTTTACACGGAGTGACAAATCCTAGTCTTGATTCGTGCCAACCCAACAGACACTTTCGGAGATACCTGTAGTGTACCTTTATAGCCACCCAGTTACGTTGTGACGTTTGGCACACCCAAAGCACTCCTACGGTATCCGGGAGTTGCACAATCTCATGGTCTAAGGAAATGATACTTGACATTAGAAAAGCTTTAGCATACGAACTACATGATCTTGTGCTGGGCTTAGGATTGGGTCTTGTCCATCACATCATTCTCCTAATGATGTGATCCCTTTATCAACGACATCCAATGTCCATGGTCAGGAAACCGTAACCATCTATTGATCAACGAGCTAGTCAACTAGAGGCTTACTAGGGACATGGTGTTGTCTATGTATCCACACGTGTATCTGAGTTTCCTATCAATACAATTCTAGCATGGATAATAAATGATTATCATGAATAAGGAAATATAATAATAACTAATTTATTATTGCCTCTAGGGCATATTTCCAACAGTCTCCCACTTGCACTAGAGTCAATAATCCAGTTCACATCGATATGTGATTAACACTCAAGGTCACATCCCCATGTGACTAACACCCAAAGAGTTTACTAGTGTCAATAATCTAGTTCACACTACCATGTGATTAACACTCGATGAGTTCTGGGTTTGATCATGTTATGCTTGTGAGAGATGTTATAGTCAACGGGTCTGAATCTTTCAGATCCGTATGTACTTCACAAATCTCTATGTCATCTTGTAGATGCAGCTACTACGCTATATTTGGAGCCATTTCAAATAATTGTTCTACTTGGAGCTATTCTAAATTGTTGCTCCATTATACATATCCGGTATCTCTACTCAGAGCTATCCGGATAGGTGTTAAGCTTGCATCGACGTAACTCTTTACGTCGAACTCTTTATCACCTCCATAACTGAGAAACATATCCTTATTCCTCTAAGGATAATTCAGACCGCTATCTGGTGATCTACTCCTAGATTACCTTTGTACCCTCTTGCCAGATATGTGGCAAGGCACACATCAGGTACGGTACTCAGCATGGCATACCGTATAGAGCCTATGACAAAAGCATAGGGGACGACATTCGTCCTTTCTCTTTATTCTGCCGTGGTCGAGCTTTAAGTCTTAACTTCATACCTTACAACTCAGGCAAGAACTCCTTCTTTGACTGGTCCATCTTGAACACCTTCAAGATCATGTCAAGGTATGTGCTCATTTGAAAGTCCCATTAAGCGTTTTGATCTATCCTTATAGATCTTGATGCTCAATGTTCAAGTAGCTTAATCCAGGCTTTCCATTGAAAACACTTTTCAAATAACTCTGCATGCTTTCTAGAAATTCTACATCATTTCTGATCAACAACATGTTAACAACATATATTTATCAGAAATTCTATAGTGCTCCCACTCACTTCTTTGGAAATACAAGTTTCTCATAAACTTTGTATACACCCAAAATCTTTGATCATCTCATCAAAGCATACATTCCAACTCCGAGATGCTTACTCCAGTCCTTAGAAGGATTGCTGGAGCTTTGCATACTTATTAGCATCTTTCAGGATTGACAAAACCTTCCGGTTGTATCACATACAACCTTTCCTCAAGAAAATCGTCGAGGAAACAATGTTTTGACATCCTATCTGCAAGATTTCATAAATAATGCAGTAATCGCTAATATAATTCCAACAGACTCTTAGCATCGCTACGAGTGAGAAAGTCTCATCGTAGTCAACTCCTTGAACTTGTCGGAAAACATCTTAACGACAAGTCAAGCTTTCTTAATGGTGACATTTACCATCATTGTCCGTCTTCCTTTTAAAATCCATATGTACCTAACAGCCTTACGACCATCAAGTAGTTCTCCCAAAGTCTACACTTTGTTTTCATATATGGATCCTCTCTCGGATTATATGGCCTCGAGCCATTTTGGAATCCAGGCCCACCATCGCTTCTCCATAGCTCGTAGGTTCATTGTTATCTAGCAACATGACTTCCAAGACAGGATTACGTACCAGTCTGAAGTAGTACGCATCCTTGTCATCCCACGAGGTTTGGTAGTGACTTGATCTGAAGTCTCATGATCACTATCACAAGCTTCCACTTCAATTGGTGTAGGTGCCACAGGAACAACTTCCTGTGCCCTGCCACACACTAGTTGAAGAGACGGTTCAATAACCTCATCAAGTCTCCACCATCCTCCCACTCAATTCTTTCGAGAGAAACTTTTCCTCGAGAAAGGACCCGATTCTAGAAACAATCCCTTATTGCTTTCGGTTCTGAGACAGGAGGTATACCCAACTATTTTGGGTGTCCTATGAAGATGCATTTATCCGCTTCGGGTTCGAGCTTATCAGCCTGAAACTTCTTCACATAAGCGTCGCAGCCCCAAACTTCTAAGAAATGACAGCTTAGGTTTCTCTAAACCATAGTTCATACGGTGTCATCTCATCGGAATTACGTGGTGCCCCTTTTAAAGTGAATGTGGTTGTCTCTAATGCCTAACCCATAAACTATCATGGTAATTCGATAAGAGACATCATGGTATGCATCATATCCGATAGGGTGCAGTTATGATGTACGGACACACCATCACACCATGGTGTTCTTGGCTGTATTGGTTGTGAAACAATTTCCACAATGTCTTAATTCTGTGCCAAACTCGCAATTCAGATATTCATCTCTATGATCATATCATAGATATTTTATCCTCTTATCACGATGATCTTTCAACTTCACCCTGAAATTACTTGAACCTTTCAATAATTCAGACTCGTAATTCATCAAGTAAATATACTCAACATCTACTCAAATCATCTGTGAAGTAAGAACATAACGATATCCACTACACGCCTCAACACTCATTGGACTTCACACATCAAAATGTATTACTTCCAACAAGTTGCTTTCTAGTTCTATTTTACTGAAAACGAGGCTTTGAGTCATCTTGCCCATGTGGTATGATTTGCATGTCTCAAGTGATTCAAAATCAAGTGAGTCCAAACGATCCATCTTGTATAGAGTTTCTTCATGCATATCTACCAACAAACATGGTTCGCATGTCTCAATCCTTTCAAAAATGAGTGAGTCCAAAGATCCATCAACATGGAGCTTCTTCATGCGTTTTATACCAATATGACTCAAGTGGCAGTGCCACAAGTAGGTGGTACTATCATTACTATCTTATATCTTTTGGCATGAACATGTGTATCACTACGATCGAGATTCAATGAACCATTCATTTTAGGTGCAAGACCATTGAAGATATTATTCAAATAAACAGAGTAACCATTATTCTCCTTAAATGAATAACCGTATTGCGATAGACATAATCCAATCATGTCTATGCTCAACGCAATCACCAATCTCGGTGGTAGAGGGAGCGTGCGATGCTTGATCATATCAACATTGGAAACACTTCCAACACATATCGTCAGCTCACCTTTAGCTAGTCTCCGTTTATTCCATAGCTCTTATTTCGAGTTACTAACACTTAGCAACCGAACCGGTATCTAATACCCTGGTGCTACTAGGAGTACTAGTAAAGTACACATCAACACAATGTATATCCAATATACTTCTATCGACCTTGCCAGCCTTCTCATCTACCAAGTATCTAGGGTAATTCTGCTCCAGTGGCCGTTCCCCTTATTACAGAAGCACTTAGTCTCGGGTTTGGGTTCAACCTTGGGTTTCTTCACTAGAGCAGCAGCTGAATTGCCGTTTCATGAAGTATCCCTTCTTTCCCTTGCCCTTCTTGAAACTAGTGGTTTCACCAACCATCAACAATTGATGCTCCTTCTTGATTTCTACTTTTGTGGTGTCAAACATCGCGAATATCTCAAGGATCATCATATATGTCCTTGATATATTATAGTTCATCACGAAGCTCTAGCAGCTTGGTGGTAATGACTTCGGAGAAACATCACTATCTCATTTGGAAGATCAACTCCCACTTGATTCAAATGATTGTTGTACTCAGACAATCTGAGCACAAGCTCAACAATTGAGCTTTTCTCCTTAGTTTGTAGGCTAAGAAAATCATCGGAGGTCTTATACCTCTTGACGTGGGCACGAGCCTGAAATCCTAATTTCAGCCCTCGAAACATCTCATATGTTTCGCGACGTTTCAAAACATCTTCGGTGCCTCAACTCTAAACCGTTTAACTGAACTATCACGTAGTTATCAAAATGTGTATGTCAGATGTTCGCAACATCCACAGACGACGTTCGAGGTTCGGCACACTGAGCGGTGCATTAAGGACATAAGCCTTCTATGAAGCAATGAGGACAATCCTCAGTTTACGGACCTAGTCCGCATAATTGCTACTATCAACTTTCAACTAAATTTTCTCTAGGAACATATCTAAACAGTAGAACTAAAGCGCGAGCCACGACATAATTTGCGAAGACCTTTTGACTATGTTCAGGATAATTAAGTTCATCTTATGAACTCCCACTCAGATAGACATCCCTCCAGTCATCTAAGTGATTACATGATCCGAGTCAACTAGGCCGTGTCCGGTCATCACGTGAGACGGACTAGTCATCATCGGTGAACATCTTCATGTTGATCGTATCTACCATACGACTCATGCTCGACCTTTCGGTCTCTTGTGTTCCGAGGCCATGTCTGTACATGCTAGGCTCGTCAAGTCAACCTAAGTGTTTTGCATGTGTAAATCTGTCTTACACCCGTTGTATGTGAACGTTAGAATCTATCACACCCGATCATCACGTGGTGCTTCGAAACAACGAACTGTCGCAACGGTGCACAGTTAGGGGGAACACTTTCTTGAAATTATTATGAGGGATCATCTTATTTACTACCGTCGTTCTAAGCAAATAAGATGTATAAACATGATAAACATCACATGCAATCAAATAGTGACATGATATGGCCAATATCATATTGCTCCTTTTGATCTCCATCTTCGGGGCTCCATGATCATCATCGTCACTGGCATGACACCATGATCTCCATCATCGTGTCTTCATGAAGTTGTCTCGCCAACTATTACTTCTACTACTACAGCTAACGGTTAGCAATAAAGTAAAGTAATTACATGGCGTTGTTCAATGACACACAGGTCATATAATAAATAAAGACAACTCCTATGGCTCCTGCCGGTTGTCATACTCATCGACATGCAAGTTGTGATTCCTATTACAAGAACATGATCATCTCATACATCACATATATCATTCATCACATCCTTTGGCCATATCACATCACATAGCATACCCTGCAAAAACAAGTTAGACGTCCTCTAATTGTTGTTTGCATGTTTTACGTGGCTGCTATGGGTTTCTAGCAAGAACGTTTCTTACCTACGCAAAAACCACAACGTGATATGCCAATTGCTATTTACCCTTCATAAGGACCCTTTTCATCGAATCCGATCCGACTAAAGTGGGAGAGACAGACACCCGCTAGCCACCTTATGCAACTAGTGCATGTCAGTCGGTGGAACCAGTCTCACGTAAGAGTACGTGTAAGGTCGGTCCGGGCCGCTTCATCCCACGATGCCGCCGAATCAAGATAAGACTAGTAACGGCAAGCATATTGAACAAAATCAACGCCCACAACTACTTTGTGTTCTACTCGTGCATAGAAACTACGCATAGACCTAGCTCATGATGCCACTGTTGGGGAACGTAGCAATAATTCAAAATTTTCCTACGTGTCACCAAGATCAATCTATGGAGTCATCTAGCAACGAGGGAGGAGTGGATCTACATACCCTTGTAGATCGCGCGCGGAAGCGTTCAAGAGAACGGGGTTGATGGAGTCGTACTCGTCGTGATCCAAATCACCGATGATCCTAGCGCCGAACGGACGGCACCTCCGCGTTCAACACACGTACGGAGCAGTGACGTCTCCTCCTTCTTGATCCAGCAAGGGGGGAGGAGAGGTTGATGGAGATCCAGCAGCACGACGGCGTGGTGGTGGAAGTAGCGGGATTCCAACAGGGCTTCGCCAAGCGCTGCGGGAGGAGGGAGATGTGTCATGGGAGGGAGAGGGAGGCGCCAGGGCTTAGGTATGGTTGCCCTCCCTTCCCCCCACTATGTATAGGGCCAAGGGAGAGGGGGGCGCAGCCTTGGCCCTTCCTCCAAGGAAGGGTGCGGCCAAGGGAGGAGTCCTTCCTCCCCAAGGCACCTCGGAGGTGCCTTCCCCCTTTAGGACTCTTCCTTTCCCTCTTCTCTTGGTGCATGGGCCTCTTGGGGCTGGAGCCCTTGGCCCATATAGGCCAAGGCGCACCCCCTACAGCCCATGTGGCCCCCCGGGGCAGGTGGCCCCACCCGGTGGACCCCCGGGACCCTTCCGATGGTCCCGGTACAATACCGGTGACCCCGAAACTTGTCCCGATGGCCGAAATAGAACTTCCTATATATAATTCTTTACCTCCGGACCATTCTGGAACTCCTCGTGACGTCTGGGATCTCATACGGGACTCCGAACAACTTTCGGGTTACCGCATACTAATATCTCTATAACCCTAGCGTCACCGAACCTTAAGTGTGTAGACCCTACGGGTTCGGGAGACATGCAGACATGACCGAGATGACTCTCTAGTCAATAACCAACAGCGGGATCTGGATACCTATGTTGGCTCCCACATGTTCCACGATGATCTCATCGGATGAACCACGATGTCAAGGACTTAATCAATCCCGTATACAATTCCCTTTGTCTAGCGGTACGATACTTGCCCGAGATTCGATCGTCGGCATCCCGATACCTTGTTCAATCTCGTTACCGGCAAGTCTCTTTACTCGTTCCGTAACACATCATCCCGTGATCAACTCCTTGATCACATTGTGCACATTATGATGATGTCCTACCGAGTGGGCCCAGAGATACCTCTCCGTTTACACGGAGTGACAAATCCCAGTCTCAATTCGTGCCAACCCAACAGACACTTTCGGAGATACCTGTAGTGTACCTTTATAGCCACCCAGTTACGTTGTGACGTTTGGCACACCCAAAGCACTCCTACGGTATCCGGGAGTTGCACAATCTCATGGTCTAAGGAAATGATACTTGACATTAGAAAAACTTTAGCATACGAACTACATGATCTTGTGCTAGGCTTAGGATTGGGTCTTGTCCATCACATCATTCTCCTAGTGATGTGATCCCGTTATCAACGACATCCAATGTCCATGGTCAGGAATCCGTATCCATCTATTGATCAACGAGCTAGTCAACTAGAGGCTTACTAGGGACATGGTGTTGTCTATGTATCCACACATGTATCTGAGTTTCCTATCAATACAATTCTAGCATGGATAATAAACGATTATCATGAATAAGGAAATATAATAATAACTAATTTATTATTGCCTCTAGGGCATATTTCCGACAGCTGCCACGAGAGGGTAAGACAAAGATGTCATGCAAGTTCTTATTATAAGCATGTATGACTATATATGGAATGCATGCCTACATTGAATTGATGAATTGGAGCTATTGTATATCGCTTTAGGTTGTGACTGTTATATGATGAATATTATGCAACACAAATATCCATCGCTAATCCAATGCCTACGATTTTCTCATATTGATCTTTGCTAAGTTACTATTGTTGCTACTGTTACTATTCATGTTAGTATTGCTACTGTACTGCTACTATCAAAACTATAAAACTATTGAGCTACTAAACACTTTGTTGCAACAATATTATTTCCCAGGTGTGGTTGAATTGACAACTCAACTGCTAAGGCTCGTAAATATTCGTTGGCTCTTCTTGTGTCGAATCAACAAATTTGGATGAAATATTACCATCAAAGACTGTCGTGGTCCCCTGTACTTGTGGGTTATGACCTCTCGACGAGGCCACTCCCACTTTACTCTCCTCGCAGTCCCATGCCTCAACGGTCACGCAACGTCACCTCCGTCCGCCCGTTCTTGTTGTTGTACAACATGCCCTGTCGTGGGACGTTGAGTCTCCCGTGATCCATGTGTGGTCGCATGCCCGACATGTTCTGTGTTGTTCTTCGATTGTGCCAGCGGCCACGATGGTGAGCTCGATTCCTTGTACTAACAGAGCAAGTTTGGGCTTTTCTATGTTACTGATGTTCCCACTAATGGATTCTTGTAGGGTTAGCTGGTTAGCTCATACTTATATTAATATGCTTAGGCTTTAGGGTTAGCTCATGCTTAGGCTTTTCTATGTTAATATGCTCGTGATTTTTCATTTTCATCATACCATGGTAAATTCATTTTTCAGTAAATTACTTTTTTTGTGGCATGGCAATTTTATTATTTTTCCCAACATCAATGGAGTTATTTTCGAACAAACATTTTCTCCTGCATTTTTTAATCAATGGATTTTTTTTAATTTTGTGTTGTTTGTCCCAGAGCACAACATAGGTAAATTAAAGAAATTTCACTGTGTGCAGTTTAACCAACATTTTTTTCTCTCTCAAGGAAATGGTGTTTTGGGGCTTTGACCACTCGCGGCTCACTAGAGGGGTCCAGCATCGGAGGTGTTCTCGTCGTAGCATATAGCGAACTAAATACCGCTCAAAAAAAAATATAGCGAACTAAATCGTTCACTCGGGCCCCCTGAGTAGATTGAACGAATAGTTCGATTTCACCTTCCTCCCAGATCCGACTTTCGCCCCATATTGGGGTCCAAATTTAAAACAGTGCCAACTCTCTACCTTGTTCTGTGTCTCCTTAATTTCTTGTGACGAATTTGATATTTTTAAATATTTAGTGCTACTGCAGCTACGCATATGACATATGGTGCCACTGCGTGATCCGGTTCATTTAGTATAGTGTGTGTTTCGAATTCTGTTGGCTCATGTCCAAAAATACAAAAACAAGAAACTGTGGGCTCGCAAGTTCAGCGGCCGCTATACAGGACAGGTGATGCATCACTGCTGGACCGAGTTGTATATGAAACTTCATCATTCCGCTTTGTGGAGCGTAGCTTTAGCAGTTAGGATTCTGCTCAGCTTTACTTGTTTGTTCCCTGAAGTGCTACTCTGTTCATCTCTAATCCAGGAAGGAATCTCCCAAGCCTAATCAACCTTATACATCTTCTCCCATTCGAGGGGAAATTTTTAAAATCGGGGAGCAGTAAAATATTGAAAGGTGAGGTATAATGTATGCTGCAACGGTCAGTGACAGGTAGCCTGGCCAAGCCTGCAAGACATTGGTCGAACAAGCTGACATGTATTCGGAGGATCTGGGCTGCACTGCACAGGATTTGTGGTGAAGGACTGAAAAACTTACTCCATTTTATATTTTGCCCTGAGAAGGAAGGTGTAGAAATGGAGAAAATTTCGTCAGAACAGAGAGGGAAATTGACTTGACCGCAATGCGAAACATGGAAGATGTGAACACACCTGAAGGTTTTTTTGGCCACCCGGGGCCCGTTCGTTGGTGGATGTATTTTATATGCGTGCATGGGCCACCAGAATGACAGGAAAGCTCGCCCATGGCCGGTGTGCCGTCGGTGAAAAGCCCACAACACACACAGAGGCCAGCGCCGACCCTACTCAACTCAGGCGATCAGTGGCTGTACCTCGCCGCCCGCAATACGAGTGGGTTAACCAAAGCAGGCGCTGTCAGAACGCGTTTCACAACCGCCGGTGAAAAGGCGATGAACGCTCGCCCGCGCGCTTTACTTGTTTCAGCAGAACGAGTGCTTGGACTGGGACTGGGAGGGAGACAGTATTATATCTGGTGCGTACGGCAGATTAAAGAGGATCATGGCAGCACTAATGATGATGATCATGGGGGATCTCCGTCTTTAGGGTGTGTGTACTGTGTAGTGTAGGGTACATCGTAGTACGTCGGTGTGCTGGAGTATGTACGTAGGGTAGGGCCAGGCGGTGCGGTGCGGTGTGGATGCCTGCCGCCGCTTTGGCCCTGCAGAATTATTGCCTACATGACTCATCGGGGGGATCAGCCCCTGATTAAAGCCAAAGAGAGGGACGCGGCGGATTTAAAAGGCGCTCAGGCGGACCGACATGTCCCTCCCTCGTCGGAGCTCATATCATACTGAGGGCCGGAGATGAGATTATGGGAGCGACACCGCAGGAAGGATGTGAGCGGGGAGATTCGTTCCTGGCGCTCTGCTTTGCCACCCCTCTACTCTACTCTACATGATCAGATCACAGATGATGATGCGTCGGTTTGAGATGTATATCACTTTTGGATGTCTATATATTCATGTAAACGATGGTCTATAAAGATTCTCCCATATACACGTTCAGTTTTGCAGCAGATTATCTTTCTTTTCCTCTTTTGACCGGGAAAACTATTAAGCCAAAAGCAATCTTACATGATATACACTGTTTCTAAATATTTGTCTTTCTAGAGGTTTCAACAAGTGACTACATACGGAGCAAAATGAGTGAATCTACACTTTAAAATATGCTTGTATACATCCGTATGTGGTAGTCCTTTAAAATTTCTAAAAAGACAAATATTTAGGAACGGAGGGAGTAGCTAATAGAGTAATGTAGTCCCAATAATCTTTGTCCACTCCATATTTTAGCCAGAGAAGGTCTGACTTGGTCCTTTCTCTCCAAGCAGATTGTCTAACAAATTATCTACTCTATATTTAAGTATTATTATCTTATAGTAACTACCATCTCAACAGTAATTCAAACAATTTATAGTTGCAGTGGTTAATCCTAACAAGTACTTTTCTATCGTAATAATTCAAACGATCTATCTGTATACAGACACTGATGCTCAACAAGTGAAGAAAACTCTCGTCTTCTTCCATCTGCAAAAAATTGGTAGAAATTTCATAGAGCAGTACCTCGTATGGCCTAACTAGCAGCAACAATATCTAACAAAATTCACAAGTCCCAGCTAGCATCCAACATATTTGTTGTAGCAGCAGAGTATCAAGGCTCTGAATAAATCTACAGAGCACCTTTTCTTTCTCTCCCTCACCAATAGCAGCAAATGTATTTCATGGCAGCAGATGTATAGCAGTATAGCACTAACTAAATGGCAGCCACGAACCCAATCCACACCATTCCTAATAAACTGAGCCGCTGGTGATCTTCTTCCCTTGCCCTTTCCTGTCCCCAAATCCTCTTCTTCCCCAGCCCACCGCCCTCTAATTTCCCCTCAAGGTAAGGAGCCCCCAAATCCCCCACCACCAGAGCAGCGGCGTCCAGGCCGTCGCCTGACTCCCGCGGCGTTTCTCCACTGCCAGATCTGGCGCAATTCCGGCCTTGCTGCAAGAATTTTTGTTCTTCTAAAAAATAACATGAAACTTTCAAACAAACATTATAGCTATTCGGATCAGTGATCTAGAAAATTACAAAGTACTCCTCTTATCACGAAAAACTACTCTCTCCGTTTCTAAATATAAGTCCTTTTGCAGACATGAGAACCTAACTAAATACTACTAATAAAATTCTTTGGTGACAGAGATTTCAATATGAAATGAACACATATAGATGTACATGGATATATTTTAAAATATAGATTTCCTCATTTTGCTCCGTAGTCCATATTGGAATCTCTAAAAAGGGCTTATATTTCATGATATCACTATTTGCAACAGGATATACTGGGATGACAAACAGACTTTTTGCCAAGCGCTCCCCTAGGGGGCAGTCTACCACAAGAGTTTGAGCCTGGAGTCATAGCCCCAACCCCTCCATTTTAGGTTGAGCTCAGGAAAGAATTTCTACAAGTCATAGCCTCTGAGCTCTGAAGACTGGAGTGCGGCAGAAAAGGATACACACTTAGCATACCCTAAAGAGAATGGCATGCTGCAACTTAACTCTGAACTCGAATTCAGAGACAGCAACCAAATTTAAGCTGTAAGAATTCAGAATGAAATCACACGGGTAGGTAGTCCAAACAATAAGCATTAAGCTGAAATCAACAATGAGCCAAAACATGCATCATTGCATTGTTTACGGCACACACAAGTCTCGTGATGCTACAGACCAAAAGTACAACAAAACTTCCAGCCCAGGTGATATGATTGGCACCCAGGACTGAAACAAATGGCGTATAGTGTATTTTCTCACTATATCAAAGAGAAACTAACTTAGTCGACCTCCTCGATCTTGGGGCCAGCACCGCCGCTGGCAGCCGGCGCGTCCTCGTCCATGCCTCCGGGCATGTCAGCACCGGCACCCTGGTACATCTTGGCGATGATGGGGTTGCAGAGGCCCTCCAGCTCCTTCATCTTGTCCTCAAACTCGTCAACCTCACCAAGCTGGTTGGCGTCGAGCCACTGGATCGCGGCGTCGACAGCATCCTCAATCTTCTTCTTGTCGTCAGCAGGCAGCTTGGAGGCAATCTTCTCGTCCTGGATGGTGTTCCTCATGTTGTAGGCGTAGTTCTCCAGGGAGTTCTTGGCATCAACCTTCTTCTTGTGCTCCTCATCCT
Source organism: Triticum dicoccoides (assembly GCF_002162155.2). NCBI lineage: Eukaryota > Viridiplantae > Streptophyta > Magnoliopsida > Poales > Poaceae > Triticum > Triticum dicoccoides. The sequence goes on along the minus strand of NC_041388.1, from coordinate 657,487,753 downwards.
CAGACTTGTACTTCTCTGCATCCTGGACCATCTTCTCAATGTCGTCCTTGCTCAGCCTGCCCTTGTCGTTGGTGATAGTGATCTTGTTCTTCTGGCCAGTGGTCTTGTCCTCGGCAGAGACATTCAGGATACCGTTGGCATCAATGTCGAAGCAGACAGTGATCTGGGGAACACCCCTGGGTGCAGGCGGGATGCCGGAGAGCTCAAACTTGCCAAGCAGGTTGTTGTCCCTGGTCCTTGTCCTCTCACCCTCAAACACCTGGATGAGCACACCAGGCTGGTTGTCGGAGTAGGTGGAGAAGACCTGCTCCTTCTTGGTGGGGATGGTGGTGTTCCGGGTGATGAGCACAGTCATGACTCCTCCAGCAGTCTCAAGACCAAGAGACAGTGGGGTGACATCAAGGAGGAGAAGGTCCTGCACCTTCTCGTTCCCCTCACCACTGAGGATTGCAGCCTGGACGGCAGCACCGTAGGCAACGGCTTCATCAGGGTTGATGCTCTTGCAGAGCTCCTTCCCGTTGAAGAAGTCCTGCAACAGCTGCTGAACTCTGGGGATTCTGGTGGAACCACCAACAAGCACGACATCATGGATGGTGCTCTTGTCCATCTTGGCATCCCTCAGGCACTTCTCCACTGGCTCCATGCACTTCCTGAAGAGGTCCATGTTGAGCTCCTCAAACCTGGCCCTGGTGATGGTGGAATAGAAATCAACTCCCTCGAAGAGTGAATCAATCTCGATGGTGGTTTGGGCAGTGGAAGAAAGGGTCCTCTTCGCCCTCTCACATGAAGTCCTGAGCCTCCTCAAAGACCTGGGGTTTCCACTGATATCCTTCTTGTGCTTCCTCTTGAACTCTTGGACAAAGTGGTTCACCATACGGTTGTCAAAGTCCTCCCCACCAAGGTGAGTGTCACCAGCTGTGGCCTTGACCTCAAAAATACCCTCCTCAATGGTAAGGAGAGAGACATCAAAAGTGCCACCACCGAGGTCAAAGATAAGCACGTTCTTCTCACCGACACTGGTAGCCTTCTTGTCAAGACCATAGGCAATTGCAGCTGCTGTTGGCTCGTTGATGATACGCATCACATTAAGACCAGCAATAACACCAGCATCCTTGGTTGCCTGCCTCTGGGAATCATTGAAGTAAGCAGGCACAGTGACAACAGCATTCTTAATAGTTACTCCTAGGTAAGCCTCAGCGATCTCACGCATCTTGATGAGGACCATGGAAGAAATTTCTTCAGCTGAAAACTGCTTGTCCTCACCCTTGTACTGCACTACAATCATAGGCTTGTCTGCAGGGCCAGGAATAACCTTGTACGGCCACATCTTAATGTCACTCTGGACAGGGGCATCAGCAAACCTTCTGCCGATAAGACGCTTCGCATCTGCAGAGTTTCATAAACAAACTGACTGTTAGAAGAATTATCTGTAAGTTCGATCGGTAAAAAATACTAAGGCATTAACCCAATAAGTTGCATGTATTTATCAACAGAGGATTAATTAGTGTGACCACACCAGAGGATTTCAAGCATGTGTATTTTATTTTGAAGTTCTTATGAACATGTCTAGACAAACAGTGAGCTTTGATGGAAGTATCGCTTAAATTCATAAACTTGAAACCAAATAATCTATCCCTTAATCATATTCCTGCATGTTTTTATTCTAGCTTGAATAAGTCACGAACTATTGCAGAAGTAACTGGAAGCATACACAAGGTCCATATGCAATTCAGTGACCACATAAGTCTCACACATTCTTGCAGCCCATATGTACATATATAATTCAAAGTTCTTCCCAAAATACTTGGATGAACATGTGTAAAGCAACTTTGGGATTAAAAATGTGATTCCAAATTAAATGATTCTATGCAGCTTTTCCCCAAGATTGAAGAGTTCATGTGTACCTTCCTAAAACTTCATATTCTATATACAAGTTTATTTGACCTTGAATAAATCGCAATACTGGAAAAGTAATTGAAAGCATGCACATGGTTCATATGCACTTCAGTGAGCACATGCACCAGGGACACGCTTACATCCAATGTGCACTAGCACGTATAGATTTCAAAGTCAAAAGATCCAGATAACCACTTGAATCTTGGTGAAAAATCCGCATGACCACACAACTAAAAACCATCTTCTACCCCTTGTGCTAGGAGCAGTTTTGGGATAGGAAATACATGGTTTTCAAGTTAATGGTGTTATGCGGCTTTTCCCCAAGGTTCAAGAAGCTATGTGAACCTTTTTGAACTTTCTATTTCTAATTGGTTCTTAAGTGGAAGCATGTACACAGCCACATGCAATCCAGTGACTACACATAACTTGCACATACTTGCATCGGGTAATATGGCAATCAAAAAGTTATAAAAAACATGGGTAATTAGACACTAGGTATATATGGCAGCTATAAGCAGTAGTGCACATATTCCATGTGTAAAACCACTTAAAAGGGACATATAATCTAGCGCATATCTTGGGTGGGGTGGAACTTCATTCACAATTTACAGGATTCAGGACCTATACAAGTAAACTAATTACTAGATGTTTATGCGAAGTTGTGATCCAATACAAATAGCAAAACACACAAGACTCGGAAACTTCGGCACAGGTTTACACAAAACATTATCTCTAAATGGTTATTAGTGGTGCATGTAGCTGCCAAAATGAAGTCCACACAACAGGCTAACTAAATTCTTAACGGCTAACCAAATAGGGCAAATGGTACGTTTAACCAAAGAAAGGAACAGCAATTTGTTCAATAAAAAAGCACAACTTTAACTTGGATTTTTAGAAATAAGATATAGTTTCATATATGCTGAGAGAACCTATCAATATTATGCCATCCTCGTTGACTCTAACAGAGTAAACATGAAAATTACTATGGTACAAAACTGCTGGCATGCACTGAAGTGTAGAACTACAGGTAATTGGTTCCGTCCAAATTTCACTAACAATTAAGAGAAGGAATAGACATAATCAATTTATTTGCCAGCCATAAGATAACAATTTAAGTGTGATTTGTCTAATAATTCATGTATGACAACAAATATATAGTATCAAGCCAAAATAATGATCCAACAGCTATATAAGGATCTAAATGGACCACAGCTGAGGACCATGGAAAATCATAATTAAAGGAACAACTTGATCCAAGATTCAAAAGTAGATCCCAGAAAGCTATCAGACATGCTCTTTGTGCAATTTTGAAATGAAAACATAGCACAAAATAGTATGCTCATTAATTAACATTATGATGAGAACAGTTGGCAATGAGATGATGACAACTACCGTAGTTAAAAACTGCTAGCACACACTTTAGTGTACAGTAGTTCTGTAGATATTTAGTTCCATCAAAAAAGTTCTTAGTAGAGGATATTTAGTCCACAATATATAACAAAAGTTAGAAGTAAGGATCATGCAGCTATATGCATCTAAATAGAGCACAGCTGAGGACCATGAAACAACCATAGTAAGAGGAACAGCTAGGCACAAGCTCCAAAAGTAGATCCAAGAAAGCTAGCAGACATATACAATTATACATGGCAGACACATCACAGATCTGAGCAGTCACCTAAAGGCCAAAAGATGCAGCCTATACCCACAAAAAAACACTATGAACAGACCATGGCCCGCCTCCAGCGTACCAAATCTAGCAGGAATACGACCGAAACCTCATCGTAACTGCTCACACATACCCGGCAGATCTGCCGAAGCAGAAGAGCTCGCACCAAGCGACGGGTCAACGGCTAAAACCTCGACATATTTCGCTGCTCCAAGCGACGGGTCAACGACGCGCGCATCTAGCAGCGACCACACATACAGAGAAAAAACAGATCTGGTGGGAGGGAAAGAGAGGGAGGGGGTGTGCTCACCGAAGACGGTGTTGATGGGGTTCATGGCGACCTGGTTCTTGGCGGCATCGCCGATGAGGCGCTCCGAGTCGGTGAAGGCGACGTACGAGGGCGTGGTGCGGTTGCCCTGGTCGTTGGCGATGATCTCGACGCGGTCGTGCTGCCACACGCCGACGCACGAGTAGGTGGTGCCGAGGTCGATGCCGATGGCCGGCCCCTCGCCCTTGGTCGGCGCCATGGCTCTAGCTAGATCGAGAAGAAGGAAGCTAAGCTAGGACTAGGGTTAGGGTTTGAGGAGCCTTTGCGCAGCTGCTGGCGGCGGCTGCTGCGGACTCGGGAGAGGAGGAGGCAGCGAGGAGCGGGGCCGCTATTTATACAGTGGCGGGGGAGGAGCGGCTGCCTGAACCGGCGGAGGCGTGGCCCATGCACAGCCCAGGAACTCTCCCGTGGGACCCAGCTGGCAGAGTTCAGCGCGATAAATGCGGTGCTACTTGGACTCTGACCCTCGGACGAGATGGTTTCGTAGCCTCTGTCGCTGCGGATGGGCCCTGCGGTTTTGAAGGTTTTGTGTGGGGCCGTGCTGCGGTGTCACGGGGTGGAAGTGGGGGAGTCGTTGGATTGTTTTGCAGATTCTCGCGTGTCGCCGGAGGGCAGGGGGGCGTGTCCGTTGGGAACCCGTGTGTGTCTCTAGTGGGAAAGCGTCTTCGGTCGGCGGTGGGTGTCACGATCTAGGCCGGACTATTCTGCGCGCCCCGGAGACGTTGGATCGTCATCGGACGGTTCAGAACTTCAGACCGGCCCGAAATATCTGTTTGTGTACGTGGATGTGATGGTTCAGTTTCAGATCTGAGAAAAGTGAACCTCCCACGAAGCAGACTCGAGAAGCTTCCGGCTTCTTCTCCGGCGATGTATTGTTTGTACCAAGTGACCCTTCCTAAAACTTAAATCTATCCACTAGCCCCAAAAAAACTTACAAAAAAGGCTCAGATTTTTATTAGGGGTTCGGCGGGAGCATCTCCATAGCCGCCTGATTAGCCACACGAATCCTAAAGCAAGCCTCCTCGCCACGTCCCTGGTCGCGGTCCATTCGCTTGGAGTTGAGGCGGGAGCAAACCATTTTCTCGGGCGGCGTCATCCCACTTCCTACTCCGAGTTCTCCTCTCTCTCCCGCTCCACTCTTCCCACCCACAGCGACGGCTCATGTTCCAACAATTCCCACGACGAGGGTGCGTCGGCGTCCAACCTCGGAGTTGCTGGAGGCAAGGCACTCGGGTACCTGTACCCATTGTGACGGTGTCCTGGATAAGGGGGGACTAACTCAGCCGACCCGTTCTCCTCGAGTTGGGCCGGCAAGCCACCATTCGTGATCAAGATGGACACCGGAAAATCGTACGTAGGAGGCTTGTTCAAGACTACCTCCCCGAAGACTTGACGTATACTCCAGGATCTCTGCCGCCGCCTAGCTCATAGCTACCGACCTTCTAACCATAAATACCCTCCCTGGCGTGTATATAAGCCATATGGTTTAGCCCATAGATGGGATATCAACGCAAAATCATTCACCTAGCCCTAGAATTAGACCACACATCACGATCTCAAGGTAGATCAACTATGTATTTGATACATCTCCCTTGATATAAGCAAGAGCAGGACGTAGGGTTTTATCTCCATCAAGAGGGTCCGAACCTAGATAAATATCGTCTCCTTCGTTCCCGTTACCCTCGATTCGAGATCCACAGCTCGGGACCCCCTACCCCGAGGTCTACCGGTTTTGACACCGACACATCGGGAAACCATGGAGGTGCTCATGCGTGTTTGTCGTCTACATCAACCCCTCGACAGTGGAGTGCGGTGGTAGGACTCATGTGTCAGATCCCAATGCGTGGTGTTGTGTCAACAGTGGCTGAGAGAGAGGCGCGCGCGTGTGGTCGCCGTTTCATCGGGTTAAAGGTGCTAGGGGTGAAACTCGGGGGTATCTGCGCCAACTTTTCAAGCTGGAGGAGGTGCTCATGTGCGTGACCGTCATCACAGGGGCGACGGTCTGGCCGCGTCAAGCGATCTCCACCGTCTAGATAAAGAGGTGGTCGGGGCATCCACCGAAGGTCGGCGCCACGACCATGGGATCCGTGGCGTGGTCGTCCCTCCGATCTAGCAGAGGCGAGGTCACAGCCGCGGGAGGAGGTGTCCGCGACGACCACCACCACACATCTGCCATTCCCTGGCACGATGGTGACGAACGAGAGCTCGCATCCACCTCCCGCTGGGGTCCAACCTGAACACGGCTGCAGCAGCTCTCGAAGGCTCGTTCGGGTAAAACGAGATTGCGTCAGAGGAGGACGAGGACCGGAACCGCAACTCGAGCTCGACCACCACCACCACGCGCTGCACAAGGCCCCGGTGTTGGCTCCATTCTCTACAGGTAGCACCTCGCCCAACCTTTTTGCTCCATTTTTCAGTTTATTGTCTTCAAATTGCCATGCCCTAATCCAGAATGCACAACGGATTTGTGTGATTTCACGCTCTCAATGCAATTTTATATGTTTGCCTTCGTTTATGGTATACTAAAAATACCTTACAAATTTCAATCAGACATGTCTTGTGTCTTCATTTATATTATATACTAAAAATACCTTACAAATTTTAATCGACTCTTTTCTGCCACCATGTATGTATAGATGGAAATTGCCATGACCTTTTCTCTACAGTCATTGCAAAACAAAATTA
>NC_041388.1:657447596-657480694 GCF_002162155.2 Triticum dicoccoides | reverse complement strand
GGGGGGGGGGGCTATGTCATTATTATTTTTTGGACCATAGCAAATTTTACTAAAGCAATCCATGGTATTTTTTCCTCTATTTTTTCGAGCATGGCAAAATTTTCCATAGCATAACAAAAACTAGGCTTTATTAGTTACAACAAAAAACAAAACTAGGACTTCTATTTTGTTTCGCTACTGGGTTTTACTTTTCCTTTTTATTTTCTACAAAAAAAGGCTTGTACGGGCAATGAGGGAGGGTGTTCCAGGAGTGGGGTTCTCCCGTCGAACAAATCCATTCAATGGATCTCCCCTCCCCCGGTAGCGAACGGGATGATCGCCCCATGGAGACAACAAGTATGACGTTCGTGCCATATTGGGGTCTTTTTATATAGGTCTTTTTTTCTTTTGAAAAGAAAAAATTACCCTGGCCACTACATCAAGATCATACATGCAGTCATCTTTATTAATTTATTCATCTGAGACTGGGAAAATAAATACAAAGATTAATCCAAAAACCACCTTCGATGCGAACAAAGTTGCTACACCTACAAAACATAAATATGTGCCCTAACCGCATCAACGGACACCATCTAATTCAGTGGCCTCAAGAAGCCGCCCGCCTAGCAAGCTAAGAGTGCCAACTGGTCTAGGCTTCCCATGACACACACCGCATGCGCACACTCGAGGATCCACCGCCATCATCTTCCGCCATCCCATCTTCAGGAGGAATCATTCCATAGGTCTTGTCATGCCCATCTACCGTCGACGTCACCATGATGTCAGACAAACGACACCAACTTGCATGTGCCCATTAAACCACGTCCAACGTTGAGACTCCACTGTTTCACGCCGCTGAGACCCTGTTGGGAACGTAGTATTTCAAAAAAAATCCTACGATCACGCAAGATCTATCTAGGAGAAGCATAGCAACGAGCGGGGAGAATATGTCCACGTACCCTCGTAGACCGAAAGCGGAAGCGTTTAGTAACGCGGTTGATGTAGTCAAACGTTTTCGCGATCAAACCGATCAAGTACTGAACGCACGGCACCTCCACAATCTGCACACGTTCAGCTCGGTGACGTCCCTCGAACTCTTGATCCAGTTGAGGCCGAGGGAGAGTTTTGTCAGTATGATGGCGTGGTGACGGTGATGATGAAGTTACCGGCGCAGGGCTTCGCCTAAGCACTACGACAATATGACCGAGGTGTAAAATTGTGGAGGGGGGCACCGCACACGGCTAAAGATTAACTTGTGTGTCTATGTGGTGTCCCCTTGCCACGTATATAAAGGAGGGAGAGGGAGAGGCAGTCGGCCCTATGGGGGCGCGCCAAGATGTGGAGTCCTACTAGGACTCCCTAGTCCTAGTAGGATTCCACCTCCCACACAGAGTAGGAAAGGGGGGCCCTTCTCCTAGTCCCAATCGGCCTCCTGCCCTAGGGGGGCTCACCAGCCCCTTGTGCGCAGGTGTGCTTCCCTCTTATGGCCCATAAGGCCCATAACTTCTACCGGGGGGGTCCAATAACCTCCTGGTACTCCGGAAAAATGCCTGAATCTCTGGAACCACTTCGATGTACAAATGCAACCTTTCAATATATAAATCTTTACCTCTCGACCATTTTGAGACTTCTCGTCATATCCATGAACTCACCCGGGACTCCGAACAAACTTCGGTTCATCAAATCACATAACTCATAATACAAATCGTCATCGAACGTTAAGCGTGCAGACCCTACGGGTTCGAGAACTATGCAGACATGACCAAGACACATCTCCCGTCAATAACCAATAGCGTAACCTAGATGCTCATGTTGGCTCCTACATATTCTACGAAGATCTTTATCGGTCAAACCGCATAATGATACGTCTCCAACGTATCTATAATTTTTTATTGTTCCATGTTGTTTTATTATCAATCTTGGATGTTTTTATAATCATTTTATAGTCATTTACATCATTTTTTGGTACTAACCTATTGACATAGTACCCAGTGCGAGTTCTTATTTTTTCCATGTTTTTTACATCGCAGGAAATCAATATCAAACTGAGTCCAAATGGCACGAATTTTTACGATGATTTTTTATGGGCCAAAAGGAAGCAGATGGGCTCTGGTTGCACCTGGGGGTGCCCCGAGGGGGGCACAACCCACCAGGGCGCGCCAGGACCCCGACGCGCCCCCGTGGGTTGTGCCCACCTCGGGTGCCCCCAGACCGCCTCTTTGCTCTATAAATACCCAAATATTCCCAAAATCCTAGGGGAGTCGATGAAATATTTATCCAGCCGCCGCAGAGTCCAGAATCACCAGATCCAATCTAGACACCATCACGGAGAGGTTCACCACCTCCATTGGTGCCTCTCCGATGATGCGTGAGTAGTTCTTTGTAGACCTTCGGGGTCCGTAGTTAGTAGCTAGATGACTTCATCTCTCTCTCTCTCTCTTGATCCTCAATACAATGGTCTCTTAGAGATCCATATGATGTAACTCTGTTTGCGATGTGTTTGTTGGGATCGATGAACTTCGAGTTTATGATCAGATCTATGTTTTTATATCCATGAAAGTATTTGAGTTTCTTTGATCTCTTTATGTGTGATCTCTTATAGCCTCGTATTTCTTCTCCGGTATTTGGGTTTTGTCTGGCCAACTTGATCTATTTATCTTACAATGGGAAGAGGTGCCCGGTAGTGGGTTCGATCTTACGGTGCTTGATCCTGGTGACAGAAAGGGGACCGACACGTATGTATCGTTGCTACTAAGGATAAAAAGACGAGATCTATATCTACCGCCATATAGACAAACGGATCTTGTCTATATCATGTCATCGTTCTTATTGCATTACTCCTTTTTCCATGAACTTAATACACTAGATGCATGCTGGATAGCGATCGATGTGTGGAGTAATAGTAGTAGATGCAGGCAGGAGCCGGTCTACTAATCTTGGACGTGATGCCTATGTAATGATCATTGCCTGGATATCGTCATAATTATTTGAAGTTCTATCAATTGCCCAACAGTAATTTGTTTACCCACCATTTGCTATTTTTCTTGAGAGAAGCCACTAGTGAAACCTACGGCCCCTGGGTCTTATTTCTCATATATTTGCCTTTGCGATCTACTTTTTCCTTGCTTTTATTTTCAGATCTATTAAACCAAAAATCCAAAAATACTTTGCTACACTTTATTTGATTTGTGATCTATTTATCCAATCTATTACAATATTTTTACCATCACACACCAATTTCTGGCGCCGTTACCCGAAAGGGATTGACAACCCCTTTAACACGTCGGGTTGTGAGGTGTTGTTATTTGTGTGCATGTGTTGTTTACGTTGTGTTGCTTGGTTCTCCTACTGGTTCGCTACCTTGGTTTCATAACTGAGGGAAATACTCTACCGTCGCTATGCTACATCATCCCTCCCTCTCCGAAGAAATACCGATGTAGTTCCAGCTGCCATCAAGGAGAATTTCTGACGCCGATGCCGGGGAGCACCAAGTCAAGATAATCTCCCGTCAACGTGCCTTTTGGCGCCATTGCCGGGAAGGATCTTCAACATAACCAGGTTCCTAATCACAAATCTCATCTCCTTACAATTTACATTATTTGCCATTTGCCTCTCGTTTTCCTCTCCCCCACTTCACAAAAAAATTGCCGTTTTATTCACCTTATTTTTCTTTTGCCTTTTTCTCATCAGATCTCATGTTTGTTTGTGTTGCCATGTGCCTTCTATTTGCTAGCATCTTCGCTTGCTAAAAAACTATTGATATGGAGCCTCATCCACTTGCTAATCTTTTCAAAAGATCCAATTATGATGAACCTATTGCTAGTAAATTGAGTTCACTGGATCATCTTTATGAAGTTTTGCTTGAGATTTATGAATCTGAAAATTGTGATGAAGTGTTAAACGAAGGAATTTATGAAGTGATTCATGATAGCTCCTTGAATGAAAAGGATGATTGCAATGATTTTACTATAAATTCTATTAATGTCAATTGTGCAATTAATATGCAAAACCCCAAGCTTGGGGATGCTAATTTTGCTATGCCTACTACTTTTTGCAATGATCATGATTGGGGTGACTCTTCTTATGATCTTGAAAATTTATTTAAGCCTCATGATGGATATGTTTGCAATAATATTGAAAGTGGGTTTGTAAGAGTGTCAACTTTAGCTAAAAATAATCCCACTAATTTGGAAGAGTGTCAACATTGGATGCATGTGGATCATATAGAGAATATGTTTTGTGATAGCTATATTGTTGAATTTGAATATGATCCCACATATAATTATTGCGAGAGGAGGAAATATGGTTGTTGAAATTTTCTTGCTACTAAATTACCTCTCTTCATGTTGAGATTGTCTATGTTTTATTCTTCTTCCTTGCTTATGCTAGTCTTTGCTTGTTTTGATAATTTGTTTGCTTATAAAATGCCTATGCATAGGAAGTATGTTAGACTTAAATGTGTTTTCGCATGCTACATAATGCTCTCTTCGTGTTTCAGTTACTATCTTTCATGTACGCATCATTGAAATCTTATGCCTAGCCAAGGGCGTAAAACTATATCGCTTGTTGGGAGGCAACCCAATGAATAAATTTATTTTTGCTTTTTGCTTCCTGTTCTTGTGTGTTTACATAATTATGATACTGTTATGATTGTGTTTTTTATGTTTTAATTAGTGTTTGTGCCAAGTAAAGCTTTAGGATCTTCTTGAGCAATAGTTGTTTGATCTTGCTGGAAAAATAGAAAGTTTATGCTCATTAAATTAATTTTCATTTTTTACCAGAGAGCGATAAAATACCCATTCCACTTGCAGTAGATCAATATACAAATTCCTCAGGTCATCCCGATTTTTCAGAGTTTTTGGAATTACAGAAGTATTCGAAATAGTCAGATTGCTACATACTGCTCTGTTTTGACAGATTCTGTTTTCTTTGTGTTGTGTGCTTATTTTGATGGCTCTATGGTTTTCTTTGATGAGTTTTTGCCATAGAAAAGTTGGAATACAGTAGATATAATACAAAAATAAAATATGAATTGGTTTGATACAACACTTGTAGTAGTGGTTTATTATTCTTATACTAACGGATCTCACGAAGGCTTTGTTGAGTTTTGTGTGATTGAAGTTTTCAAGTTTTGGGTTATCTTACGATTGATGAAGGAAGGATGTAAGAGCCTAAGCTTGGGGATGCCCCGGCATCCCAAGCTATTATCCAAGAGTGAGAAACCAACTAAGCTTGGGGATGCCCCCGAGTGGCATCCCCGCTTTCTTCCAACAACTATCGGTATTTTACTCGAGACTATATTTTTATTCGTCACATGATATGTGTTTTGCTTTGAGTGTCTTGTATGATATGTGTCTTTGCTTGTTTTTTTGTGTTTTAAGTTATCAATCCTTGCTGGACACACCTATTTGAGAGAGCCAAAATTATGTCATGACTTGTTATAATTGTTCTCTATGCTCCACTTAAATCTTTTATGAGCTAGGACTTGCTCTAGTGCTTCACTTATATCTTTTTTGAGCACGGTGTGCTTAATATTTTTTGAAGAAATGCTCTCTTGCTTCACTTAGATTTGCTTGAGAGTTAGTAAAATTTTGAAGAAATTCTCTCTTGCTTCACTTAAATTATTTTGAGAGAAAGAAATTTTGTTATGCTCATGATCTTCACTTATATTTGTTTGAGCTTATGAAAAGCAACATATGAAAATTAGTGCCAAAGTGATAGATATCCAAGAAGGATAAAGTAAAGAAAATGTCATGAAGATCATTGGAGAAAATAAACTTGATTCTTAGTAATAGTTTTGAGATATGATGATGTGATATGTGAGTTATGTTGATGAGTAATTGTGCTCTAGTAAGAATATGGGTGTTAAGGTTTGTGATTCCCTATGCAAGTATGAAAGTCAATAGTCATGCAATGATAATTATATCCTACTTGTGGTGCATTATTTGGTGTTAATTATGCTTAATGCTTGCTTATGAGATTATTCGTTTCTTGGTTGGTCGCTTCCCAATATTTTGCTAGCCTTCATTTTGCACTAAGTATGACCTCTACTTGTTCATCCAAAATCCTTTAAACCAGTTTTGCCACATGAGTCCACTATATCTATCTATATGCGGTATTCTTTAACCGTTCTAAGCAAATTTGCATGTGCCATCTATAATTTTCAAAATAAACTTCTCTTTTGTGTGCTTGTTTCACTCGCGGAGCGGTGAGGGGTGGCTAATATTTTCCATGCTAGATGTGTTATTCTCAGGATGAGTGTTTATTCACTTGTCATTGCACGAGAGTAAGGCAAAGGTATTAGGGATGCCCAGTCCTGAAATGCAAAAAGAAATGAATTTACTTTATGTTGTCAAATAATAAATTCCTTGGAAAGTGTTGGTATGGAGGGCACCCGTGGATATGGTTAGCCATGGAAAGTGAAAGTTCTGGTGGAAAAGGGAATAAATTTATTTTCTATCTGGGAACCGCCTATGGCATATCTAGCATGGGAAGTGTTCGGAACTCTAAGTCGTTTTTGTTGGTGGGATGGATACACCTCCAAAAATGTTTTTATCTCAAATTTTTCGCTTTGAGCTCTAGCACCTCTACAAATCCCTACTTCCCTCTGCGAAGGGCCTATCTTTTAGTTTATGCAATTTTTATTTTGAAATTTGAGTCTCCATCTTCTCTTATAAAAAGAACCAACTAGGAGGCAATATGATTGTGCTCAAGTATTGGGTGTAGTTAATATTCGAGTGTGTTTCATGAATGGATCAATGTTTCATGAGTATTGGGTGTAGTTGATATTTTCAAAGGCACAGTTGCTTGTTGATATGCTTGAGTATCTAAATTATTATGTCAAAACTAGACTATTGCTTTGAATCACATAAAAATCCAAATGTCCATGCTATAAAAAAATAATATGATATGACTTGATGAACAACACTCCACATCAAAAATTCTGTTTTTATCACTTACCTACTCAAGACGAGTAGGAGTTAAGCTTGGGGATGCTGATATGTCTCCAACATATCTACAATTTTTGATTGTTCCATGCTGTTTTATTATCAATCTTGGATGTTTTATAATCATTTTATAGTCATTTTATATCATTTTTTGGTACTAACCTACTGACATAGTGCCCACTGCCATTTCATGTTTTTCCATGTTTTTACATCACAGGAAATCAATATCAAACGGGGTCCAAATGGCACGAAACTTTATGATGATTTTTTATGGGCCAAAAGGAAGCAGATGGGCCCTGGTTGCACCTAGGGGTGCCCCAAAGGGGGCACAACCCACCAGGGCGCCCTGGCGCGCCCCGGTGGGTTGTGCCCACCTCAGGTGCCCCTGAGACCGCCTCTTTGCTCTATAAATACCCAAATATTCCCAAAACCCTAGGAGAGTCGGCGAAATATTCATCCAGCCGCCGCAAAGGCCAGAATCACCAGATCCAATCTAGACACCATCACAGAGAGGTTCACCACCTCCATTGGTGCCTCTCCGATGATGCGTGAGTAGTTCTTTGTAGACCTTCGGGTCCGTAGTTAGTAGCTAGATGGTTTCATCTCTCTCTCTTGATCCTCAATACAATGGTCTCTTGGAGATCCATATGATGTAACTCTTTTTGCGGTGTGTTTGTTGGGATCGATAAACTTCGAGTTTATGATCCGATCTATGTTTTTATATCTATGAAAGTATTTGAGTTTCTTTGATCTCTTTTATGCATGATCTCTTATAGCCTCGTATTTCTTCTCCAATATCTGGGTTTTGTCTGGCCAACTTGATCTATTTATGTTGCAATGGTAAGAGGTGCCCTGTAGTGGGTTCGATCTTATGATGCTTGATCCCAGTGTCAGAAAGGGAACCGACATGTATGTATCGTTGCCACTAAGGATAAAAAGACGAGATCTATATCTACCGCCATATAGATAAACAGATCATGTCTACATCATGTCATCATTCTTATTGCATTACTCTGTTTTTCCATGAACTTAATACACTAGATGCATGCTGGATAGCGGTCGATGTGTGGAGTAATAACAGTAGATGCAGGCAAGAGTTGGTCTACTAATCTTGGACGTGATGCCTATGTAATGATCATTTCCTGGATACCGTCATAATTATTTGAAGTTATATCAATTGCCCAACAGTAATTTGTTTACCCATCGTTTGTTATTTTTCTTGAGAGAAGCCACTAGTGAAACCTACGGCCCCCGGGTCTTATTTCTCATATATTTGCCTTTGCGATCTACTTTTTCCTTGCTTTTATTTTCAGATCTATTAAACCAAAAATACTTTGCTGCACTTTATTTGATTTGCGATCTATTTATCCAATCTATTACAACCTTTTTACCGTCACACACCAATTTCTGGCGTCGTTACCCGAAAGGGATTGACAACCCCTTTAATACGTCGGGTTGTGAGGTGTTGTTATTTGTGTGTAGGTGTTGTTTACGTTGTGTTGCTTGGTTCTCCAACTGATTCGATACCTTGGTTTCTTAACTGAGGGAAATACTCTATCGTCGCTGTGCTACATCATCCCTCCCTCTCCGGGGAAATACCGACGTAGTTCCAGCTACCTTCACATAACAACGTACGTTGTTCCCTTTGTCATTGGTATGTTACTTGCCCGAAATTCGATTGTCGGTATCATCATACCTAGTTCAATCTTGTTACCGGCAAGTCTCTTTACTCGTTCTGTAATGCATCACACCGTAACTAACTCAATAGTCACATTGCTTGCAAGGCTTATAGTGATGTGCATTACCGAGAGGGCCCAGAGATATCTCTCCGAAACACGGAGTGACCAATCCTAATCTCGATCTATGTCAACTCAACAAACACCATCGGAGACACCTATAGAGCATCTTTATAATCACCCAGTTATGTTGTGACGTTTGATAGCACACTAAGTGTTCCTCTGGTATTCGGGAGTTGCATAATCTCATATTCATAGGAACATGTATAAGTCATGAAGAAAGCAATAGCAATAAACTAAACGATCATAGTGCTAAGCTAACAGATGGGTCTTGTTCATCACATCATTCTCTAATGATGTGATCCCGTTCATCAAATGACAACACATGTCTATGGCTAGGAAACTTAACCATCTTCGATTTATGAGCTAGTCAAGTAGAGGCATACCATGGACACTCTGTTTTGTCTATGTATTCACACATGTACTAAGTTTCCGGTTAATACAATTCTAGCATGAATAATAAACATTTATCATGATATAAGTGTTGGGGAACACAGTAATTTCAAAAAAATTCCTACGCACACACAAGATCATGGTGATGCATAGCAATGAGAGGGAAGAGTGTCATCCACGTACCGTTGTAGACTGTAAGTGGAAGCGTTATGACAATGCGGTTGATGTAGTTGTACGTCTTCACGATCGACCGATCCCTAGTACCGAACGTACGGCGCCTTCGCGATCTGCACACGTTCAGCTCGGTGACGTCTCGCGAACTCACGGTCCAGTAGAGCTTTGAGGGAGAGTTTTTTCAGCACGACGGCGTGATGACGGTGATGATGATGCTACCAGAACAGGGCTTCGCCTAAGCACCGCTACGATATAACCGAGGTGGATTATGGTGGAGGGGGCACCGCACACGGCTAAAAGATCAATGATCAACTTGTGTGTCCATGGGGTGCCCCCTCCTTCGTATATAAAGGAGTGGAGGAGGGGGAGGGCTGGCCCTCTCTATGGCATGCCCTGGGGGAGTACTACTCCCTCCGGGAGTAGGGTTCCCCCCTTTCCTAGTAGAAGTAGGAGCCCTTCCAAGTAGGAGTAGGAGAGGAAGGAAGGAGGAGAGAGGGAGGAAGGAAAGGGGGGCCGGCCCCCCTCCCAATGCGGATTGGGCTTGGGGCGCGCACCTCCCTCCTTTCCCTTCCCTCTCCTCTATTCCACTAAGGCCCAATAAGGCCCATATACTCCCCGGGGGGTTTCGGTAACCTCCCGGTACTCCGAAAAAATGCCCGAATCACTCAGAACCATTCCGATGTCCAAATATAGGCTTCCAATATATCGATCTTTACATCTCGACCATTTCGATACTCCTCGTCATGTCCGTGATCAAATCCGGGACTCCTAACTACCTTCGGTACATCAAAACACATAAACTCGTAATATCGATCATCACCGAATGTTAAGTGTGCGGACCCTACGGGTTTGAGAACTATGTAGACATGACCGATACTCAGCTCCGGTGAATAACCAATAGCGGAACCTGCATGCTCATATTGGTTCCTACATATTCTACGAAGATCTTTATCGGTCAAACCACATAACAGTATACGTTGTTCCCTTTGTCATCGGTATGTTACTTGCCCGAGATTCGATCGTCGGCATCTCAATACCTAGTTCAATCTCATTACCGGCAAGTCTCTTTACTCGTTCCGTAATGCTACATCCCATAACTAACTCATTAGCTACATTGCTTGCAAGGCTTATAGTGATGTGCATTATCGAGAGGGCCCAGAGATACCCCTCCGACAATCGGAGTGACAAATCCTAATCTTGATCCATGCCAACTCAACAAACACCATCAGAGACACCTGTAGAGCACCTTTATAATCACCCAGTTACGTTGTGATGTTTGCTAGCACACAAAGTGTTCCTCCGGTATTCGAGAGTTGCATGATCTCACAGTCATAGGAACATGTATAGTTATGGAAAAAGCAATAGCAACAAAACAAAACGATCATCGTGCTAAGATAACGGATGGGTCAAGTCAATCACATCATTCTCTAATGATGTGATCCCGTTAATCAAATGACAACTCATGTCTATGGTTAGGAAACATAACCATCATTGATTCAACGAGCTAGTCAAGTAGAGGAAAACTAGTGACACTCTGTTTGTCTATGTATTCACACATGTAGTAAGTTTCCGGTTAATACAATTCTAGCATGAATAATAAACATTTATCATGATATAAGGAAATATAAATAACAACTTACTATTGCCTCTAGGGCATATTTCCTTCAGTCTCCCACTTGCACTAGAGTCAATAATCTAGATTACATTGTAATGATTCTAACACCCATGGAGTCTTGGTGCTGATCATGTTTTGCTCGTGAGAGAGGCTTAGTCAACGGGTCTGCAACATTCAGACCCGTATATATCTTGCAAATCTCTATGTCTCCCTCCTTGACTTGATCCCGGATGGAATTGAAGCGTCTCTTGATGTGCTTGGTTCTCTTGTGAAATCTGGATTCCTTTGCTAAGGCAGTTGCTCCAGTATTGTCATAAAAGATTTTCATTGGACCCGATGCCCTAGGTATGACACCTAGATCGGATATGAACTCCTTCATCCAGACTCCTTCATTTGCTGCTTCCGAAGCTGCTATGTATTCCGCTTCACACGTAGATCCCGCCACGACGATCTGCTTGGAACTGCACCAACTGACAGCTCCATCATTTAATAATAACACGTATCCGGTTTGTGACTTAGAGTCATCCGGATCAGTGTCAAACCTTGCATCGACGTAACCGTTTACGACGAGCTCTTTGTCACCTCCATATACGAGAAACATATCCTTAGTCCTTTTCAGGTATTTCAGGATGTTCTTGACCGCTGTCCAGTGATCCACTCCTGGATTACTTTGGTACCTCCCTGCTAAACTTATAGCAAGGCACACATCAGGTCTTGTACACAATATTTCATACATGATAGAGCCTATGGCTGAAGCATAGGGAACACCTTTCATTTTCTCTATATCTTCTACAGTGGTGAGGCATTGAGTCTGACTCAACTTCACACCTTGTAATACAGGCAAGAACCCTTTCTTTGCCTGATCCATTTTGAACTTCTTCAAAACTTTATCAAGGTATGTGCTTTGTGAAAGTCTAATTAAGCGTCTTGATCTGTCTCTATAGATCTTGATGCCCAATATATAAGCAGCTTCACCGAGGTCTTTCATTGAAAATTCTTATTCAAGTATCCTTTTATGCTATTCAGAAATTCAGTATCATTTCCGATTAACAATATGTCATCTACATATAGTATCGGAAATGTTACGGAGCTCCCACTCACTTTCTTGTAAATATAGGCTTCTCCAAAAGTTTGTATAAAACCATATGCTTTGATCACACTATCAAAGCGTATATTCCAACTCCGAGAGGCTTGCACCAGTCCATAAATGGATCGCTAGAGCTTGCACACTTTGTTAGCACCTTTTGGATCGACAAAACCTTCTGGTTGCATCATATACAACTCTTCTTTAAGATATCCATTAAGGAATGCAATTTTGACATCCATTTTCCAGATTTCATAATCATAAATGCGGCAATTGCTAACATGATTCGGATGGACTTAAGCATCGCTGTGGGTGAGAAGGTTTCATCATAGTCAACTCCTTGGACTTGTCGAAAAGCTTTTGCAACAAGTCGAGCTTTGTAGACAGTAACATTACCGTCGGCGTCAGTCTTCTTCTTGAAGATCCATTTATTCTTCATGGCTTGCCGATCATTGGGAAAGTCAACCAAAGTCCACACTTTGTTCTCATACATGGATCCCATCTCAGGTTTCATGGCCTCAAGCCATTTTGTGGAATATGGGCTCATCATTGCTTCCTCATAGTTCGTAGGTTCGTCATGGTCAAGTAACATGACCTTCAGAATAGGATTACCATACCACTCTGGTGCGGATATTACTCTGGTTGACCTACGAGGTTCGGTAGTAACTTGATCATAAGTTCATGATCATCATCATTAGCTTCCTCACTTACTGGAACTGATTTTAGTGATGAACTACTTTCCAATAAGGGAGAAGGTACAATTACCTCGTCAAGTTCTACTTTCCTCCCACTCACTTCTTTCGAGAGAAACTCCTTCTCTAAAAAGGACCCATTCTTAGCAACGAATACCTTGCCTTCGGATCTGTGATAGAAGGTGTACCCAACAGTCTTCTTTGGGTATCCTATGAAGACACATTTCTCCGATTTATGTTCGAGCTTATTAGGTTGAAGCTTTTTCACATAAGCATCACAGCCCCAAACTTTAAGAAACGACAACTTGGGTTTCTTGCCAAACCACAGTTCATAAGGTGTCATCTCGACGGATTTAGATGGTGTCCTATTTAACGTGAATGCAGCTTTCTCTAAAGCATAACCCCAAAACGATAGCGGTAAATCAGTGAGAGACATCATAGATCGCACCATATCTAGTAAAGTACGATTACGACGTTCGAACACACCATTACGCTGTGGTGTTCCAGGTGGCGTGAGTTGCGAAACTATTCCGCATTGTCTCAAATAAAGTCCAAACTCATAACTCAAATATTCGCCTCCACGATCAGATCGTAGAAACTTGATTTTCTTGTTACGATGATTTTGCACTTCACTCTGAAATTCTTTGAACTTCTCAAATGTTTTAGACTTATGTTTCATTAAGTAGATATACCCATATCTGCTCAAATCATCTGTGAAGGTGAGAAAATAACGATACCCGCCGCGAGCCTCAATATTCATCGGACCACATACATCAGTATGTATGATTTCCAACAAATCTGTTGCTCGCTCCATTGTTCCAGAGAACGGCGTTTTAGTCATCTTGCCCATGAGGCATGGCTTGCAAGTACCAAGTGATTCATAATCAAGTGATTCCAGAAGTCCATCAGAATGGAGTTTCTTCATGCACTTTACACCAATATGACCTAAACGGCAGTGCCACAAATAAGTTGCACTATCATTATCAACTCTGCATCTTTTGGCTTCAATACTATGAACATGTGTATCACTACTATCAAGATTTAGTAAAAATAGACCACTCATCAGGGGTGCATGACCATAAAAGATATTACTCATATAAATAGAACAACCATTATTCTCTGATTTAAATGAATAACCGTCTCGCATCAAACAAGATCCAGATATAATGTTCATGCTCAACGCTGGCACCAAATAACAATTATTTAGGTCTAATACTGACCCCGAAGGTAGATGTAGAGGTAGTGTGCCGACGGCGATCACATCGACTTTGGAACCATTTCCCACGCGCATCGTCACCTCGTCCTTAGCCAATCTTCGCTTAATCCGTAGCCCCTGTTTCGAGTTGCAAATGTTAGCAACTGAACCAGTATCAAATACCCAGGGACTACTGCGAGCATTAGTAAGGTACACATCAATAACATGTATATCAAATATACCTTTCACTTTGCCATCCTTCTTCTCCGCCAAATACTTGGGGCAGTTCCGCTTCCAGTGACCAGTTCCTTTGCAGTAGAAGCACTCAGTCTCAGGCTTAGGTCCAGACTTGGGTTTCTTCACTTGAGCAGCAACTGGCTTGCTATTCTTCTTGAAGTTCCCCTTCTTTCCTTTACCCTTTTTCTTGAAACTGGTGGTCTTGTTGACCATCAACACTTGATGCTCCTTCTTGATTTCTACCTCCGCAGCCTTTAGCATTGCGAAGAGCTCGGGAATCATCTTATCCATCCCTTGCATATTATAGTTCATCATGAAGATCTTGTAGCTTGGTGGCAGTGACTGAAAAACTCTGTCAATGACACTATGTTCGGGAAGATTAACTCCCAGTTGAGTCAAGTGGTTGTGGTACCCAGACATTCTGAGTATATGTTCACTGACAGAACTATTCTCCTCCATCTTGCAGCTATAGAACTTATTGGAGGCTTCATATCTCTCAGTCCGGGCATTTGCTTGAAATACTAACTTCAACTCCTGGAACATCTCATATGCTCCATGACGTTCAAAACGTTGTTGAAGTCCTGGTTCTAAGCCATAAAGCATGGCACACTGAACCATCGAGTAGTCATCAGCTTTGCTCTGCCAGGTGTTCATAACATCTAGCGTTGCTCCTGCAGCGGGTTTATCACCTAGCGGTGCTTCTAGGATGTAATTCTTCTGTGCAACAATGAGGATAATCCTCAAGTTACGGACCCAGACCGTGTAGTTTCTACCATCATCTTTCAACTTATCTTTCTCTAAGAACGCATTAAAATTCAACCGAACAACAGCACGGGCCATCTATCTACAATAACATAGACATGAAAAATACCATCAGGTACTAAGTTCATGATAAATTAAAGTTCAATTAATCAAATTACTTAAGAACTCCCACTTAGATAGACATCTCTCTAATCATCTAAGTGATCACGTGATCCATATCAACTAAACCATGTCCGATCATCACGTGAGATGGAGTAGTTTTCAATGGTGACATCACTATGTTGATCATATCTACTATATGATTCACGCTCGACCTTTCGGTCTCAGTGTTCCGAGGCCATATCTGCATATGCTAGGCTCGTCAAGTTTAACCCGAGTACTCTGCGTGTGCAAAACTGGCTTGCACCCGTTGTATGTGAACGTAGAGCTTATCACACCCGATCATCACGTGGTGTCTCGGCACGACGAACTGTAGCAACGGTGCGTACTTAGGGAGAACACTTATACCTTGAAATTAGTGAGAGATCATCTTATAATGCTACCGCCGAACTAAGAAAAATAAGACGCATAAAGGATAAACATCACATGCAATTAATATAAGTGATATGATATGGCCATCATCATCTTGTGCCTTTGATCTCCATCTCCAAAGCACCGTCATGATCACCATCGTCACCGGCTTGACACCTTGATCTCCATCAAAGCATCATTGTCATCTCGCCAACTATTGCCTCTACAACTATCGCTACAACTTAGTGATAAAGTAAATCAATTACATGGCGATTGCATTTCATACAATAAAGCGACAACCATATGGCTCCTGCCAGTTGCCGATAACTGTGTTACAAAACATGATCATCTTATACAATAAAATTTAGCATCATGTCTTGACCATATCACATCACAACATGCCCTGCAAAAACAAGTTAGACGTCCTCTACTTTGTTGTTGCATGTTTTACGTGGCTGCTACGGGCTAAGCAAGAACCGTTCTTACCTACGCATCAAAAACCACAACATGGTATAGTGATTGCTTTTTGATCTTCAGAAAGAACCATGTTCATTGAATCCGATTCAACTAAAGCTGGAGAAATAGACACCCACTAGCCACCTGTGTGCGAAGCACGTCGGTAGAACCAGTCTCACATAAGTGTACGCGTAATGTCGGTCTGGGCCACTTCATCCAACAATGTCGTTGAATCAAGAATCAACTAGTGACGGCAAGCAATATGTATATACCCACGCCCATGACTCCTTTGTGTTCTACTCGTGCATATAACATCTACACATAAACCTGGCTTGGATGCCACTGTTGGGGAACGCAGTAATTTCAAAAAAATTCCTACGCACACGCAAGATCATGGTGATGCATAACAATGAGAGGGAAGAGTCTCGTCCATGTACCCTCGTAGACTGTAAGCGGAACTGTTATGACAACGCGGTTGATGTAGTCGTATGTCTTCACGATCGACCGATCCCTAGTACCGAACGTACGACACCTCCACGATCTGCACACGTTCAACTCGGTGACGTCCCACGAACTCACGATCCAGTAGAGCTCCGAGGGAGAGTTTTGTCAGCATGACAGCATGATGATGGTGATGATGATGCTACCGGAACAGGGCTTCCCCTAAG
Organism: Triticum dicoccoides; assembly: GCF_002162155.2. Classification (NCBI taxonomy): domain Eukaryota; kingdom Viridiplantae; phylum Streptophyta; class Magnoliopsida; order Poales; family Poaceae; genus Triticum; species Triticum dicoccoides. Next base: position 657,464,186 of record NC_041388.1, on the reverse strand, counting down.
CACCGCTACGATATAACCGAGGTGGATTATGGTGGAGGGGGGCACCACACACGGCTAAAAGATCAATGATCAACTTGTGTGTCCATGGGGTGCCCCCCTCCCCCGTATATAAAGGAGTGGAGGAGGGGGTGGGTCGGCCCTCTTTATGGCGCCCCCTGGGGAGTCCTACTCCCTCCGGGAGTAGGATTCCCCCCTTTCCTAGTAGAAGTAGGAGCCCTTCCAAGTAGGAGTAGGAGAGGAAGGAAGGAGGAGAGAGGGAGGAAGGAAAGGGGAGCCGGCTGCTACCTCTTGAGCACTGCGTTGGATTTCCCCAAAGAGGAGAGGATGATGCAGCAAAGTAGCGTAAGTATATCCCTCAGTTTTTGAGAACCAAGGTATCAATCCAGTAGGAGGCTACACGCGAGTCCCTTGTACCTACACAAAAACAATAGCTCAACGCAACCAACGCGCTTAGGTGTTGTCAATCCCTTCACGGTCACTTACGAAAGTGAGATCTGATAGAGATGATAAATAATATTTTTGGTATTTTTGGTATAGAGATGCAAAGTGAAAATAAAAGGCAAAGTAAAAGCAAAGTAATAATAAAGTGATGGAGATTGATATGATGAAAAAGAGACCCGAGGGCCATAGGTTTCACTAGTGGCTTCTCTCAAGAGCTTAAGTATTCTACGGTGGGTGAACAAATTACTGTTGAGCAATTGACAGAATTGAGCATAGTTATGAGAATATCTAGGTATGATCATGTATATAGGCATCACGTCCGAGACAAGTAGACCGACTCCTGCCTGCATCTACTACTATTACTCCACTCATCGACCGCTATCCAGCATGCATCTAGAGTATTAAGTTAAAAACAGAGTAACGCCTTAAGCAAGATGACATGATGTAGAGGGATATTTTCATGCGATATGATAAAAAACCCATCTTGTTATCCTCGAGGGAAACAATACAATACGTGCCTTGCTACCCCTTCTATCACTGGGAAAGGATACCACAAGATCGAACCCAAAGCTAAGCACTTCTCCCATGGCAAGAACAACCAATCTAGTAGGCCAAACCAAACTGATAATTCGAAGAGACTTGCAAAGATAACCAATCATACATAAAAGAATTCAGAGAAGATTCAAATATTATTCATAGATAAACTGGATCATAAACCCACAATTCACCGGTCTCAATAAACACACCGTAAAAAGAAGATTACATCGAATAGATCTCCATGAGAGAGGGGGAGAACATTGTATTGAGATCCAAAACGAGAGAAGAAGCCATCTAGCTACTAACTATGGACCCGTAGGTCTGAAGTAAACTACTCACACTTCATCGGAGGGGCTTGGATGATGATGTAGAAGCCCTCCGTGATCGATTTCCCTTCCGGCGGAGCTCCGGAACATGCCCAAGATGGGATCTCATGGATACAGAAAGTTGCGGCGGTGGAATTAGGTTTTTGGCTCCGTCCCCGATCGTTTGGGGGTACGTAGGTATATATAGGAGGAAGGAGTACGTCAGTGGAGCTTTGAGGGGCCCACGAGGCAGGGGGCGCGCCCTCCACCCTCGTTACCGCCTCGTGGCTTTCTTGACGGAGGGTCCAAGTCTCCTGGATCTTATCTGATGAGAAAATCACGTTTCCGAAGATTTCATTCCGTTTGGACTCCGTTTGATATTCTGTTTCTCCGAAACACTGAAATAGGCAAAAAACAGCAATTCTGGGCTGGGCCTCCGGTTAATAGGTTAGTCCCAAAAATAATATAAAAGTGGAAAAATAAAGCCCAATATAGTCCAAAACAGTAGATAATATAGCATGGAGCAATCAAAAATTATAGATACGTTGGAGACGTATCAAGCATCCCCAAGCTTAATTCCTGCTCGTCCTCGAGTAGGTAAATGATAAAAAGAGAATTTTTGATGCGGAGTGCTACTTGGCATAATTTTAATGTAATTATTCTTAATTTTGGTATGAATATTCAGATCCGAAAGATTCAAGACAAAAGTTCATATTGACATAAAAATGATAATACTTCAAGCATACTAAATAAGCAATTATGTCTTCTCAAAATAACATGGCCAAAGAAAGTTCATCCCTACAAAATCATATGGTTTAGTCATGTTTCATTTTCTTCACACAAGAATGCTCTCATCATGCACAACCCCGATGACAAGCCAAGCAACTGTTTCATACTTTAGTAATCTCAAACCTATAAACTTTCACGCAATATATGAGCGCGAGCCATGGACATAGCACTATGAGTGGAATAGAATATAATGAGGGGGTTATGTGTAGAAGACAAAAAAGGAGAAAGTCTCACATCAACGAGGCTAATCAATGGGCTATGGAGATGCCCACCGATTGATGTTAATGCAAGGAGTAGGGATTGCCATGCAACGGATGCACTAGATCTATAAATGTATGAAAGCTCAACAAAAGAAACTAGTGGGTGTGCATCCAACTTGCTTGCTCACGAAGACCTAGGGCACTTGTGTCGGATTTCGGGTTCCGGTAGACCCTTAAGGTTCAAACTCTGGGGTGCGCACGGAGATCTTTCCCCTACCGACTCGCGCTTCTATGGCTCGCAAGAAATCTAGGCTGGAAAGAAGAGCACACAAAGGACACGAGGTTTATACTGGTTCGGGCCACCGATGTGGTGTAATACCCTACTCCAGTGTGTGGAGTAGTGGATTGCCTCAGGGGCTGATGATGAACAATACAGGGGGAAGAATGGCCTCGCCAGAGGTGTTCTTGAGCTGGTGCGGTGTGTTCTACTTGGTCCGGATCTCTCCCTCTCTTTCTCTTCTCTCTCCCTCTCTTCTTTTTTCTTCTCTTTTTTTCTGGGGATAGTCCTATTTATAGAGGCCCTGGTCCTCTTCCCAAATAATGAGCGGGAAGGGCGCCAACAATTGGCCATCTTGAAGGGGAACATCTAGTACAAGTTATCTTGACCAAAGGTGGTCTTCGACTGCCAAAAGCACTGGTGATGATGCCGTCTTGGGCTCCACGGTGACCTCCGTCTTGCCACTCTGCTGGTCTTGGTCTCGTTGCACTGGAATGGTAATCTTTGCCCGATGTCATGGCCTGTGCTTGCTCCCTTTGCACCAAAGGGGAAACAAAGACACTGCGCAGGCCGGCGCCCGCCTGGCGCCCGCCTAATCTCGATCGTCATGGCTTGCGTCACGGGATCCTCGCGAGGCACCCCTGCCTTGATCTCTCCGCCTCCTCGCGAGCCTGCCTGATGAGGCTGCTCCTGAGGAAGCCTCCTGTCGTCCGCCCTGCAAGGCTTGGCCCCTTGCGAGGGTCTTGAGCTTGAGCTGATGAAGCTGGGCCGCACTGGGCCCCCACTCGAGCCACGCCGCAGGCAGGCAAGTCTGGGACCCTCATTCCTAGAACACCGACAGTAGCCCCCGGGCTCAAGGCGCGCCCGGGCTTGGCTTAGCAGAGAAGCGAAGGGGCAAGCGCGAAGCGCCACGGACCCCAATAGCCTGCGGCCTTGGGCGCCGCGTGGCGATTGATTGGACGTGGGCGTCTGCGCTTCCCCATGATGCCTCGGCAACCGTCCATCTGACAAGGAGGTGCCCGGGCCAGGCTTACTTGCTTTATTCTTGTTCGCCTTGTCCCAGATCACCTTTCTCGCTCTTCTCCTTCCTGCTCCCGAAATCCTCCAGATCTGTCTCAATCCTTCCCATCCGGCACGCCATGGCGCCTCGCAAGTCCCCAACCAAGGCCTGGTACTCGCCGGCTCTGGACCCCCCGAACTTGTCGGAGAAGAATCTCGCACTCACGTGCCCGATGACGGTCATGCAGGGCAGCAAGAGGGCGACTGTGCTCAAGGCCGGCTCCGACCAGCCTGAGGGCATGGGGAGCACCTTCTATCCGTTCTTTGTGAGCGCCATCATCGCCGGTCTGGTGCCTCCTTTCTCCGAGTTCTTCTTTGCTGTTCTCTGCCAATACAACTTGCAAGCTCTGCATCTCCACCCCAACTATGTTCTTCTCCTGGCGATTTTCGCTTACTATTGCGAGGCTCATGTTGGGGTGAAGCCCTCGGTGGCCTTGTTGCGCCACTATTTTTCCCTCCGGGTTTCTTGTGCCCATGTCTCTGCATGCACGAGCTTTATCGCATACTCCAACTCCAATGCTATCTCGAAGCCTGGGAAGAGAATTGAAGGCTTCCGGAGCAAGTGGGTCATGGTGGACGTCGGGCGCTTCCACCCCCGACTGGTGTTGCCTACGGGGCAGCCCAAGGCCGTTGACACGTGGTCCCACGTGGAGCTCATCGACCCCCGTGCGAAGGCGGTGCTGAAGAGGATGAACGCGGACCTGAGGCCAGGCAACTTGGGGGCGGCGAAGCTGACCGGGGCTACACTCCTAAGGGAGTTCTTGGAGCACCGGGTGGCTCCACTCCAGGAGCACTCGCTCCCATTGTGGAGGCTTGGGGAAGCGGACGCCGCCCTGCGCCCAGGCTCCGAGGCCCTGACCGACGAGGATCTAGTCACGGCCCTCCACTCCTTGGTTGGGGGAGACGTGGCGAGCCCGGTGGGCGCCCCCATCCCCCTGTTCCTTCGTGACGACTGGGAGCAGGTGGTGAACACCATGCCCACCTTCAATGGCGAGGGGCTAGTGCCCGCGGAAGCTCCCGAGGATCTGGCGGCGCTGGCGATGGTGGACGTGTCCTCCGGCAGCTCCAGCGGGAGTGAGAGGGAAGAAGAGGCGGAGGAGGAAGAGTCTGACTCTGAGGCGACTGGCGAGGAGTCGGGGGAGTCCTTCCCTTGGCGCAGGTCCCGGGCCCTCCGCTCCATGCCGGACGACGACGAGGCTGGCGCCAGGCGAGGAGGGGAGGAGTCTCCCTTGGTCACAAGGAAGGGCAGGTCGGGGCCAGTTCTCCCAGGGTCTGCTCTGGTCCCCGGGCGGTCTGAGGCCAGCTCCAGCCCTCCTGATGTGCCTTCTGCTTCTGGGCCTCCCAAGGCTGACCCTAGCTGCAAGCTCTCGGGCTTCAAGTTTGGCCGGAAGCTGCTGGAGTCCGCGAACGATGACCAGTAAGTGCTCGATTCATGCTTCGCTTGGTTTCTGCCGCCGAGGCTTGACGTCTGCACTCTTTTGCTAGGCCGGCACCTGCAGCGAAGAGGTTGAGAGGGGCTTCTGCGGCCCTGCTTGGGGCGAGTCCATCTACCGGGGTGGCGCCTTCATCTGCTGGGGAAGGAGACAGCGAGGCTCATGCCTCCCCTGCCTGATCATCTTCGCGAGGCCAACTGGGACGCTTCGGCGAGGAGTCAGCCCCCGTGGCCCCGCTGACCCTGGAGGCTGCTGCGCTTGATGCTGCAGCCGGGGTAGCCAAGGCCCAGGTGGTTCCTTCCTACCAAGTTGTGATCACGCTGCCGTCCTCTCCACCCGCTCCACTGGTTCCCGTCTCTTCTGATCCCTCTGGCGCCGTCCTGGACCCGGTCGCCAACAAACTAAGCCAGCTGCGGGAGGATCTTCTGAGCGCGGACCCTCGCCTAGTGACCGGGCGCCTGGAGCTAGCTTCTGGCTGGGCCCGTTCTACCGCCTCCGTCCGAGCAGCGCTAAGCCAGGCCATGTCGGCCTCCGATGGGGAGAAGCAGGCTGCCAGCCAAGCCAAGGCCGCTCGCAACGCTGCCCTGGGCGACGCTGCAGCTGCCCAGGGCCGCTAAAAGGCGCTGGAGGTCGAGCTGCAAGGCCTGCACAATGAGCTCACCAAGGAGGTCCGCGGCCGCCACGAGAAGGAGGAGATGAAGGCTCGGGAGGCTGCCATCAAGGATCGGGGCACCAAGCTTGATGACCGCTGTGGCCGGTTGGAGACGCTGGAGCGGTCGCTGAAGGCGGAGAGGACCAAGCTAGACGCCAAGGCGAAGGTGCTGGCTGAGGATCGGGTGGCCTTCGCGCAGCTGGAGAAGAAATCTTGCGCCGCGCTGAAGACGCTTTACGAGGGCGGCTTGGAGGAGCCGTTGGCTGGTGCGGAGGACGGCCCCGCCGAGCTGCTTCCCTTCCTGATCCGTGCGCTTGAAGATGTCGCAGATGGCCTCGGCCCCACGGCTGAGGCCGAGGCGCGTGCCCTGTCTTCTGCAACGCTGACGCATGTCCTCAGCCACGTCTACCTGCGCGACCCCAACGTCGACCTCGAGAGCCTGCTGGAACCCGTGAGCGGCGACCTTGCCGCTGCTGCCGCTGAGGCCATGAAAGGCCGAGCCGAGGCTTTGCTGGGGAGGTTCCGCGCCTTCAGTACCTTGCCCGGGCACGGTGCCGCCAGCTCCGCGGCCTCAGGAGGCGGAGTCGCCCAGCGTGACTCCACCACAGGTGGCGGTGCCACTGGAGAGTGATCCCTTCGCGGCTTCTGTCCTATTTTTACTCCTGCAACATGCACCATGCCTCGTGGAGGCGTTTAAACTTGTGTTTGGTGTCGTGAAACAATCTATGGCTTGTAATATTTGCTTTAAATTTCCTGGAATTTGCATTTTCCCCTCCTATTTGCTTGTTGAAAGTGCAACTATCCCTAGGTGGTTTTGGTAATTCATAACAACATATAGCTCATTGAGCTTATGCTATTCCAAGATGACTATTTCAGGAAAGCTCAATGATTGGCATGGCATGGATGTGAAAGTGGAACCCTCAAAATGCTAAGGACAAAGGATTGGCTCAAGCTCAAAAGCTCAAGACTCTTCATTTTATATTTTAGTGATCCAAGATCACATTGAGTCTTTAGGAAAAGCCAATACTATCAAGGAGGGATGAGGTGTTGCTTAATGAGCCTCTTGCTTCATGTGCTTAGTGATATGCTCCAAAACCCTCAACTACTTTCCCATATCCACATATGACCTAAACCCTAAGCCAAACTCGGTCCTACCGATTCTTTCTATCCGGCGCCACCGAGTTTCACTTGTCATAAGCCACTGCCAAACCCTAGCAATTCGGTTCAACCGATAGGGATCTCGGTCTCACCGAGATGTGATTGCAAACTCTCTGTTTCCCTTTCGTAACTTTTCGGTCTCACCAAAAGAGCGAATCAGTCCCACCGAGATTGCAATGTAAACTCTATGTTTCCTTTTTGTAACTTTTCGGTCTCACCGAAAGAGCAAATCGGTCCCACCAAGTTTACCTGACCAACTCTCTGGTTAGCTTATTACCAAACTCGGTCTCACAGAGTTTGTGTAATCGGTCTCACCGAGATTACGTTATGCCCAAACCCTAACCATATCGGTCCTACCGAGTTGCATGTCAGTCCCACCGAAAATCTCTAATGGTCACTAGGTTTACCTTTTCGGTCCGACCGAGTTTGTTGATTCGGTCCCACCGAGATTGGAAAACTGTGTGTAACGGTTGGATTTTGTGTGGAGGCTATATATACCCCTCCACCTCCTCTTCATTCGTAGAGAGAGCCATCAGAACACATACACAATTCCAACTCATATGTTCTGAGAGAGAACCACCTACTCATGTGTTGAGACCAAGATATTCCATTCCTACCATATGAATCTTGATCTCTAGCCTTCCCCAAGTTGCCTTCCACTCAAATCTTCTTTCCACAAAATCCAAATCCTATGAGAGAGAGTTGAGTGTTGGGGAGACTACCATTTGAAGCACAAGAGCAAGGAGTTCATCATCAACACATCATTTGTTACTTCTTGGAGAGTGGTGTCTCCTAGATTGGCTAGGTGTCACTTGGGAGCCTCCGACAAGATTGTGGAGTTGAACCAAGGAGTTTGTAAGGGCAAGGAGATCGCCTACTTCGTGAAGATCTACCGCTAGTGAGGCAAGTCCTTCGTGGGCGATGGCCATGGTGGGATAGACAAGGTTGCTTCTTCGTGGACCCTTCGTGGGTGGTTGCTTCTTCGTGGACCCTTCGTGGGTGGTTGCTTCTTTGTGGACCCTTCGTGGGTGGAGCCCTCCGTGGACTCGTGCAACCATTACCCTTCGTGGGTGGAGCCCTCCGTGGACTCGCGCAACCATTACCCTTCGTGGGTGGAGCCCTCCGTGGACTCGCGCAACCGTTACCCTTCGTGGGTTGAAGTCTCCATCAACGTGGATGTAGGATAGCACCACCTATCCGAACCACGGGAAAAACATCCGTGTCTCCAATTGCGTTTGAATTCTCCAAACCCTTCCCTTTACATTCTTGCAAGTTGCATGCTTTACTTTCCGCTGCCAATATACTCTTTGCATGCTTGCTTGAATTGTGTGATGATTGCTTGACTTGTCCTACAATAGCTAAAATCTGCCAAGAACTAAAATTGGGAAAATGTTAAGTTTTTATTTGGTCAAGTAGTCTAATCACCCCCTCTAGACATACTTTCGATCCTACAAGTGGTATCAGAGCTTTGGTCTCCATTTGCTTTGATCTCCATAGCTTTTGGTGGTCATAGCCTTGGTTTCACAACCTAGGAGAGTATGGCGTCTAGCGAGGGAAATTATCACCGTAGAGGTCCTTACTTTGATGGTACTAATTTTGCTAGTTGGAAGCATAAAATGAAAATGCATATTCTTGGACATAACCCCGTCGTTTGGGCTATTGTGTGTGTTGGTTTGCAAGGTGACTTCTTTGATGGGAAAGAACCAAACCGTGAAGCTACCGCGGATGAGTTGAAGATGTTGCAATACAATGCTCAAGCTTGTGATATTCTCTTCAACGGATTGTGCCCCGAAGAATTCAACAAAATCAGCCGTCTTGAGAATGCAAAGGAAATTTGGGACACTTTGATTGATATGCACGAAGGTACCGACTCCGTCAAGGAATACAAGTTGGATGTGCTTCAAAGTCAACTTGACAAGTTCAAAATGAAGGATGGTGAAGGTGTCGCTGAAATGTACTCTAGGCTTGCTCTCATCACAAATGAGATTGCCGACGTAGGAAGTGAAGAGATGACCGATAGATTCATCATCAAGAAGATTCTAAGAGCCTTGGATGGAAAATATGATACCGTGTGCACATTGATCCAAATGATGCCCAATTACAAAGATCTCAAGCCAACGGAGGTGATTGGAAGAATTGTTGCTCATGAGATGTCACCTAAGGATAAAGAGTAACTTCACAACAAATCAAGTGGTGCCTACAAAGCCTCATGTGAAGCCCCTACATCATCAAGTGAGAAACAAAACTTCAATGAAGAATTGAGCTTAATGGTGAAGAACTTCAACAAGTTCTACAAGAGTAGAAGCAAAGATAGAAGCTTCAAGTCAAGGTCCTACAATGACAAAAGATCTTCTAGTCGAGAGCGAAACTGCTACAATTGTGGAAGACCCGGACACTATTCCAATGAGTGTACGGCTCCCTACAAGAGAAGAGAAGATTCCCTAAGAAGAAGAAGCAAAGAATCACCACCAAGAGAGAGAAGGAGTAGAGATGATCGTTATGAATGAAGATACTCACGGAGAAGCAAAGGTTCGGAAAGGAAGGAAAAATCATCAAGGAGCTACACAAAACGAAGACATCAAGCTCATGTTGGTGAATGGGTATCCGGCTCCGACTCCGACAGCCACTCCGAGAGAAGTTATCACTCCGACTCCGAAGATACTCAAGATGAAGGTGTTGCCGGTCTAGCACTTGTGTCAACCAACTCCTACGACATATTTGACTCACCAAATGAAGGAATTGGAAGATGCTTCATGTCCAAAGGTCCTAAGGTAACACACCCCGAGTATGTTGATTTCAATAGTGATGAAGATGACTTGTTAGGTGATGATTTGCTTGTTGACAACTCTAGTGATGAATACTATGATGAAACATCAATTAATCATGCTAATCAAGATAAAACGAATGACAATGATAAGGAGAAGATTGAGGCTCTAACTAAAGAACTAAACACTCTTAAGTTAGCTCATGAAACTATCTTCGAAGATCATCGAGAACTTTTAAGAGCTCATGAGAAATTATGCTTTGAAAAGCTCAATCTTGAGCAAGAGCATGAGTTCTTAAAAGCAATCAATGATGATCTCCGCAAGAAAAGTTCTTCTTACATTGCCAAGCGTTTACTCTTATCCACTTACATGCCTCAAGTCAAGTCTAGTAACAAGAACAAGAAAGATTCTTCCTCTAGCAGTAACAATGATCATGCTAAATCCAATATTGTTGCTTCTAGTAGTTCTCTTGATTCCACTAATGATTCTCTTAGCCAAGTTACACTTGAGCAAGAAAATAGCTTATTGAAGGGAATTATAGAGAAAGGAGTGTACAAAAGCTTTGCCGGGAGTAAGCAATTCGAGGAAATTGTGCGCAAGCAAGGAATGCACCGGAAGAATCAAGGTGTTGGTTTTGAACGAAAGTTCAATGCCAATGGAGTTGAGTGGGAAGAAGATCAATACCCCAAGACAAAGTTTGTTCCCCAACAAGAGAAGTATGATACTTCTTTCAAGGGGACACAAGCTCAAGATGATCTTCCACCACAAGACTACAAGCAAAAAGGCAAAAACAAGCTTCAAGAGGAAATTGATGCATTTGAAGAAGCTCCTAAGACCTTAGTCAAGTGGATTCCCAAGACTACTTCAAGTTCCACTTCATCAAATACGACTACAACTCCAAGGATTCCCATCAAGATGATGTGGATCCAAAAGAAGAAGAACTAGAGAGTTCTTGAGGGTGACTCCGCCAACATACTTCACTCTTATCATTTTGGCAAGAACAAGTGCAATCAACTTCCACATCTTGCACTAGTTCAAGGAGTCACAAACCCTCTTGTTGGTAAGACAAGGGACAAGGTAACCTAAAAGTTTTCATGGACATCATCTTGTGTGTGCATCACTCTATGTCTATGGATATCCTTGTTTGTTCCTTGTGGGACTAACCCATGTAGGTATTGAAAGTGCAATTCACTCAAATGGATAGCTCCAAGTGATCTACATCAACATTGAGCATCCACATCTTCAACATCTACATGAAGTCATCATCGACAAAACCCGAGGTTAGTTCATCCCTCTAAGGGGGGATATCACATCTAGGGGGAGCTTTACTCTAAGACTTGAGCTAAAGCAACTCTAAAGATGTGAACACAACAATGCTTTATGTAAAAGTGGCAACCCCACTTGAGCTTAAACGATGAGTATGACCTATGATCAAGTGTTCTCACTTGACTCCTAAGTCAATATACTCATATATAGATGACCTTGTCATCGCAAATTGCTTGATAGATGCTAGAATTGGTTGTGCATGCCTTGTCACATATTTCATTTGCCATCTTATTGTGTGAGCATGCTGGTTGCATATTTTACTCATTCGAGGACATCCACTTGTTGTTTTGATTGTTTGGTTTTATTTCCTTTTGCCAAGTGGATGGACAAGAATGACTAAGAACCTCCTCTAGCTATCTATGCTTTTCTCGTCTCAAACTCTATTCATGCTACATCACAAAATTTGATCAAGTCAGATTCGAACCACTCTATGTGAGGAGCGCTCGGAGTCCCCGATTCGTCATAGACTTAAACTTCCAAAACCTCTTTATGATTCTCGGTCTGACCGATACCCTACTTTCGGTCCTACCGAGATCATTAAGTTGATCTAGGTTTTTGATCTCGGTGCAACCGATTTGAACCATTCGGTCACACCGAGTTGCAACAACTGTATACAGTTTTGCATCTCGGTGCCACCGAGTTGTTCCACTCGGTCACACCGACAGGGTCGGGCTATATATAGTCACGGGCAAAAATTTGGAAATTTCTCCGAACCCCTTCGCCCGCGCGATAGCCTGCTCTGCCAACTTGGTCTCCAGATCGTCTCCTCGCCGCCAGCCGCCTCCAGTCGCTGGTCTCCGTCGCCGTCAACGGAAATTCAACCCCACCGTTGCCACCGTAGTGAGTCTCCGCCGAACTAGGGTATGGACTCGATCTTTGTGCTATTCCCCAATCCGATTCTTAGCACATTGTGATCATCATGATTCTTGCCACGTTTGTTAAACTTCTATCCAGTCAATGAACTCGTAGATTAGGTTTAATTCGAAAATTTTAGGGTTAGGTTTCTGCCGAAACCATCTCGGACCCACCGAGTTGAAAAACTCGGTCCCACCGATTTGGCTTATGCCATTGCACAAGTGAGACTCGGTCTGACCGAGAATTACTTATCGGTGTGACCGATTTTGGAACTCTGTGAAACCCTAGCAGTCTCGGTGCCACCGAACTGTGACTTGGTCTGACCGAGTTCACTAGTTTAGGTGCCAAAACTGCTTCGGTATCACCGAGTTTAGAAATCGGTAGATCCGAGATGCTTTCAGTGGGAAACTAAAACTAAGTTTTTGAATTATTCTTTTGCAAAAATCTCTGCATTTTGTGATGCTTATCCACTCTATCTCATCTATAACCTATTCACAGGGTCAGCAGTCAGAGCTTGCATCATGTCAGACCAAAGTGATAGCCAGAACTTGTCAGAGCAGCAAGTGTAGATGAGTGAGGGCACTAGTCCCTCAAGTTCCTCAGATGATGGCAGTAGAAGTACTCCTAGCAATCTGCCAAAAGCTGCCACCAGACAGAGGAAGAAGAGAACCTCAGAATCAGAGGATGAGGATTATGTGGCAGAAGAGGAAGCAACTTCAAAGAGAGTAGTGCTTGAGAAGGAACATGGCTCAGCTCAAGGCACAAAACCAGGGATGAAGATCAAAAGGCTAGCAGGCAGGCAGCCTATGTCAAAGGCCAGAGCTTCAACTGAGAAACCCACTCCCATAGAGCCAGTTGCTGCTGAAGGCAAGAAAAGGAAGGAAAGGGTCAAGAAGACCGTAGCCAAAGTGCTTGGAAAGGCTTCCATCATGGAAGATGAGGATGAAGAAGAAGAGGTTGCTGCACCAGCACCTCAGGCTCCCAAGCTGATGGGTGATGCCATAAGATCAGGGTCAACTGCTTCTAAGGCCAAGCCAGCTCCAAAGCCAAAGCCAAAGAGGAACACAAGAAGCATCCCAGCTACTGAGAAGAACAAGGCCCCAATGCCTGAAGCTGCAGAAGAAGAAGAAGAGAATGTTCTTAGAAAGCTCAAGCCCAAGATCCTAGACCACAATGATGCTCATCCTGTGGCTGAGGACATGAAGCTCAGGAGAGATTCAGGGCTCCAGAAGTGGAGAGAAGCAGACCCGCATGCTTCAAGGAGAAGGACTGCAGTTGACTACAGGTTTCACACCAAGGAGCAGCAAGACTTTTATGAGACAGTGCTGCTAGACAAGAAGCCAATTGTCTGTGATATGAGATGGGTTGATTGGCAATACATCAAGGACAACGAAGAGTACTACCCTGGAGTGCAGGACAGCTTCAAGGCATGTGGAGTAGAGGACTTTGTTGGGCAGAAGCTCACAAAGTGGAACGAGGAACTCATCATGCAGTTCTACTCCACAGCCCATTTCTATCCAGATGGCAGGATTGTATGGATGTCAGAGGGTACGAGGTACCAGTCTACAGTTGCTGAATGGGCTCAGCTGATTAATGCCCCAGAAGAGCATGACGATGACTTGGACATTTATGCCAAGAAGAAGATGGACCACAACTCAATGTCAAACATGTACAAGGAGATTCCAAATGAAGCATTTGATACGTTCAAGTTTGGCTCAGTACACTATCTTCTGTCAGGGCTGCCAACCATCAACTGGATTCTTAGGCACACCCTATTGCCCAAGTCTGGAGATCACAAGATGATCAGAGGCCATGCGATCAATTTGCTTCATATATTTGATGTGCCACAGAACTTCAAAGTGATGATCCTCATGGTAGAGACCATTAAGAGGACAGCAGCTGATCAGAAGAGGAGCTGTGGATATGCCCCACAGATTCAGGAGCTCATCAACTCTAAGATGGGCACGGGCATATACTTATTGGACAAGGAACACCTGCCCATCCGTCCAGACTTTGAAGATAATCAAGTGGTCATGACTGAGAATGAGCCATCATCTGCCCAAGCACAAGCCAAGAAGGAGAAGGCAAGGAAGGAGAAAGCTGCCAAGATGCCTACTCAAGAGGAGGCATCTGAATATTTCCTGAAAACCAAACAAGAGCAGCTTGGTTACTTGATTGCATCCACCCAGCGGATTGAGCAAGGACTAGCCACCCTAACTCAGAACCAGACATGCTTAGAGAGGATCATGGAACAAAAGTTCTATGACTTGGATGTCAAAAGTGACAGAGATTCAGACTGCAGTGGAGCAGCTCCAGGATGACATGCAGGAGAGGAGAGGCAAGACTACAACTGATGCCTTTGCCAGAGTGCCACGAGGTCCGAGGTCGTCTGCAGTGCCAGTTGCTGACCCTAGAGCCACCACTTCTACACCACTACAGCTTCAGTTCCACCAGCTCCAGCATCCACTTCAGCCTCGACTCCGACCACGTCTACAGAAGGCTTCGTCCTTGGAGTGCTCCGGACTCCACCACCACCTGAAGATCAAGCCTGAGTGTCGACTTAGCACCATGCATTTTCTAGGAACTTTTTGGTAACTTGTTGCCAAAGGGGGAGAAAATGTATAGATCATAGGCTTCGAGAGAGAGTGTTGCTTTTATTCTCTCTTGTTTTATTTGGTGGTTTTTCGAACTTTGTTTGCTTTTGTGTGAGATACTATGTCATTGCTCGTGAGACATTGATGATCATGTGTTTGATCATAAGCTACACTTAATGTTTGCTTAATATTATCATCTTATCTATCTTATGTGATCATTCACTATTCTTGGTGATGAGTGCATGTGTTTCATTCTTATCATTTTAAGCGCTCCACCAAGATGTATGTGACATGGAAGAGTAACTCATGACTCTAACTCTTTGTGCATTTGCAGTCCAAAGCAAATTTTAAATATGCACAAATTTAGGGGGAGCTCTTACTTGTCACATACTTCTCAAAGCGACGATATATTTCATGCTTATTATCATTTGTCGAAGCTTTGATCTATATGTTATCATCAATTACCAAAAAGGGAGAGATTGAAAGTGCAACTATCCCTAGGTGGTTTTGGTAATTCATAACAACATATAGCTCATTGAGCTAATGCTATTCCAAGATGACTATTTCAGGAAAGCTCAATGATTGGCATGGCATGGATGTGAAAGTGGAACCCTCAAAATGCTAAGGACAAAGGATTGGCTCAAGCTCAAAAGCTCAAGACTCTTCATTTTATATTTTAGTGATCCAAGATCACATTGAGTCTTTAGGAAAAGCCAACACTATCAAGGAGGGATGAGGTGTTGCTTAATGAGCCTCTTGCTTCATGTGCTTAGTGATATGCTCCAAAACCCTCAACTACTTTCCCATATCCACATATGACCTAAACCCTAAGCCAAACTCGGTCCTACCGATTCTTTCTATCCGGCGCCACCGAGTTTCACTTGTCATAAGCCACTGCCAAACCCTAGCAATTCGGTTCTACCGATAGGGATCTCGGTCTCACCGAGATGGGATTGCAAACTCTTTGTTTCCCTTTCGTAACTTTTCGGTCTCACCGAAAGAGCGAATCGGTCCCACCGAGATTGCAATGTAAACTCTATGTTTCCTTTTTGTAACTTTTCGGTCTCACCGAAAGAGCAAATCGGTCCCACCGAGTTTACCTGACCAACTCTCTGGTTAGCTTATTACCAAACTCAGTCTCACCGAGTTTGTGTAATCGGTCTCACCGAGATTACGTTATGCCCAAACCCTAACCATATCGGTCCTACCGAGTTGCATGTCAGTCCCACCGAAAATCTCTAACGGTCACTAGGTTTACCTTTTCGGTCCGACCGAGTTTGTTGATTCGGTCCCACCGAGATTGGAAAACTGTGTGTAACGGTTGGATTTTGTGTGGAGGCTATATATACCCCTCTACCTCCTCTTCATTCGTAGAGAGAGCCATCAGAACACATACACAATTCCAACTCATATGTTCTGAGAGAGAACCACCTACTCATGTGTTGAGACCAAGATATTCCATTCCTACCATATGAATCTTGATCTCTAGCCTTCCCCAAGTTGCCTTCCACTCAAATCTTCTTTCCACAAAATCCAAATCCTATGAGAGAGAGTTGAGTGTTGGGGAGACTATCATTTGAAGCACACGAGCAAGGAGTTCATCATCAACACACCATTTGTTACTTCTTGGAGAGTGGTGTCTCCTAGATTGGCTAGGTGTCACTTGGGAGCCTCCGACAAGATTGTGGAGTTGAACCAAGGAGTTTGTAAGGGCAAGGAGATCGCCTACTTCGTGAAGATCTACCGCTAGTGAGGCAAGTCCTTCGTGGGCGATGGCCATGGTGGGATAGACAAGGTTGCTTCTTCATGGACCCTTCGTGGGTGGTTGCTTCTTCGTGGACCCTTCGTGGGTGGTTGCTTCTTCGTGGACCCTTCGTGGGTGGAGCCCTCCGTGGACTCGCGCAACCATTACCCTTCGTGGGTGGAGCCCTCCGTGGACTCGCGCAACCATTACCCTTCGTGGGTGGAGCCCTCCGTGGACTCGCGCAACCGTTACCCTTCGTGGGTTGAAGTCTCCATCAACGTGGATGTAGGATAGCACCACCTATCCGAACCATGGGAAAAACATCCGTGTCTCCAATTGCGTTTGAATTCTCCAAACCCTTCCCTTTACATTCTTGCAAGTTGCATGCTTTACTTTCCGCTGCCAATATACTCTTTGCATGCTTGCTTGAATTGTGTGATGATTGCTTGACTTGT
>NC_041388.1:657435953-657447382 GCF_002162155.2 Triticum dicoccoides | reverse complement strand
AGTTAGGCTCCTGAGTCGCGATGCTCAGGAGTCCCCCTTGACGCGCGAGCAACAAGTAGGGAATGGGGAGCAAAGGAGTGGATTGGTCATTCCGCGTCGGCAGGGCCCGGCCCGCGCATACCTCAACCGCCGTTAGCCCCGACCGGAAACTAGGACGGGACTAAGGAGTGAGGGGCCACGTGGCAAGTTAGGCTCCTGAGTCGCGATGCTCAGGAGTCCCCCTTGACGTTCAAACGGGTTTTCATACCTTGGCTCCGCTTGGGGAGGGGCACGCGACGACCAGGTCCGAGGGACCTGGCTGGGTGGCGTGCGCTCGGGCATGGCCCGAGCGTAGCCCCCGTGTCCAGCCCCCTCGCGCGGCACTCCCGAGGGGAGGCGTTGCGATGGTGCCAGACACTGGGCTCCGGGCTCCCTGAGGTTGGTACGGCCGTGGGCCGCCCTCAGTTGTTTATCACCAGCGCGGAGCATAGCGCTTCCGTATGTGTACGGGCATAGCCGCTCCTCGGCAGTGTCGTCAGCCAGTGCGGAGCATGGTGCTTCCACTGGTACGTGGGAGGGGGGCTCCCCTCCGGAAGGAGCCCCTGGGGCGTGTACAGCCCCACCCTGACACGTGGCCGGCACGGTAGGGCTAGGAGAGGTGTATCTGGGCACTCGTGAGCTAGCGCGGGACTCACGAGGCCCTACCTCGAGGCGGGTTACGCCTGGCTCTGGGCCTTTATCAATGGTGTGTTCCTGCAGGGTGGTTAGAATGCAAATGCTCTACGTCCTCAGGTCCCGGCCCTCGAGCGAGCTCAGCCGCCGCTGGTATGACAGGTCGCGATGCCGTGGGTCAAGGCCAGGGGGTGAGGGCTGGAGAGCCAGTAGGAGCCCATGAGTCGCGATGCTCTGGTACCCCCCTTTTAACGTGCAAGCGCTTTGCATGAGAGCAGAGAAGTCCGCGATAAGCAGTAGATGACGATCATGGGAACCAGATTAAGCGCGGAGGAGCAAATTCATTTCAAGTAGATGCGGGAAAAGCAAACGCCGCTGGGCCAGGCCCCAGCAGCTTGGAGATGATGCAGCCCGAGGGGCGCCCCCAACAAGGTAGATAAAGAGCGTAGCAAAACAGATACATGCCACAGGGACGGACCCACGCGTCCTGGGAACGACGCGGCCCTGGGGGCTCTCCCAACTAAAAATGGAACTTTAAAGATGTCACCTGATGCCGTTGAAGATGAAGTGATGCCGAAGAAGTGGGCAACGCGCGGTGAAGACGTCGACCCTCACGAGCCCCGAGGCCCAGGAGCCTCGGGAGGCTCCGGGGGCACGGGTAGGTCTTCGAGGGCCATCTCCACCTCCGCCAAGACCGCATAATGCCTGACCTCCCGAGCCTCTAGAATGCTCCTCAGCAGGCGCTGATGAGCGGCGACCGCGTTTGGCAGGATGAAAGGCATGCGAACGTAGCTGTGAGGTGGACCCTCGCAACGCCCTACGCCCGAAGGCCAGAGGAGCTCTTGAGACGCGGCTCGGTTGAGCCCTGGCACGTCGATGCAGACGCGCAGCCCACCATCCTCACCTGGATGTGGGGCCACGACGGGCAAGCGGCGGCTACCACGCATGACTCTCAACTCCTGTAGCTCCTGGGTGTTTCCTGCGATGAACTCCTGAGGGTTTGGTCTTCCTTGCCTCGTACCTTCCTAAGGGAAACGTGCCTGGAAGCACCCCTCCAAGTGGTGCCCGAGCGCCTCCCTCGTGACCTTGGCAAAGTCGGTGGCTCTCCACGAAAGAGCCCCCGAGCCCTGCCTGAGGAGGGCGCCAGGCGCGCTTTCCTATGCGACAGAGGGTGGCGCTCCCTGAACGGGCGCAAATCCTGACGCAACGCCTCCGGAGGCGCCTGCCTCCTTATGGCTTGGGCCAGGTGAAGCCTTCTTCTTCTTAAGGGTTGCCTCGGGAAGTCTTCCACTCTTGTGACCTGGGTCTTCGATTGCTGTGGCTTGGAACGCACGCTCAAGTGAACACACCGTGCGCGTCCCTTTCCTCACAGGGTACGGTGATGACTCCATCGCCTCCTGGCATCTTGAGGACATTGTAGCCATGGTGAGTCATTGCCATGAACTTGGCTAGGGCTGGGTACCCGAGGATGGCGTTGTATGGCAGGCGAATGTGGGCGACGTCGAAGTCGATGAGCTTGGTGCGGTAGTTTTTGCGCTGCCCGAAGGTGACTGGCAGACGAACTTGCCCTATCGGAACAGTGGAACCATCAGTGACTCCTGAGAACGGCTTGGTCGGCTGGAGCTGATCATACATCACTTGGATATTGTCGAACGTCTTGATGGACAGGACATTGAGTCCTGCTCCACCATCAACGAGGGTCCTGGTGACCTGCACATTGTTGATGACCGGGGAGCAAAGCATCAGGAGAACTCCGGCCGTTGCCGCGCACTTGAGCTGATCCGCTGAGCTGAACGTGATGGCGCACGCAAACCACCTGAGAGGGCGTGTGGCCTCAAGCTTGGGGAGGACTGCATTCACCTCGCAAGCAAACTGCTTGAAGATGCGCTGTGATGCTGGGGCCTGGGCGCCACCCAAGATGCAAGCGATTGTGCGCAGCTCATGGAAGCCCCCTCGTCTTGATGTTGGTCTTCGTTCCTTCTTGGTGGTGGCAGTAGAGGAGGGAGGCCTGTGTTACCGTGCGGGCAATCCTCACGAGGCTGATCCCTCCAGCCTCCCTCGCGAGGCTGGTCCTGCCAGCGTTCCTTGCGAGGTCGGTCACACCACCCTTGGCGAGGGCCACGGTCTTCCCATCGTCCTCCACCTCTCCTCCTCGGCCATAGCCCCCGTCGTTGCGCTCGGGGCATCGGCCGATACGCCCATCTCGCACGGCCCTGAGCTCTTGGCATTCGTTGGTGTTGTGGGTGTGGAGGTCGTGGTACACGCAGTATCGGCTACCCTTGGATGACTCAGGCTGATCCCTGCCTCGCTTGGTGTCTGGTTCTGCTGCGAGCACGGCAGCTCCCTTACGCTTCGCGTCCTTGGCCTTGGGCTTTTTCTCTTTTGGGTCGGCAGCCGGGAGCTCGAGGAGGGAGAGGCGCCCTTCCTCAGCCCTGGCGCACTTGGTCGCCAAGTTGAACAGCTCCAGGGATGTGCACAGGTCTTCATGGATTGCCAGCTCCTCCTTCATCTTGATGTCGCGCAGGCCATCGGAGAACGCTGAGATAATGGCTTCCTCAGTCACCCTGGGGATCTTGAGGCGAGCATTGTTGAAGCGCTGGATGTATTTCTGCAAGGTTTCCCCTGGTTGTTGCTTGAAGCGGCGCATGTCGCTTATGGCCGGGGGCCGGTCGCGAGTGCCCTGGAAGTTGGCGATGAAGCGAGTGCGCATCTCGTCCCGGGAGGAGATCATGTTGGGAGCCAGGTTCAGGAGCCAGGTGTGGGTGCCGTCCTTGAGCGCCATGGGAAACCAGTTCGCCATGACCTTTTCATCTCCATTGGCGGCTTCAATGCCCAGCTCGTAGAGCTCTAGGAATTTCGCGGGGTCTGCCGTGCCATCATAGCGAGGGGGCAGATCAGGCTTGAATTTGCCTGGCCATGTGACGCCGCGTAGCTCGGGGGTGAAGGCGCGGCAGCCTGCTGTGGCCACCGGCGCCCTTTGCTGGTGCTGGGCCCGCTCCTGGTGATTACCACGCGCCGCCGCCTAGAGCAGCGCGGGGTCTCGGCGTGGAGGCGCAGGGATGCGATCTTGGCGCGCCGGTGCTGGGAGCGCGCGAGCACCTTCTTGAGGACGAGGGATCTCTTGGCAGCTCCTTCTTGCCGCGTAGGCGCCGGACATGGAGGGTCTCGCCCTGGGGCTGCACGCCTTGGAGCCAGGGCACCTTATTGGGGAGGAGGTGGCAGAGGCGCCTCCCGATCCTCGCCCCCTGCACGGAATGGAGGGCGAGGCAGCGAGAAGGACGACAAAGGAGAGCCCCCTGCGGCGCTGACGAGCTCGGTGATGCAGGTGAGCCAGTCCTCGTAGAGGTCGTCGACGGGGTGGTAGTGCAGGAGCTCTCTTGCCAGGAGCAGCACGGCGTGCACGTCCGTGGGGGCGCGACGGGCATGGGACGACGAACCGGTTGGAGTTAGTGACGGGGTTGCGGTGCGGCCCTCCTGCTGCACTGAAGGATGCTAGGACGAGGCCTGCTGCTCGTTCCCCGCCGGGCCAGTGGCGGCGTTGGCGGCAGGCGACGGGGAACGATGAGGGTGTCCGCCGACGGGCGCCGTCTGGGCGACGCGGGTGGCGAGAGCAGCCCGGTGCTCGGCACGAGCCCGACGAGCGTCAGCCATGGACACGATGGAAGATCACACGCGAACAACGGAAGAAAGATTCTAACGCACCCCTACCTAGCGCGCCAAATGTCGGATTTCGGGTTCTGGCAGACCCTTAAGGTTTGAACTCTGGGGTGCGCACGGAGATCTTTCCCCTACTGACTTGCACTTCTATGGCTCGCAAGAAATCTAGGCTGGAAAGAAGAACACACAAAGGACACGAGGTTTATACTAGTTCGGGCCACCGATGTGATGTCATACCCTACTCCAGTGTGTGGTGTAGTGGATTGCCTCAGGGGCTGATGATGAACAATACAGGGGGAAGAATGGCCTTGCCAGAGGTGTTCTTGAGCTGGTGCGGTGTGTTCTACTTGGTCCGGATCTCTCTCTCTCTTTCTCTTCTCTCTCCCTTTCTTCTTTTTTCTTCTCTTTTTTTCTGGGGCTAGTCCTATTTATAGAGGCCCTGGTCCTCTTCCCAAATAATGAGCGAGAAGGGCACCAACAATTGGCCATTTTGAACGGGAACATCTAGTACAAGTTATCCTGACCAAAGGTGGTCTTCGGCTGCCAAAAGCACTGGTGATGACGCCGTCTTGGGCTCCATGGTGACCTCCATCCTACCGCTCTGCTGGTCTTGGTCTCGTTGCACCGGAATGGTAACCTTTACCCAATGCCTTGGCCTGTGCTTGCTCCCTTTGCACCGAAGGGGAAACAAGGACACTACGCAGGCCGGCGCCCGCCTAATCTCGATCGTCATGGCTTGCGTCACGGGCTCCTCGCGAGGCACCCCTCCCATGATCTCTCCGCGTCCTCACGAGCCTGCCTGATGAGGCTGCTCCTGAGGAAGCCTCCTGTCGTCTGCCCCGCAAGGCTTGGCCCCTTGCGAGGGTCTTGAGCTTGAGCTGATGAAGCTGGGCCGCACTGGGCCCCACTCGAGCCACGCTGCAGGCCGCAGGCCGCAGGCAGGCAAGTCTGGGCAGCCGATAGAAGTAGACGAAAGAGGGGATGCCTTCCGGGGCATCCCCAAGCTTTGGCTTTTAGGTGTCCTTAGATTATCTTGGGAGTGCCATGGGCATCCCCAAGCTTAGGCTGCCACTCCTTGTTCCATAATCCATCAAATCATTACCCAAAACTTGAAAACTTCACAACACAAAACTTAAAGTAGAAAATCTCGTGAGCTCCGTTAGCGAAAGAAAACAAAAGACCACTTCAAGGTACTGTAATGAACTCATTCATTATTTATATTGATGTTATACCTACTGTATTCCAACTTCTCTATGGTTTATAAACTATTTTACTAGCCATAGATTCATCAAAATAAGCGAACAACACACGAAAAACAGAATCTGTCAAAAACAGAACAGTCTGTAGTAATCTGTAGCTAGCGCAAGATCTGGAACCCCAAAAATTCTAAAATAAATTGCTCGACGTTAGGAATTTATCTATTAATCATATGCAAAAAGAATTAACTAAATATCACTTTTCAAATAAAAATGAAAGCAGTTCTCATGAGCGCTAAAGTTTCTGTTTTTTACAGCAAGTTCAACAAGACTTTCCCCAAGTCTTCCCAACGGTTCTACTTGGCACAAACACTAATTAAGCACAAAAAACACAACCAAAACAGAGGCTAGATAAATTATTTATTACTAAACAGGAGCAAAAATCAAGGAATAAAAATAAAATTGGGTTGCCTCCCAACAAGCGCTATCGTTTAACGCCCCTAGCTAGGCATAACAAGCAAGAATAAATCTAGGTATTGCCATCTTTGGTAGGCAATCCATAAGTGGCTCTCATGATAGATTCATATGGTAATTTTATTTTCTTTCTAGGGAAGTGTTCCATGCCCTTTTTTAATGGAAATTGAAATCTAATATTCCCTTCCTTCATATCAATAATTGCACCAACCGTTCTAAGGAAAGGTCTACCGAGAATAATAGGGCAAGAAGGATTGCAATCTATATCGAGAATGATAAAATCTACGGGCACATAATTCCTATTTGCAACAATAAGAACATCCTTAATTCTCCCCATAGGTTTCTTAATAGTGGAATCCGCAAGATGCAAGTTTAGAGAGCAATCATCAAAATCACGGAAATCTAGCAAATCACACAAAGTTTTGGGAATAGTAGAGACACTAGCACCCAAATCACACAAAGCATAAAACTCATAATCTTTAATTTTAATTTTAATAGTAGGTTCCCACTCATCATAAAGTTTTCTAGGGATATAAACTTTCAACTCAAGTTTTTCTTCATAAGTTTGCATCAAGGCATCAATGATATGTTCGGTAAAGGCTTTATTTTGACTATAAGCATGAGGAGAATTTAGCACGGATTGCAACAAGGAAATACAATCAATTAAAGAGCAATTTTCATAATTAAATTTCTTGAAATCCAATATAGTGGGTTTAGCAACATCTAGGGTTTTATTTCTTTTAATCCCACTTTTATCAATTTCATCATCAAGATCTAAATACTCCGAATTTTTAGAAAGCCTTCTAGGTAAAGGTGGATCATATTCAGTTTCATCAAGATTTATATTGCAAAACAAAGATTTAATAGGAGACACATCAATAACTTTTAGATCTTCATCTTGATTTTCATAGGAATTGGAAGAACACGCTTTAATAAAGGCATCTTTCATAGCACGCGTCCTAGCGGTTCTTTCCTTGCACTCATCAATGGAAATTCTCATGGCTTTGAGAGACTCATTGATATCATGCTTAGGAGGAAAAGATCTAAGCTTTAAAGAATCACCCTCAAGAGAAATTCTATCAACGTTCCTAGCCAAATCATCAATCTTAAGCAAATTTTCTTCAATCATAGCATTAAAATTCTTTTGCGAAGTAATAAATTCTTTAATATTAGATTCAAAATCAGAGGGCATCTTATTATAATTTCCATAAGAGTTGTTGTAGGAATTTCCATAATTATTAGAAGGATTACTAGGGTAAGGCCTAGGATTAAAATTCCCTCTATATGCATTGTTACCAAAATTATTCCTACCGACAAAATTCACATCCATGGATTCATTATTATTCTCAATCAAAGTAGACAAAGGCATATCATTAGGATCAGAAGAAACACTCTTAGTAGCAAATAATTTCATAAGTTCATCCATCTTTCCACTCAAAACATTAATTTCTTCTATCGCATGCACTTTTTTATTAGTGGATCTTTCAGTGTGCCATTGAGAATAATTAACCATAATATTATCTAGGAGTTTAGTAGCATCTCCGAAAGTGATTTCCATAAAAGTGCCTCCCGCGGCCGAATCTAAAAGATTTCTAGAAGCAAAATTCAATGAGAGAAGTGCATATATCAACCTTCAACTCTTTGGTCGGTCTAATATACACCCCTCATCTATTATACCGTCTAAGTTGCACCCTCCAACTATCAAAACCAGACGAATTACCCCCTGTCTCGCCTTGACCCTGGTTTTGGTCCAGTCAGCACATGTTGACCAGGTCAACTCGTCCAGTCAGCATGCCATGTCAACAATGAAATGAATATATAATGCATAAATCGATAATTTGAAAAATATCTAATCTGCTGGTCAAAATTTGGCAGCATTTTGGTGCCATTTGGTACCATTTGAGCATCATATGAACAAATAAAAAGGCTTGAACATAACTGGTCACATATACATATATATAGGTCTGAAACACACATACATAGGTCTCACATACATATAGATAGGTCTGATACACACAAAGGTCTCACAAATAGGTCTGACACATATGTCTCACATAGATAGGTCTGATGGACACCCAAACCTCACAAGCACACAAATAACTTTCAATTTTCAAATCCCAGCAAGCTTCGAAACCGAGCATATTTGGCCTTGCCAGTCCCCTTGCCTTTGTTACTGCCATTGCTACTGCTCCTCTCTTTGGTAACTTTGCTGCTAGTTGTCGCGCGAGAAGTACCAGTGCAAACATTGACATTCACATTCGAGCTTCCATGTACATTGAAGGTATTTCCAGAGAAATTATTTGACCTACTGTTGTTATTAGTTGGCGCCCTTCTCTTTGCTTGTCTTGGTGGTGCCATCTCCATGGTGGCCCTTCTTTTGTGTGAAGTGCTTTGTTGTGAACTCTGTAATAGAAAAATTAGATGTACTACATTATATCAGCAGTGGTACAAAAAAGAAAGTACGGCGGAAAAATATGGTGAACGAGCTTACCAGAACAGGTGCTTCACTTGGTGGACGAGCACTTCCCCTAGGAGCACTAGGCATAGCAGAAAGTGGAGCAGTACCACTAGGAGCAGAAGCAGATGGAGCACTAGCACTAGGCACTCCATTTCTTTGTTTGCAAGTTGTTTTGTTGTGTCCACTTTGCTTGCACAAGCTACACTTGATCACTGTGCCAACCTTGCTAACTTTGCTAGTCTTTGGTTTTTCTTCCTCTTCTCTTGTTCTACACTTCTTTTTCCTACCAGGCATATTGATGTGCCCAGGTGCTTTTGGTTTTGGTATCTGAGACACAGGCCATGCAGCTCTTCCCTCAAGAGGTTGCAGACAATAAGCATAAGTTTTTTTGAAATTATCCACTCTATAGCAATCAGCAATGTAATCATCCAATTTGTTTGTAGTGCAGTGTATGCAGCTGATGGCATGAGAGCAAGGAAGGCCTGACAACTGCCAATACCTACAACTACATGTCCTGTCATGCAATCTGACAGTGTACCTATGTACTCTTGTCTTCACTTCATATGCATCATTGCCATTAAAAATTGCATGACAATAAGCAGAATAATCTATGCTTTTCTGTAGCTTCTTCAGTACTTTTGGACAGATGATGCCAGTCCAACTTTCCATTTCACTTCTCATTTCTTGTATCCTGATCATAATTTGTTGCCTAATTGTTTCGAACATTGTTATCACAGGATATAATCTAGCCTCAACTATCCATTTGTTAAAAGTTTCAGAAATGTTGTTGTCCACAGAATCACAACAACTTCCTAACCTGAACCAAGCCCTGCTCCAGTGTTGTGGGTCTGTGTTCATAACATCCCTTGCTCCATCAGGTGTGCATTGTGCTAACTTGGCCCTTGCAAGATTGAACAACATTGTGCAAGGTGCTTTTGCACAAGCCCAAAATAGCTTTTGCCAGTCCTTTTCCCTATATTTTTTTCCTCTAGTTAGCATATATGTGCCTAGCACAATTCCTATGCTCTGCCATTGGAGCCCAGTGGTGAACAACATTCAATATTCCTTTTTTCTGATCAGAAATTATAACCCAGCCATCACCATCTCCAACTTTCAGATCATTAAACAACAAGCTACAAAACCAGTCCCAAGATTCATTGGTCTCCTTATCCACAAGTGCCCATGCTATTGGATACATCTGATGATTTGCATCTCTACCAACGGCAGTTAATATCTCTCCTGCTCTCCCTTTCAAAAAGCATCCATCTAAGGATATAACTTTCCTACACCCAGCTAAGAAGCCCTTCTTACAAGCATCAAAGCACACATAAAAGTGGTGGAATGTTGGTTCTTCAAAATCTGGGTGAAGCTTGACCACACAAGTAGTCCCAGGGTTGCTTCTAAGTAACTCAAGTTGGTAATCAAACACTTGGCTGTACTCTCCCTCTTTAGCCGCAAGCATTTTTCCAATGACAAGTGCTTTTGCTCTCTTGATTTTGGATATTGACACATTTGCAAACATTTTTCCTGCACGGTTGACTTTAATTGCTGGATTGACCATTCTGGACTTGACATTATCAAACTCTCAAACTTTTCTGCAATCCGTCTACTTGTAACTAGTGCACTATCTTTCCTTTTTGGACAAGTGTGTTCCTCCGTAAATGAAGTAATCTGCCAACTTTCAAACTTTGATGTTTTCCTCAACAAACACACCCAAGGACAATGAGGCCATGTGCACTTTGCCCTTACTCTGACTCCCTCATCTTTTAAGAACTTGATTTCTTTTCTTTCCTTCAGTGCATAACGAATGATTGCATCTTTGAACTCCTTCTTCCCACTAAATGTCATACCCAATGTGAACTTGATCACTTCTGCTTTCTTATTAAACCTAGCATATTCAGACTCACGCTTGATAAGTTCACCATCACTATCCTCATCATAAGATTCATCCTCTTCGGCACTTGAGTCATCTTCATAATTGCCTTCAGGTTTAACTACATTCAATGCTTCAAACTCATACTCAAGTGCAAGTTTTTCAGCTGCCATCTTCTTGCTCCTTTTGAATTTCTTGTAATCTTGCTTAATAGCATCTGCCTCATTGTCATCCGATGAACAATCTGGTGGCACAAAGTCACTATCATCGGAGCTGCTTTCTACATCAATTGGCTTTTCCTTTGCGGACTTCTTCTCATTAGTAGTAGCTACATAATCGTCTTCAGCCCAATCTTCTTCCTCACTAACTTCTTCATCTTGCACGGCCGGATCCTCCACATACACATCAGCCACACCTGCATCTGTTGTACATGCTGACAGTGTTTCAACAGACTTGTCCTCAGACAACATCAACAATCCATCAAATAAATCCTTCCCAGGGAAGAGCCAGTGCAATTGCTGTCCGTCCACTGTGACATAATGCTCACTCAAACATTGTTGAATTCTCTGTAAGCTCAAGGTTGCTCGATCTAAAAAGGACATTGCTTCTTTGCCCCCCACATACTGTATTGTCTTCCCGTCATTGATAAATTCCCCATTGAAATGAAAACGGACAGCAATACAATCTGCTGGATCCATAACCTATGATTACAAAAAAATAAATGAGATAAATCACTTTGTTGCAGAGGACCCAAATCATCCCTAAGTGAGCCTTATGAACTATTCTGTGAAAGACGGAGAAGATGGCAGAAGTGGGCGGGGGAATATTTCTCACCTAATTCTTCGCGTCCTCAACCTCGCGTCCGAGCGCTGGGAGAACTTGGCAAGCTATGGCGGCGACGATACTTCACCGTCGAGATCAGCCTAGGGGCTGCGGGCTCTGCTTGGAGTTTGGGTAGGAGCTCTGCCCGTGGAGGGATAACTGGAGGAGGCGGCGACAGCTTCAGATCGGCCGGTGGCGGGAGCAACTCAGGCGGCGGTGAGGAGAGACCGGGGCAGCGGCGCTGGTCTCCTCGGGAGAGATCGGGGCGGCGGCGCTGGTCTCCTCGGGAGAGACCGGG
>NC_041388.1:657417216-657435436 GCF_002162155.2 Triticum dicoccoides | reverse complement strand
GGAGAGATCGGGGCGGCGGCGCTGGTTTCCTCAGCGCCAGGCGGAGGTGGGGAAATCTGAGAGAGAGATCGAACGAGAGAAAGGGGGTGCTCGGGCTGTGTAGGTTAAGTCAGACGTGGCATGCTGACTGGACGAGTTGACCTGGTCAACATGTGCTGACTGGACCAAAACCAGGGTCAAGGCGAGACAGGGGGGTAATTCGTCTGGTTTTGATAGTTGGAGGGTGCAACTTAGACAGTATAATAGATGAGGGGTGTATATTAGACCGACCAAAGAGTTGAAGGTTGATATATGCACTTCTCTCAAATTCAATCCGACATAAATTTTTTGTATAATCATCCACAAATTCAAACCATGAGTAGGGCAATTATGTATCATTAATTTCATTATCTCCCAAGCTTGTGCAACATGTTCATGATCAAGTTGCTTAAAATTCATAATATCGTTTCTAAGAGAGATGATCTTAGCGGGAGGAAAATACTTAGAGATAAAAGCATCTTTGCACTTGTTCCATGAATCAATACTATTTTTAGGCAAAGATGAAAACCAAGTTTTAGCGCGATCTCTAAGCGAAAAAGGAAATAGCTTCAATTTAACAATATCATTATCGACATCTTTCTTCTTTTGCATGTCACACAAATCAACGAAGCTATTAAGATGGGTAGCGGCATCTTCACTAGGAAGGCCGGAGAACGGATCTTTCATGACAAGATTCAGCAAAGCAGCATTAATTTCACAAGATTCAACATCGGTAAGAGGAGAAATCGGAGTGCTAAGGAAATCATTATTGTTGGTATTGGTGAAGTCACACAATTTGGTATTATCTTGAGCCATCGCGACAAACAAGCAATCCAACACACGAGCAAAAAGCAAACGGGCAAAAGAGGCAAATAGAGAGGGAGGATAGAGAGAGAGGGCGAATAAAACAACAAGGGTGAAGTGGGGGAGAGGAAAACGAGAGGCAAATGGCAAATAATGTAATGCGGGAGATAGGGATTCTGATGGGTACTTGGTATGTTGACTTTTGCGCAGACTCCCCGGCAACGGCGCCAGAAATTCTTCTTGCTACCTCGAAGAGGAGAGGATAATGCAGCAAAGTAGCGTAAGTATTTCCCTCAGTTTTTGAGAACCAAGGTATCAATCCAGTAGGAGGCTACGCGCGAGTCCCTTGTACCTACACAAAAACAATAGCTCAACGCAACCAACACGCTTAGGGGTTGTCAATCCCTTCACGGTCACTTACGAAAGTGAGATATGATAGAGATGATAAATAATATTTTTGGTATTTTTGGTATAGAGATGCAAAGTGAAAAGTAAAAGGCAAAGTAGAAGCAAAGCAATAATAAAGTGATGGAGATTGATATGATGAGAAAGAGACCCGGGGGCCATAGGTTTCACTAGTGGCTTCTCTCAAGAGCATAAGTATTCTACGGTGGGTGAACAAATTACTGTTGAGCAATTGACAGAATTGAGCATAGTTATGAGAATATCTAGGTATGATCATGTATATAGGCATCACGCCCGAGACAAGTAGACCGACTCCTGCCTGCATCTACTACTATTACTCCACTCATCGACCACTATCCAACATGCATCTAGAGTATTAAGTTAAAAACAGAGTAACGCCTTAAGCAAGATGACATGATGTAGAGGGATAGTTTCATGCAATATGATAAAAACCCCATCTTGTTATCCTCGATGGCAACAATACAATACGTGCCTTGCTGCCCCTTCTGTCACTATGAAAGGACACCACAAGATCGAACCCAAAGCTAAGCACTTCTCCCATGGCAAGAACAACCAATCTAGTAGGCCAAACCAAACTGATAATTCGAAGAGACTTGCAAAGATAACCAATCATACATAAAAGAATTCAGAGAAGATTCAAATATTATTCATAGATAAACTGGATCATAAACCCACAATTCATCGGTCTCAAGAAATACACCGCAAAAAGAAGATTACATTGAATAGATCTCCACGAGAGAGGGGGACAACATTGTATTGAGATCCAAAAAGAGAGTAGAATCCATCTAGCTACTAACTATGGACCCGTAGGTCTGAAGTAAACTACTCACACTTCATCGGAGGGGCTTGGATGATGATGTAGAAGCCCTCCGTGATCGATTCCCCTTCCAACGGAGCTCCGGAACAGGCCCCAAGATGGGATCTCATGGATACAGAAAGTTGTAGCGGTGGAATTAGGTTTTTGGCTCCGTCCCCGATCGTTTGGGGGTACGTAGGTATATATAGGAGGAAGGCGTACGTCGGTGGAGCTTCGAGGGGCCTACAAGGTAGGGGGCGCACCCTAGGGGGGGGGGAGCCCTCCACCCTCGTGACCGCCTTGTGGCTTTCTTGACGGAGGGTCCAAGTCTCCTGGATCTTATCTGATGAGAAAATCACGTTTCCGAAGATTTCATTCCGTTTGGACTCCCTTTGATATTCTGTTTCTCCGAAACACTAAAATAGGCAAAAAACAGCAATTCTGGGCTGGGCCTCCGGTTAATAGGTTAGTCCCAAAAATAATATAAAAGAGGAAAATAAAGCCCAATATAGTCCAAAAAAATAGGTAATATAGCATGGAGCAATCAAAAATTATAGATACGTTGGAGACGTATCACCGGCCCCCTCCCAATTCGGATTGGGCTTGGGGGGCGCGCCTCCCTCCTCTCCCTTCCCTCTCCTCTATTCCACTAAGGCCCAATAAGGCCCATATACTCCGTGGGGGGTTTCGGTAACCTCCTGGTACTCCAGAAAAATGCCCAAACCACTCGGAACCATTCCGATGTCCAAATATAGGCTTACAATATATCGATCTTTATGTCTCGACCATTTCGATACTCCTCGTCATGTCCGTGATCAAATCTGGGACTCCGGACTACCTTCAGTACATCAAAACACATAAACTTGTAATACCGATCGCCACCGAATGTTAAGCGTGCGAACCCTACGGGTTCGAGAACTATGTAGACATGACCGAGACTCGGCTCCGGTCAATAACCAATAGCGGAACCTGGATGCTCATATTGGTTCCTACATATGTATGAAGATCTTTATCGGTCAAACCGCATAACGGTATACGTTGTTCCCTTTGTCATCGGTATGTTACTTGCCCGAGATCCGATCGTCGGTATCTCAATACCTAGTTCAATCTCGTTACCGACAAGTCTCTTTACTCGTTCCGTAATGCTACATCCCGTAACTAACTCGTTAGCTACATTGCTTGCAAGGCTTATAGTGATGTGCATTACCGAGGGGGCCCAGAGATACCTCTCCGACAATCGGAGTAACAAATCCTAATCTTGATCCATGTCAACTCAACAAACACCATCAGAGACACCTGTAGAGCACCTTTATAATCACCCAATTACGTCGTGACGTTTGGTAGCACACAAAGTGTTCCTTCGGTATCCGGGAGTTGCATGATCTCATAGTCATAGGAACATGTATAGTTATGGAAAAAGCAATAGCAACAAAACAAAACAATCATCATGCTAAGCTAACGGATGGGTCAAGTCAATCACATCATTCTCTAATGATGTGCTCCCGTTAATCAAATGACAACACATGTCCATGGTTAGGAAACATAGCCATCATTGATTCAACGAGCTAGTCAAGTAGAGGCAAACTAGCGACACTCTGTTTGTCTATGTATTCACACATGTACGAAGTTTCTAGTTAATACAATTCTAGCATGAATAATAAACATTTATCATGATATAAGGAAATATAAATAACAATTTATTATTGCCTCTAGGGCATATTTCCTTCAATAAGGAAATATAAATAACAACTTTATTATTGCCTCTAGGGCATATTTCCTTCAGTCTCCCACTTGCACTAGAGTCAATAATGTAGTTCACATCGCCATGTGATTTAACACTATAGTTCACATCACCATGTGATTAGTTCACATCGCCATGTGACTAATACCCAAAGGGTTTTACTAGAGTCGATAATCTAGTTCACATCGCTATGTGATTAACACCCAAAGAATACTAAGGTGTGATCATGTTTTGCTTGTGAGAAAAGCTTAGTCAATGGGCCTGTCATATTCAGAGCCATATGTATTTTGCAAATTTTCTATGTCTACAATGCTCTCCATGGAGCTACTCTAGCTAATTGCTCCCACTTTCAATATGTATCCAGATTGAGACTCGGAGTCATCTGGATCAGTGCAAAAGCTTGCGTCGGCATAATTCTTTACGATGAACTCTTTATCACCTCCATAACCGAGAAATATCTCCTTAGTCTTCTAAGGATAATTTTGACCATTGTGAAGTGATCCACTCCTGGATCAATATCGTACCCCCTTGCCAAACTTATGGCAAGGTACACAATAGGTTTGGTACACAACATAACATACTTTATAGAACCTATGACTGAGGCATAGGGAATGACTTTTCATTCTCTTTCTATTTCCTGCCGTGGTCAGATTTTGAGTCTTTACTCAACTTCACACCTTACAACTCAATCAAGAACTCCTTCTTTGACTGATCCATTTAGAACTCCTTCAAAATCTTATCAAGGTATGTACTTATCGAAAGTCTTATCAAGCATCTTGATCTATCTTTATAGATCTTGATGCCCAATATGTAAGTAGCTTCACTGAGGTCTTTCATTGAAAAATTCTTATTCAAATATCATTTTATGCTATTCAGAAATTCTGTATTATTTCCAATCAACAATATGTCATCCACATATAATACCAGAAATGCTACAGAGCTCCCACTCACTTTCTTGTAAATACAGGCTTCTCCAAAAGTCTGTATAAAACCATATGCTTTGATCATACTATCAAAGCGTACATTCCAACTCCGAGAAGCTTGCACCAGTCCATAAATGGATCACTGGAGTTTACACACTTTGTTAGCACCTTTCGGATTGTCAAAACCTTTCTGGTTACATCATATACAACTTTTCTTTAAGAAATCCATTAAGGAATGCATTTTGACACCCATTTGCAAAATTTCATAAAATGCGCTAATTGCTAACATGATTCGGACAGACTTTAATCATAGATACGAGTGAGAAACTCTCATCGTAGTCAACACCTTGAACTTGTCAAAAAACCTTTTGCGACAATTCAAGCTTTGTAGATAGTAACACTACTATCAGTGTCCGTCTTCCTCTTGAAGATCCATTTAATCTCAATGGCTCGCTGATTATCGGGCAAGTCAATCAAAGTCCATAGTTTGTTCTCATACATGGATCCCATCTCAGATTTCATGGCCTCAAGCCATTTCGCGGAATCTAGGCTCATCGTCGCTTCCTCATAGTTCGTAGGTTCGTCATGGTCTAGTAACATGACTTCTAGAAAGGATTATCGTATCACTCTGGTGCGGACCATACTCTGGTTGACCTACGAGGTTCGGTAGTAACTTGATCTGAAGTTTCATGATCATGATCATTAGCTTCCTCATTAATTGGTGTAGGAATCACTGGAACTGATTTCTGTGATGAACTAATTTCCAATTCGGGAGAAGGTACAATTACCTCATCAAGTTCTACTTTCCTCCCACTCACTTCTTTTGAGAGAAACTCCTTGTCTAGAAAGGATCCATTCTTAGCAACAAAGATCTTGCCTTTGGATCTGTGATAGAAGGTGTACCCAATAGTTTCTTTTTGGGTATCCTATGAAGACGCACTTCTCCAATTTGGGTTCGAGCTTATCAGGCTGAAGTTTTTTCACATAAGCATCGCAACCTCAAACTTTAAGAAACGACAACTTAGGTTTCTTACCAAACCATAGTTCATACGATGTCGTCTCACGGATTTAGATGGTGCCCTATTTAACGTGAATGCAGCTGTCTCTAATGCATAACCCCAAAACAATAGTGGTAAATCGGTAAGAGACATCATAGATCGCACCATATCTAATAAGGTACGGTTACGACATTCGGACACACCATTACGCTGTGGTGTTCCAGGTGGCGTGAGTTGCGAAACTATTTCACATTGTTTCAAAGGAAGATCAAACTCGTAACTCAAATATTCTCCTCCACGATCAGGTCATAGAAATTTTATTTTCTTGTTACGATGATTTTCCACTTCACTCTGAAATTCTTTGAACTTTTCAAATATTCCAGACTTATGTTTCATTAAGAAGATATACCCATATCTGCTCAAATCATCTGTGAAGGTCAGAAAATAATGATACCCACCGCGAGCCTCAACACTCATCGGACCGCATACATCGGTATGTATTATTTCCAATAATGTCGTGGAATTGTCACGGCAGATGTCCTAGAGCAAGGACTTAGTCGTAGGGCCATCACACTAGGAAGCTTAAAGGGGTTAATCGGGACAAAGGACACGAGAGGGTTTTATACTAGTTTGGCCCCTTACGATGAAGGTAAAAGCCTACGTCTAGTTGGGATTGGTATTGCTGGGGTTTCGATCAACAAGAGGCTCAACTCGCCGGCTTGGTTATCGATTGGTTGTTTCTTGCCCTAAGCCGCCACCGGGTCATCCCCTTATATACATGGGTTGACGCCTGGTGGCCTACAGAGTCCTGGCCGGCTCATAATCATGTCTGGCTCGGTGACTTCCTTTACATGCTTTTTCTTACAAGTCTTTCCTTACATACAGCGGTTTACAATATCGGGCCTTAAGCCGCCTCCAGGCCTTTGGGCCTTCTATAAGGTTTAATAAACTATCGTCTTGAATATTTACTGGGCTTCTTGCATAACCCGCCATTGGGGCTGACCCGGCCCCTCCTGGGCGGGTCATGTTTGATAATAATATCCCCCAAATTTAGGCCCCAGGTTGACTTTGAATTTCATTCTTTGTCAATCTTCAATACTTAGACCAAAATCCATCTTCTTATCTTCGCTGAAGTTTTTGTAACCCGCCATGATGTCATCTCTTGAAAACGCAAAAAACTTTCATGACGTCATCTCCCAACGGATCTTTTATATTTAATGCTTCCCAAGAATCGAGGCGTCTGTGTAGCTAGATAACCATTATTCGGATCTCCTCGATTTTCGCGCCTGTCTGTTCACATCTTTCCCTTATAAATAGGCATGCCTCGGCCTTCCTCATTCTCCTCTCTCGCTCCGTCTTCTTCCTCTCGCGCACCCCCTGCTGCTCGAGCTTCGCCGCCGCCGCACTTCACCTCCGTCTCCGTCGACGTTGGCCGCTGCATCAACCTGAACCGATCCAGAGAACAACGGCGACCTCCGCAGAAGACCTGTGACTATAAGTTCTCTTATTTTCACTTCTCAGATCCGCACTTAGGGTTTCCAGATTCTTTCGTGTTCTTCCGAGTTCATCGTAGTCCCTTGTAGTTTTTTCCACTGCAGGCCTCTTCTTGATCCAAAAGAATATATATATGCTCGTGCGGTAGCGTTCTAGTGCCTTTTCTTGATCCACAGATCCCTTGCTCTATTTCAAAGGCTGCATTAGAACTTACATACTCTTTTGCGCTGAACTTTTTTAGGTCTAGAATTTTTTTCCATTTTGAATAGCCATTTGATCTGGAATAATACCAAACAATTTAGGAAACTTGTTTGTCTCAACACTTAGCTGAAATTGCCTTCTTCAAATATCTGTAGTCATGGCGACTTATCATGCCGGCTTAATTTTCCTTATATGTCATTAGCCCTTAACTAAGCCACCATTACTTGTTTGCATCTTCATCACTTAACTGTCAATCTCACCATTAAACTGAACCGGCATGTTGCTTTTCTTTTCAGTTCTTCTTTGCACATCATGTCGTCCAAAGCACCAACCATCTGTAACTGGGTTCCCTCAACCGTAATTGAGGAACGTTTGAAAGAGTTCTTCACCATAGGATTTCTGCCAGCGAAAACCGTCATGTCTTACCGTGCCCCTGACTCGGAAGAAGAGCGGCCCAATCCAAGAGACGGCGAAGTGATCATTTTCGCTGACCACATGAATTGTGGCTTCTCACCGCCCAACTCAAAGTTCTTCAAAGAGGTCCTCCACTTTTTCAAACTGCACCCTCAAGATATCGGGCCCAATTCCATTTCTAACATCTGTAACTTCCAAGTGCTCTGTGAGGTATATCTTCAACAAGAGCCGACCGTGGAGTTGTTTAGAGAATACTTTTATCTGAATCGACAGAACGAGTGCACCAACGGCCTCAGCTTAGAACTCGGAGGCATCTCAATTCAGCGCCAGCAGGGTGCTGTCTTCCCTCCATAGTCTTACCAAGTCACCAAAGGACTGGAACCAGACTTGGTTCTACTGTCAAGACATTTTGCCGGTGAACGAGAAGCCACTGCCGGGTTATCGCCCTGATCGTCTTGACTCCAAGTTCGCGCTTCCCGACAAGCTTACTGCCGCTGAACGCAAGAGGCTGATACCCTCCATCAAAACAATTAATGCTCTGTTAGGGAACGGGTTAACTGGAGTTGATCTGACCCGCTGCTGGATCTCATGGCGGGTCATCCCTTTAAGCCGTCGATCAAAGCTGATGTATGAGTATGGTGGAGGCCGAGATGACTCTCTTTGTCACAGCCCTGTTCAATTAACAGAAGAAGATATCGTTTCAATGTCAACTCTTCTGATGAACGGGAAATACGAAGATTGCAGTGTCGTCGGGTTAAACCCCTTTTGCCAGCTTAACCCGGTGCCAGAAGTAAGGATATTGTTATTTATCTCCTTTGTATTTTCCCAGCCGTATTGTTTTAATACTTGCCTGACTTCTTTATCTTGTTTTTACCTGTTTGCAGGCCAACTCTGACTTCTGGAAAGTTAAGTATGACCACGAGGCTGCCAAGAAAGCGAAAGTCGTCGCCATAAACGCCAAGAAAACGACCCGGAGGTCGAAAAAGAAGAAAAAGAACACTGCTGAAGATTGGATGAAGCTTGATGACACATCTGATTCGGAGGTAGCCCTTGATTCCCTTGGCCAATTTTTTAACAATCTTATTGACACTGATCCTTACCAGGATGACACTGGGCCAGTCAGGCTGTGGAAGCAGAGGTAACTATCATTTCCTCTGACTCAGAGCCCTTGCCAAGACAAAAAGTTCGACGAGTGATCCGTAAAGTAAGGTTTTCTAACCGTTTAGCTCACTTGGATCCCAACTTCCGTTTGAAAAAGCAGCAACATGAAAGCCGCCATCAAGCTCGGACTGAAGATGAGCCGGCTGTCGTTCTTCAACAAACTCCTCAGAAGCGCCCGAATGAGGTTTACTTCTTTCTGTCTTTAACTCTATTTCATGGATTCTTCCCCTTGTATTACTTTAACTTTATTTTATCTTTTCAGGAGGTGTCTCGCTCTTCTAGCGACTCATCGCAGACGCAATTTCCGGCCTTCAAGACTGCCCCTGGGTAATGAAAAATCCTCATGTTTTCTGGGTTGTTCAAATTGTATATTTAAACTGACAATCCTGCAACATTTTTCTTAGTGGCCAAGCTAAATCCAAGAAGGCAAAGGTAGCTAAATCGGCGGAAGACCCGCCGGTGCTTGCATATGACCCGGCTAGGCCATCTTCTCCATTAACCGACGCTCCAGAATACCCGCCTGTTGATGCAGAAGCAAATCCTCCTGAGCCATCGTTTGATGAGACCACTGTGAACCCTTTTGCTACTGGACCATCAAGCTCAGCCAACCCGCCATCACCGTCTGCACAAGACGTTCAGATCACCGGGAGTCGCTTTATTGAACCAGTGAATCCAACTGTGCTGGCTCGGTGTACTGCGAAACAAGAGGCATTGGAGAGGCAGAAAGTGCGCTTTGATGTTGCCAATTACGACCATCTAAATGCCAACGATATTTTATCCGGCTATCTCAGCCACGTGCACTCCAGTCGCAACTCTGAGATCGAAATGGTCAAACAGTTGCAGCTGAAATATGAGGTATGTTCTTCCGGCTTATCTATATTCCTTCAGCCCCAAGTCTTCAGATTATGAGACAACCGGAATGATCTGTAGACTTTAGCATATAGGCCAAGACCTTTACCTTTGATTTTCTTGAATTCAATAAAATAGAACACAACTTCACCTGTAGTCCCCAAGGGCCGATTCTTTTTGATCATAAATGAGCCGGTACCTTAAATTGTTTTGTACCGTATTCAAAGAACTTAATATTTCGGCTTAACCTTGAGAAACTTGCTGAACTGCATACATTAGCCCCCAAGTGCCAAGTGCTGTTACTTTGTAAAGTATTTGGGACTTAAAGTATGCCTTTAGAGTCATAAAAATTTGATTTGGCAGACATTAGCCCCCAAGTGTCAAGCGGTTTTTTGTAAAGTACTTGAGACTTGAATCTTGATTGTTGAACTTTAAGCGAAATCTTGACTCATCTGAGTATGCTCTTTTTGCAGAATGCTTTATCTGAACTGAACTCGCAACTGACTGATGCGAAGACCCTGCTAGCAGGTTAGGAAACAGAAATCAAGTCTGCTAACTCCAAATTGCAAGTAAGTCTCTCTGAGATGGAAAACTTAAATACCAGT
The DNA here is from genome assembly GCF_002162155.2 of Triticum dicoccoides. Classification (NCBI taxonomy): domain Eukaryota; kingdom Viridiplantae; phylum Streptophyta; class Magnoliopsida; order Poales; family Poaceae; genus Triticum; species Triticum dicoccoides. The sequence goes on along the minus strand of NC_041388.1, from coordinate 657,425,006 downwards.
TTGGCTGCCAAGAAGAAGACCTGGGCAGAGGAAAAAAATGCTTCTAACACAACACGTTGAGAGAGCCGAAGCATCCCTTGAAGAGGTGTCAACAGAGCTGAACGGCTTAAAGGGCCGGGTGTCTCAAATGGTGATCGCCATCTTTGGTAAGCCGTCCGTTTTTAATCTTATGTACTTTTTGCTGATCCGGAATATAAGCCGCCAGCTGACTTTGTTTTTAAAACATGCGTAGGCCCACGAAGCAAGAACCTGAGCCAAGATCCTTTGATTAAATTGAAGGCAGTGTACACTTTAGTAGAACAACTGTATATTGGCGCACAACGGGCACTTGCCGCCATATCTCCTGCCAATCAAGGACCCAACCGGCTCAGTGACGTTTTGAAGAAACTATCAATCCTGCCTGCCAGATTTCAAGAAGTGAAGCGCTCCTGTGCGCGAGCCGGGGCTTTGACTGCCCTGAGCCGCTCCAAGGATTGGGTGCCAGACCTAGACCCGGCGGATGTGGCCAGAGGCTATCCCACCGTGAAGGAAGACGGATCTCCCTTTGAGCAGGATGACTTCGTGGCTTGCGTGCGCGGAGTCCGGCCTCAGGCAACTACCCTTGGAGATGATACCAACATTGACAAATATCAGCCGGGTTTTGATGCTGAAAATAAGAAGATGGCGACTCCCTCGTACAAGGTGACGGATTTGATCCGGCTTGTAAGAGAAAATACATTTGCCCCGGAAGTTGACCGGCAGGCCTGATCGACGATGAAGCAGAATTCGTCACCGTGAATGGTTTTGACTGGTCAAAACCCAACTTCCAGCTAACAGAGGGCGGTGAGCCGGCGAGGGAGGAATAATAACCATCTTCATTGGCTTATAAAAAGCCGTGTAATAGTTTAGCTGTGAAAACACTAAATGTCTTACTTATGCCATCGTGCATAAAACACTATATGTGACTCCATGTTTCATGATGGCAATATATGCATTATATTTGATGATTGTTTCTGCAACACTTTAACTCTGTTCCCTGTAGATACAAGAGAAAAGACTGGCTTGGCGGCTTAGAACCGAACGGGTTAAAACACCCGACTTATATCCAATATGTTTATCATAATAGAAAATAGATATAAATAAAGGACAAGGGCTGAAACTAACTCTTTAGTTAATGCAGCAGGCAATTATATATAAATAATAGCCATACTTGTACCTTTGATCCTTAGACCACCGGCTTGAGTAACCTGGGTAATGAAGCTGATAACTCAATCTTTCTGAGAAATCAATACCTTTGAATAATTTAATGATCATCATACCTTGGTAGCCTTGTTGTCAAATAGACAAGCCGGCGAAGAAGATCATGCTAATTATTTGCAACAAGAAACTCAAAGGCAAATAACAGTTAACAAGTATGATTTAACCTTATATTTAAAGGTTGGTGGCTTCTGATTCGAATACGATCAGTAAACCGGACCAAAGGGGTTAAGCTAAGGTTCAAATATGACCATATAGCCCCCAGTGGCTGTGGCGTTGCGCCGATCAAGAGGGCACCGACAACTATGTTCTCTTTGGTTCGAATACGACCTATGTTTGAATAGGAAGCCCCCAAATTACCTTGAGAGGTTTTTAATGACCCTGATTCGAATATGATCCAAGTCGGACCCAAAAGGGGTTAAGCTATGATTCAGATACGATCAAGAAGCCCCCTAGTGAGTTTGGCCTTGAGCCGATCAAGAGGGTTATGACAGCTATGTTCTCTTTGGTTCGAATACGACCTATGTTTGAACTGGAAGCCCCCAAGTGACCATGATAATTGCAGCTAGATTCGAATACGATCATAAGCCGGACCAAAAAAGGTTAGACTTGATTCAAATATGATCAGCTCCTTAATAGTCATTTGAAAATAAGAAATAACAAAGATGCATAATCTTTGAAAAGAAAAGAGACCGATGGTCTAACTTTATTACTTATCATGGTATATACAATGTTAAAGTATGTACATGATGAGAGCTGGTAGCTCAGGTGTAGTATGGCCGAAGTTGAGCAATGTTCCACGGCCGGCGGGTCTCCTCCTCCGACTTACGTGAATCTTTGTGTTCTCGAACGTCAATGAGATAATACGACAGATCCTGGATGAGCCGGAGCACCAAGTCGCCTTCCTGAAAAGTCCTGGATTTAACCTGGTGGCTGTGATAACGGCGCAGATCCTGTTGATAAATTGCTGACCGAGCCGCTGCTAAGTCTCTTTCTTCATCCAACAAGTCAAGTGCATCCTGTCTGGCTTGTTCATTATTAGCTTCAACATAAGCCGCCACACGGGGCGAGTCATGATGGGTGTCACTAGGCAACACTGCTTCTGCTCCATACACCATGAAGAAAGGTGTGTAGCCTGCAGACCTGTTAGGTGTGGTGTTGATACTCCACAACACCGAGGGTAATTCCTCTACCCAACAACCCGGCGTTCGCTGTAAGGGAACCATAAGCCAGGGTTTGAGACCTTTTAAAATTTCCTGATTTGCTCTCTCAGCTTGACCATTGGATTGAGGATGAGCTACAGAAGAAACATCAAGCCGGATGTGCTCACGTTGACAAAACTCCTCCATAGCCCCTTGGGACAGATTAGTGCCATTGTCAGTGATAATGCTGTGTGGAAAACCAAAACGGAAGATCACCTTTTTCATGAACTGAACCGCCGTGGCCGCGTCACACTTACTCACTGCCTCCGCCTCAACCCACTTAGTGAATTTATCAACTGCCACTAAGAGATGTGTCTTTTTTATCTTTAGACCTTTTGAAAGGTCCCACCATGTCAAGCCCCCAGACCACAAATGGCCAAGTGATTGGAATCATCCGGAGCTCTTGAGCCGGCACATCCGCTTGTCATGCGAACTTTTGACATCCATCACATCTGCTGACCAGATCCTCTGCATTAGCGTGAGCCGTCAACCAGTAAAAACCGTGATGAAAAGCCTTGGCCATGCTACCTCTTGAGCTTGTGTTGGTTTTCCCCAAAGAGGAATGGATGATGCAGCAGAGTAGCGTAAGTATCTACCTCAGTTTTTGAGAACCAAGGTGTCAATCCAGTAGGAGCCCACACTTAAGTCCCTCATACCTGCACAAAGCGATAGCTACTCGCAACCAACGCGATTATGGGTTGTCAAGCCCTTCACGGTCACTTACGAGAGTGAGATCTGATAGATAGAATATTTTTGGTATTTTTGATATAAAGATGCAAAGTAAAAAGTAAAAGCAAAGTAAATAGCAAAACAATATAAAAGTGATGGAGATTGATATGATGAGAATAGACCCGGGGGCCATAGATTTCACTAGTGTCTTCTTTCAAGAGCATAAGTATTCTACGGTGGGTGAACAAATTACTGTTGAGCAATTGATAGAATTGAGCATAATTATGAGAATATCTAGGCATGATCATGTATATAGGCATCACGTCCGTGACAAGTAGATCGAAACGATTCTGCATCTACCACTATTACTCCACTCATCGACCGCTATCCAGCATGCATCTAGAGTATTAAGTTAAAAACAGAGTAACGCCTTAAGCAAGATGACATGATGTAGAGAGATAAATTCATGCAATATGAAATAAACCCCATCTTGTTATCCTCGATGGCAACGATACAATACGTGCCTTGCTGCCCCTTCTGTCACTTGGTAAGGACACCGCAAGATCGAACCCAAAGCTAAGCACTTCTCCCATGGCAAGAACTACCAATCTAGTTGGCCAAACCAAACGGATAATTCGAAGAGACTTGCAAAGATAACCAATCATGCATAAAATAATTCAGAGAAGATTCAAATATTATTCACAGATAGACTTGATCATAAACCCACAATTCATCGGTCTCAACAAACACACCGCAAAAAGAAGATTACATCGAATAGATCTCCACAAGAGAGGGGGAGAACTTTGTATTGAGATTCAAAGAGAGAGAAGAAGCCATCTAGCTACTAACTATGGACCCGAAGGTCTGAGGTAAACTACTCACACTTCATCGGAGGGGCTAGGATGATGTAGAAGCCCTCCGTGATGACGGCCCTCTTCCGGCGGAGCTCTGGAACAGGCCCCAAGATGGGATCTCATGGATACAGAAAGTTGCGGCGGTGGAATTAGGTTTTTGGCTCCTCGTCTGATCGTTTGGGGTACGTGTGTATATATAGGAGGAAGGAGTACGTAGGTGGAGCACCGAGGGGACCACGAGGCAGGGGGCGCGTCCTGGGGGGGGGGGCGCCCCCACCCTCGTGACCACCTCTTTGATCCCTTGCAGTAGGGTCCAAGTCTCCTGGATCACGTTCGGTGAGAAAATCACGTTCCCGAAGATTTTATTCCGTTTGGACTCCGTTTGATATTCCGTTTATCCAAAACACTGAAATAGGCAAAGAACAACAATTCTGGGCTGGGCCTCCGGTTAATAGGTTAGTCCCAAAAATAATATAAAAGTGGAAAATAAAGCCCAATATAGTGCAAAACAGTAGATAATATAGCATGGAGCAATCAAAAATTATAGATACGTTGGAGACGTATCAGGCATTCCCAAGCTTAATTCCTGCTCGTCCTCGAGTAGGTAAATGATAAAAACATAATTTTTGATGTGGAGTGCTACCTAACATAATTTTCAATGTAATTTTGTTTATTGTGGCATGAGTGTTCAGATCCGAAAGATTCAAGACAAAAGTTTAATATTGACATAAAAATAATAATACTTCAATTATACTAACAAAGCAGTTATGTCTTCTCAAAATAACATGGCCAAAGAAAGTTATCCCTACAAAATCATATAGTCTGGCTATGCTCCATCTTCCCCACACAAAGTATTTAAATCATGCACAACCCCGATGACAAGCCAAGCAATTGTTTCATACTCTAACTTTTTCAAAACTTTTTCAATCTTCACGCAATACATGAGCATGAGCCATGGATATAACACTATAGGTGGAATATAATGGTGGTTGTGGAGAAGACAAAAAGGAGAAGATAGTCTCACATCGACTAGGCGTATCAACGGGCTATGGAGATGCCCATCAATAGATATCAATGTGAGTGAGTAGGGATTGCCATGCAACAGATGCACTAGAGCTATAAATGTATGAAATCTCAACAAAAGAAACTAGTGGGTGTGCATCGAACTTGCTTGGTCACGAAGACCTAGGGCAATTTTAGGAAGCCCATCATTGGAATATACAAGCCAAGTTCTATAACGTAAAATTCCCACTAGTATATGAAAGTGGCAACATATGAGACTCTCCATATGAAGAACATGATGCTACTTTGAAGCACAATATATGAGACTTGCTATAACATGGTGCTACTTTGAAGCACAAGTGTGGAAAAAGGATAGTAGCATTGCCCCTTTTTTTGGGCCTTTTTTTTCTTTGGCCTTGCTTTTTTTGGGACAATGCTCTATTGAATGATGATCATCACACTTCTATTTATTTACAACTCAATGATTACAACTCGATACTAAAACAAGGTGTGACTCTATATGAATGCCTCCGGCGGTGTACCGGGATATGCAATGAATCACGAGTGACAAGTATGATAGAATTATGAACGGTGTCTTTGCCACAAATACTATGTCAACTACATGATCATGCTAAGCAATATGACAATGATGGATGTGTCATGATGAACTAGATGGTGGAAAGTTGCATGGCAATATATCTCGGAATGGCTATGGAAATGCCATAATAGGTAGGTATGGTGGCTGTTTTGAGGAAGGTATATGGTAGGTGTATGATACCGGCGAAAGTTGCGCGGTGTTAGAGAGGCTAGCAAGGGTGGAAGGGTGGGAGTGCGTATAATCCATGGACTCAACATTAGTCATAAAGAACTCATATACTTATTGCAAAAATTTAGAAGTTATCAAAGCAAAGTATTATGCGCATGTGATGACCCATAAGTATAGGGGATATATCGTAGTCCTTTTGATAAGTAAGAGTGTCGAACCCAATGAGGAGCAGAAGGAAATGATAAGCGGTTTTCAGCAAGGTATTCTCTGCAAGTACTGAAATAAGTGGTAACAGATAGTTTTGTGATAGGATAAATTGTAACGAGCAACAAGTAACAAAAGTAAATAAAGTGCAGCAAGGTGGCCCGATCCTTTTGTAGCAAAGGACAAGCCGGAACACACTCTTATAATAGGAAAAGCACTCCCGAGGACACATGGGAATATTGTCAAGCTAGTTTTCATCACGTTCATATGATTCGCATTCGATACTTTGATAATTTGATATGTGGGTGGACCGGTGCTTGGGTGATGTTCTTACTTGAACAAGCATCCCACTTATGATTAACCTCTATTGCAAACATTTGCAACTACGACAAAAGTATTAAGGTAAACTAACCATAACATGAAACATATGGATCCAAATCAGCCCCTTACGAAGCAACGCATAAACTAGGGTTTAAGCTTCTGTCACTCTAGCAACCCATCAACTACTTATTACTTCCCAATGCCTTCCTCTAGGCCCAAATAATGGTGAAGTGTTATGTAGTCGACGTTCACATAACACCACTAGAGGCTAGACAACATACATCTTATCAAAATATCAAACGAATACCAAATTCACATGACTACTCATAGCAAGACTTCTCCCTTGTCCTCAGGAACGAACGTAATTACTCACAAAGCATATTCATGTTCATAATCAGAGGGGTAATAATATGCATATAGGATCTGAACATATGATCTTCCACCAATTAAACCAACTAGCATCAACTACAAGGAGTAATCAACACTACTAGCAACCTACTAGCACCAATCCCGGACTTTGAGACAAGAATTGGATACAAGAGATGAACTAGGGTTTGGAGATGAGATGGTGCTGGTGAAGATGTTGATGGAGATTGCCCTCTCCTGATGAGAGGAGCGTTGGTGATGATTTCCCCCTCCGGGGGGAAGTTTCCCCGGCAGAACAGCTCTGCCGGAGCTCTAGATTGGATCCGCCAAGGTTCCGCCTCGTGGCGGCGGAGTCTCATCCCGAAAAGTTCCTTCCTATTTTTTTCTCATCGAAAGACCTCATATAGGAGAAGATGGGCGTCGAAGAGCCACCAGGGGGCCCACGAGGTAGGGGGGTGCGCCCTTGGGGGGGGCGCCCCCACCCTCGTGAACAGGGTGTGGGCCCCCTGGCCTTCATCTTTGGCGTGGATTTTTCTTTATTTCTTTTAAGACGTTCCGTGGAGTTTCAGGACTTTTGGAGTTGCGCAGAATAGGTCTCTAATATTTGCTCCTTATCCAGACCATAATTCCAGCTGCCGGCATTCTCCCTCTTTATGTAAACCTTGTAAAATAAGAGAGAATAGCCATAAGTGTTGTGACATAAAGTGAAATAACAGTCCATAATGCAATAAATATCGATATAAAAGCATGATGCAAAATGGACGTATCAACTCCCCCAAGCTTAGACCTCGCTTGTCCTCAAGCGAAGAGCCGATAACAATAAATATGTCCCCATGTTTAGAGGTAGAGGCGTCGATAAAAAATAAAATACAGACATGAAGGCATCATGATTATTCTCATAACAGCAACATATATAGATTTTGTCATATGATTACTTATGTTCAAGTGATGATCTATTCACAATGCAAAAGTATAAATCATAAACCTTATTGGGCTCCAACAAACTATAATCTCAGTCATTGAAGCAATTGCAATTTATCATAACATCGGAAAGAGTCTATGTCAGAGCTAAAAAGCAAGTCCACATACTCAACTATCATTTAGTCCTCCATAATTGCTAACACTCACGCGATACTTGTGGTTACGGAGTTTTAATCGGACACAGAGAAA